>NC_073270.2:43595178-43899196 GCF_029289425.2 Pan paniscus
GGCCTCGGCACAGGTGATTCGGCAAAGGGATTGATGCAGGTATGGGTTCCCTCTGCTTCGTACATCCCTAGAAAGAACTCAGGGAAGCCGGCTTTACTGTTGGAAAATCACTGCCCCACAGCATCGGACTGTTTCTCCACTTCCCTCCCTCCTGGGTCTGAGAAGACATTAGGAGAGCAAAGTGTTAGCTCAATCCATTAAGACTCCTGCTTCCAGACCATGCCTCCGGGGATATTAGATGCCATAATGGTCATTTCTCTCTCTCCTGGGGCAGCAACTATATCATTCACATGTGAGTAAGAGATACCACTTACACACAGCCCCAGAGCCTTCTGCCGAAGCTCAGTTCCTGTCTCCATCACCCCGGCCCTCTCTCTAAGGGGCCTTAATAGGAGGCATCACAACCACTTGCTGTTGGAGGTGATGGATGGGCCTAACAGAAGAGGATTTCTGGGGGTAGACACACAGCTGGCACATGCCTGAATCCCACATCCCATTTTCTGGCACACGTCCAAAGTAATAAAGAGGAACAGGGCAAAATAAAGAGGTAGCAGGAGCAAAATTACTTCCCCAGCATTGGCAGGGGTGGGGCTGACAGGGGAGGGGTGAGAGGTCACATGCTTTGTTTTGTCTCCCCAGTCTTTGTCTGGTTTGGATCAGCAGATGTTCTATTATGCAAAAGCCTCTTACTAGAGAGTTCTCTCCATTTTCTTTCTCAAGCCAGGCCCCAGTAAGGGACCAGGGGGCAGAAGTGCAGGCAGCCATCCTAGTCACCCCCTGCAGGAGATCCTTCAGCACGACACTCTGCTGGGGGGCCCTCGGCCAGGCTTAGCTGGGAGGAAGGCGAAAGCCCCTGCCTTCATGCAGCTCTCCGTCTAGGGAGAGAGGGGCTGGGTGGAGGATGGTCTAGCAGTCAGGCCCACATGTGCTGGAGGCAGTGGCCTGGGGCCGGGCATGGGAGTGAGAGGTGACCAGGCAGGCTTTCACAGAGAAGACATCTCAGGAGGGGACCCGGAGGGGGTGTGGGACTTCCCCAGTGCCATTACTGGCCTGAGCAAAGGAGGCTCAGGGAGGGAACTAATGTTCCCTGGACGTTTGTTATTTGAACATTTTCAGAGGGGACCACCCAAGGGCACAGTTGTGAGTCAGAGCTAGGATTTGATCGCCTTTTCCTCTCTGGCTGTGGGCAGGGGACAGTCAGAGGGCAGTGAGGGGTTGGACCACCCCATCCTCCCCCTTCCCTCCCACCAGATCCCCTACACTTGCTCTAGGAGCCACCGCAGGAAGTCCAGAGTCACCAAATCACCCCTTGCCATCTCCTAAAAAAAAAAAAAACCAGGGTGACCATGTTATTTTGGGGGCCGAGGACACTAAAAAAAAAGAAATGGCGTCTTAAGGATCACTGCGCTAGGACAACAGGGGAGACAAGAACACAAGCCTGCCCACCATGACACTCTCTGATGGCATCCTCTGCCGATCTGTTGCCAGAACTGTGCCCAGAGCCTCACCCTCCTCAGGAATACTTCCTTTCTCTTCCTGGTCTCACTGAAACCTGGCGCTCCCACACCCCTCCTGCCACTGGAGACATGGGAGGGGTCTTCCATGCTCCAGTACTTCTAGACTATTCTCTCTCCCTCCCTTCCCCGAATACACCCAGCTGTCGAAGTTTGTGTCGGGGGACTGCACCCCCCGACAGCCCCTCCCTGTTGTTGGCACCAGCACCTGTGCCCCCAGTCCTTGTGGGGATTCTGGGCTCACTGTCAGCCTCCCCAATGCTCTTGTCATATTTCTTGGTGATTGCAACGTCCATATCTCTTTCTCACACCCCATTTCCGGTCTATCTGTAAATCCTATTGGAGCCACCCTCAGAAAACATCAAGAAGCTGAAGACGTCACCTCACCTCCACCGCTACCTGCCCAATCCAGGCCACTGTCACGTCGCATCTCCTTTCCCTGCCTTTGCTTCCCCCATGGTGTCCCCCACACAGCATTGAGAGGGATCTGGCAAAAGTCAAATCACGTCATTCCTTTCTGCTCAGGACCCACCGCACAGAGAGGCCACAGCCCTTACCGTGGTGCACAGACCCACACCATCTGGGTATGGCCCCCTCCCGTGGCTCCAGACTGTGGCCACGCTGACCTCTTCGCTGACCCTCAGATAAACCAAAGAAGTGCCTCCCCTTAGATCCTCTGCCCTGGCTGCCCTGCCACTCGCTTCCAGACCTTTCCACACTCATCTCCTTCTGATCTTTAAGCAGATACTCCCTGCTGACAGCCACCTGTGTATTTTGTTCACTTTTTGGTTTGTGACCCTCACTAGAAAGTAGGCTCCACACAAGCAGAAACTTGCATCTGTTTCTATCACTGCTTTATTCCCATTCCCAAAAAAAGGTTCTCAAACTGGAGCATACATCAGCATCACCTGGAGACTCAGTAAAACCCAGATCACTGGGCCCCACCTGTTTCCTGTTAAGTGGGTCTAGGGTGGTCCCAAGAATTTGTGTTTCTAGTAAGTTTCCATGCAGTGCTGCTGCTGCTGCTGCTGCTCGGGTCCACACTCAGAACCACTCGCCCAGAGCAGTGCCTGCCCAGCTGGTGTCTGTCTTAGTCTGTTCGTGCTGCTGTAACAAAATCCCTGAGACTGGGTAATTTATGAAGAACAGAAATGTACTTCCTCACAATTCTGGAGGCGGGGGGTCCAAGAGCACTGCACCAACCTTTGATGTCTGCTGAGGGCCGTCCTGTTGCATCCTCACATTGCAGAAGGGGGAAGGGCAAAGGGTCTTGAGAGTTCCCTGGAGTCCTTTTGCAAGGGTCTAATCCCCCTAGATTAGACCTAATCTAGACCTAATCTAATCTTATAATTAGATGGTAAGAACCTAATCACCCCATAAAGTCCTTCGCTGCGTTGAGGATGAGGTTTCAGCATGAGTTTTGGAGGGGTCACAAACATTCAGACCTTAGTAGCATCCATGCCGTGTGTGTTGAGTGAATAAATACATGAGGGCGGAAGTGAAGGGTGTGGCTAGGAGGGGAATCCAAGCATGGAAAGGTAAGTTGGGACCTTTCCACTGAGGCCTCAAAGGCAAGACCCCAAGGAATTTGGCTACAGTGGGGGCATTAGGGCGACTTGCACCTCTGTGGGAGCTGGGGTTCTGGGAAAGGTATGAAGCGATGCAGCCACGGTGGACGCCATGCCTGGGATCCACTCCTGACTCTATCTTTGTCCCCCTAGAGTATGCAGAGAACATCGGGGACGGCCGGAGCCCGGAGTTCCGGGAGAACGAGCAAAAGCGCATCCTGGGCTTGCTGGAGAACTTCTAGAGGCACCTTGGCCCTGCGCATCGTGGACTCAGCTTCCCTCCCAGCATCAGTTTCTACACAACTCTGTGTGGCTTTTGGACAAATTAAAGCTAGTTTTGGTACCCCCGGGCCAGTTTTCTTTGTAGTTAAGCTTCGCCTGCTGACCCTCCCTGCCCCCCTCCCCACAGCAGCTACTTCAGGACTCCCCCAGGGAAGGCACGTGGGCAGCCTCACTCCACCTGCAAGAAAGCTGAGGCTCAGAGGGTGTAGCAGTGACAACTTCGCCACTGTGGCTACGCAGGTGGTGCTGCTGTGAGGCTGGACTGGGGACCCACCTAGAGTCTAGATGTGGGACCCAAGGCCCTGGCCTCATGCTCCAGTTCCCTGGGGAGACCAGCCACACAGCACAGCCCTCAGAGCATGCAGAGCCCTGCCACGTGTCAGACCACTCGGGTGGGGGCTGCATGGAGGATTACCAGATCCCAACGTGGGCCCCACCGCAAAAATAGCATCCAGTCTCTCAGTGAGGCCCTGGCATTTGGGCTGTTTAAAGCTCCCAGTGGTTCCGTGCATCAGGGTGAGAGCCACTGCTTTAGAGTGGACAGGTTTGGGTCCATATCCCCACTGCATCATTACCAGCTGTACATTTTGTTTTGGTTTGGGTTTTGTTTTTTTTTTGAGATGGAGTCTCCCTCTGTCGCCCAGGCTGGAGTGCAGTGGCACAATCTCGACTCACTGCAAGCTCCACGTCCTAAGTTCACACCATTCTTCCACCTCAGCCTCCCGAGTAGCTAGGACTACAGGCGCCCGCCACCATGCCCGGCTAATTTTTTTGTATTTTTAGTAGAGACGGGATTTCACCGTGTTAGCCAGGATGGTCTCGATCTCCTGACCTCATGATCCGCCTGCCTCGGCCTCCCAAAGTACTGGGATTACAGGCGTGGGCCACTGCACCTGGCCGGTTTGGTTTTGTTTTGTTTTTAAGACACAGGGTCTTACTCTGTGGCCCAGGCTGGAGTGCAGTGGTGCAACCACAGCTCACCGCAGCCTTGACTTCCTGGGCTCAGGCGATCCTCCCACCTCAGCCTCCTGGGTAGCTGAGAGGGAGGTGTCACCACATCTGGCTGATTTAGCTGTACATTTGGATAAGTGACTTTCACCTTTCTGAATCTCACTTCTTAAACATGCACAGTGGGGCCAATAATACCCATTTGCTGCTGAGGATGGCATGCTCAGCGAGCCTGCAGCGCAGTGATGAAGGCACAGTCATGGCTTGGTAGCTGCTGCTTCCTTTGGTTCTTCCCACACACATTTGTGACTTCAGAATTGTGATTTCAGGCCGGATGTGATGGCTCTCGCCTGTAATCCCAGCACTTTGGGAGGCCAAGGCGGGGAGGATCTTTGAGCTCAGGAGTTTGAGACCAGCCTGGGCAACATGGTGAAACCCCATCTCTACAAAAAATAGAAAAATTAGCCAGGCATGGTGGCACATACCTATGATCTCGGCTACACGGGAGGCTGAGGTAGGAGGATTGCTTGAGCCCAGGAGGTCAAGGCTGCAGTGAGCTATGATCACTCCACTGTACTACAGCCTGGGCAACAGAGCAAGACCCTGTCTCAAAAAATAAAAAAGAACTGTGATTCTACTCATTCGACATAGGTGATGAGAAGGTTGGTTTCCCCCTCAGAAGTCAGCAGTGCTTTGGCATGTTTTTAATCAATCCTCAAAGAACAGAGTCCCCATGAGTGAGGAGGCAGAAGAGTGGCCAGATGAAGAAAGCAGCATTTCATTCCAATGCATTGTGCAGCCCAGGGTCACAGACAGGCTGCTGGGGATGCTACACGCCTCGCACTGTGTCCCTGCCCCTCTTGCTGCTCCCTAGACCCTGAGGGACAGGGCTCCAAGCGGCCACTGCCATCAGGCCAGAGTTGACATGCTGGGTGAAACCTGTTTGCCATCCCAGGAAGCCACCGAGAGGTCCCTGAAGAAGATGGCACCTGCTCTGTGTCCAGCCTTGGGCTGGTGACGGAACAGAGAGTAAGGCAGGCCCTGCCCGCTGGTGCTCACTTAGAGCCTGGTGGGAGAACAATGCATAACTGTAAGCGTCCCCACAGAGAGGGGCAGGAGAGCGCGACAGGGCCTGTCACAGGATCAGATGGCAGTGCCGTCACTTTGGGTCTAATTCTTCCTTGACTTTTCTGTAACTGTAGTAGCTGGCACATATCGAATGCCCAGTGGCATTGTTATCCCCGATTTATGCAAGCTGAGGGTGAGGGCTCAGAGAGGGTAAGTAGCTGCACAAGGCCCTGTGGCCAACAAGCATCAGAACGCACATTCTAGCCAGGCCTGTCCGACGGCGCAGTTCACACCCTCTCCCGCCGAGCTCCTCTACCTGGAAGAGTCACACCGTACCGGCTGACGCCGTGCTCCGATCCTTTCATCTGTTATGTGGTTTAATGAATTCACAAAAAATAGAGCATGTCCAGGTGTAACGTAGAGAAGCAGACTTCTAGAGCTAAGATCGGTACTTTAGACATCATCAGTCCTTCACCTTGATTTTCTTTTTCAATTTTAATTTTAACCAGGTAATGCTTGCAAACGGTACAGGAGTTCAAAATTTAACAAAAAGCGAGGCAGTGAAGAGTCCACCCACTCCTCTCCCATCGCCTAGGACTTCCTGCCCCTGGAGGCAGCCGCTGCCATCTGATTCTCCTCCAGAGTTCTGTCCAGCGTTTTGCCAGCCGTGTTCGAAGCCCAGGCCTCCCCACCAGCTCCCAGAGGCCAGCATAGGAAGGGAAGGCCGGGGCGGCTCAGGCACTCCATGGTTGCCGCACCTTGCCCTGCTTCGCATGTGGCAGCCTCCTGAGATTCTGTCCCTTTGCTAAAAGCAAGTTGGAACTCTTCTCTTGACAGCTGAGGAAGCGGTCCCCTTTTCCATTAGTTTTGTGTGGGGAGGGTTGGGGCAATGTGAGGTGTAGTCCCTTCAGGTACAGCAGGGGAATACGGTTCCAGGGCCCGAGGGACCAAGGAGACAGGGTAAGGAGAAAGCAGCCACCACCACTCCCTGATTTCAACGACCCAAGGCCCCGCAAAGCTTTTCAGGGCGAGGTAGAGCTCCTCATTGCTCACCCTGGGCTCTTGGGGCGTGGTCCCAGCTTTCAGGCAGCTCGCTGTCTGCCTAAAAAACCCTCTGACTCACAAAGCAGCATCTCTCCTCTGGGGGAACTTCTTGGGCTTCCAGGAAAGGCTGCCCTTGGCCTGTGGCTCCGAACCTGACTTCTTTGCCCACTGAAAGGGTTCAGTCTAAATTTGCCCCTTCAAACAAAGCTTCTTCATGTTCATCCTCATGTCCATAGCTGAGTGGGACCAGACCATAGCATCCAGAGAGGCAGTATTCCTTTTCCAACCCAAACATGGCAATCAGATTGCCTTTTAGCAATATTCGCCAGGGTTTCTTCACAGGGGAAATAGGATTCCACCCTCATTTTCCATGGCTGCTTGCTGCTCCGTTTGTGGTGGTCGCACGCCTGGAATCAGCAGCAGCAAGATGGGCCGTCTCTAATTCACAGAGATTTGCATGCAGGGTGCGTGCCTTCCTTATCTAGGGAAACGCATTGTCAGGGCCGCTGGAAGGCATCCTTCAGTCACCCCCACGGTAGCACCAGTGCGCAGGTGGCATCTTCTGCCATTACTGAGGGCGTCAATTTAGTGTCAACAGGGAGACGAGACTCGCTTTCCTAAAGGCAAGGCTTCTTGATTAGATTTCCTTACCCAACAGTAGAGGTAAAAGTAGACCCACATTTTTCAATCTGTCTTGCTCTTTGGCACACATGGAAAGTGGCTGGTAGCACAGCGGTGGGCCTTCGTTATCTGTGCTGGGGAAAATGGCAGGCGTTTCTCAGTCACCTTGGTTAGGTAACGTGCCCTTGGTGTAAACCTCAGAGGGTGCATAAGGGCACACAGTGCACGCATCTCCCTGCCAGGTGTGTCTCCTGGCCGCCCAGCACCCCTCCTCAGAAGCCACCACGGCTCATGAGCGGAAGTACCCTTTCCCTTTCAGAGAGACTCCTATGTGTTTTCAAGTTAATAAAAATATTTTTAACACAAATGGTGGCATCGTGTCCTCTGTCATGCACCTTGCTTCTCATTCCCCGTCACCACACACAGCTGCCCCCACTCCTTTAATAGTCTCACTCCATCGCAGAGCTGTACCATGATGTTGTTAATTGCGTTAATGGACATTCAGACTGTTTCCGATCTTTGGCTGTTACAATGCTGCAGTGATCATCCTGTGTAGGGCGTCATTTCACACGTGTGTGAGTTTAAACTCCCAAGTAGCATTGCCAAGTCAAAGACAGTGTGCCTTTTTCATTGTGATATATATTGCCACACTGACCTTCTTTTGTCAACTGCGTGCACGAGTGTCCTCTGCCCACACGCACCCTCACCAGCGCGCTGTTAGCTCAGTGCTTCGCCTCGGTGGGTGAACAGTGTGGCCTGCTTGTTGCTTTAATCTGCGTTTCTCCTATAAGTGAGGTCATTTAGTGCGCTAGAATCGAATTACGCGTGCACCATATTAGCTAATATTCACTGAGCTCTTGACTCATTGAGCTAAGTACTTTCCTCAGATTAGCTCGTTTAACCCTCGTTCCTGACGTGTAGGTACTTCCTTTTGTTGTTGTTGCCCAGGCTGGTCCCAAACTCCTGGGCTCATGGAGTCCTCCTGCCTCAGCCTCCTAAGGTGCTGGGATTGCAGGCATGAGCACCCAGCCTGACGTGTAGGTACTTGCCTCATCAAGTCCATTCCACAGATGAGGACACCAGACTGAGGGGGTCAGTGGTTTAGAGTGACAGCTGGGAATGGAACCCAAGCAGACCCCTGCTCCTAATCTCAGGGCCACCCTGTTTTCCAGCTGGTTGCTAGAGAGGGCCTGGTGAGGCTGGAGAAGGTGGCGCAGAATACACTGAGAGCAGAAGCCCCAGCAAGGCAGCCCTTCCCCCACCCCATGACTGAAGCCTGTGCGGCTCTGCAGAGGCCCAGCGCCCTTCAGCCTGTCCCTGCCACATCTCGGTGCCTGGCTGTCATCCTCACCTGCATGGAGGCCCCAGGCCAGGTTTCCTGGCTAGGGATGGGCAGTCACACGGATGTGGCCCTGGCTGCTCTCCCATGGGAAAGGGAGGAAATCTGAGAAACATCTGGAAGGTGGGGCTTTCCATCTGCAGCAGTGAGGAGAGCCACTGTTTGGCACTGCTGCAGTGAGGATTGTTGCCTGTCCCCCCACCCCATCCACCCACCCCTGCCTGCGCACAGAGCCCAGGTTCCTTCTCGTCCAGATCATCCCACCAGTCTGCTCTCCTCACCCCATGTTGTGCCTCCTTCCATACACCTCCCAGGAAGCACTTGCTGAGCATCTACTGTGTGCCAGGCCCAGGCTGGGTGCTGAGGGGTACACTGAAGTTTGAGATGCGGTTTGAGCTCTCAGCGTAGTCACACAGGGCATCACCGTAGAGTGACAGGGGGCTTCATAGAGGTGAGCAAAGGCTGTAGGACAGAGGAGGGCCCCATGCCTGGGCGACCACGTACCTTGTGTCTTGAGCAACTTTCACCAGAGTCTTAATGATGGCCGTTAGCCTCGAAAGCTAGAGGTGGAAAGTCTTTTGAGGCAGAGGGAACTGCCCAGGCAGAAGGCTAGGGCACAATAAGACACAGGGCTCTGGGGACTTTGGGGCTTTCAGCTGCCTCATTGGAGGCCCCAACTACCTTGACGTTGGCACGGCATGGGGGTTCAATGAGCTCCCGGCCATGGCAGAAGGTGACAGGCTCTGGGGTTGTGCTGGTCCAGAGTCACAGAGCTTGTTCCTGGACAAGTCCTGTGTCTACTTCCCCTAGGCTCTTTCAGTCCCTGAATGAGGGGGAAGCAGATTCCACTGCAGGGTGACAAGCAGGGCCATCCGGGCAGCACTGAGGAGCCGCAGGAAGTCCACAGCCCCTGGGGAGCAGCTGGGGAAAAGCCACCAGGGGACTGACTGACAGAGGCCAGGGCCAGGGAAAAGGCTGGAAAAGGCTCCAATCTGCCTGCAGCTCCTGGAGCCTGCTTGAGCCAGCCCCATCCAGGAAACCCCCAGGAGTGTAGGGGTGGTCACCTGCCCTCAGCCCAGCTGCTGTGAGCCATGAGCATGACCCTCACACTCAGTCTCGGTTCTCCTTCACTCAAGGACAGCGAGTGTCCAGCCTGGGGAGTCCCACGTAGACCAGTACCTGTGGCTGGGTCACGGTACCCAGCCGATCCTCCACCACTCATGGCTCCATCAGTTACTAAACACCCCTCATAAGCCACATAGGGGAACAAAACAGACATTGTCCCTGGCCTCTGGGAGCGTGCATCCTCAAGCGACAGACCAAAAGACAAACATGCAAACAGTTACATCAAGTGACAACTGAATGTTATGAAGGAGCAACCAAGGTGCAGCGGGATGCAACAAGGAACGGGGGACCTCAGGCTGAGTGGCCTGGAAAGCCCTCTTTGATGAGGGCCTTTGAACTTGAGCTAAGCTCTGAATGACGTCAAGGAGTCGGGCAGCCAAAGAGCCGGGGAATGAAGGGGCCTATGCAGAGGCACAGGGGCAAAGGTCCTGAGCTGAGGCAGAGCACCGTCCTCTGGAAAAGAGTCCAAAGAGGCCACTGTGGCTGGACCCAAGAGTGAGGCAGAGGACGGATCTTACAGGGCCTTGAGGGCTTCAGGGGAGTTTTGAGCCTGGAAGGGACATGATTTGATTTTGGAAAGATGCCTGTGGCTGCTCTACAGAGGACACTGTGGAGACCAGCGTGGAAGCAGAGATCCAAGAAGTGTCTGGTGCACGCTGGACCAGGAGGAGACAGACACTGGTGCTTCAGACCAGGAATGGGCATGGGTTGGAGATAGGGGATTTGGGATGTATTGAGGCGGAGCCAACCAGTCACTGCAGAGAGGGGCCCCTGGCTGGCCCTGGGAGCCTTCCCCCAGCACAGAGGGCTGGGAGCAACTTCACTGGCCCCGCAGGAGTGGGGTGGAGCCAGCAGAGAGAGCTGCTCTGTATATAAATATCTGTAATGAATAAATAGAAGTGCTTTTAGGGCTGGCGGAGTCGTATCATTTCCACCTGCCGTAAAATTTCATTAGAAGCAGGCGCTGCAGGGGAGAGGAATGGCTGTAATAAATCTGCCCGCCCACCCTCAGCCCTGCCTCCACTCTGAGTCGGCTCAGCCCCACTCGCTGGAGAGTCCAGACCCAGACCCTTCTCCCCAGGCCTTCCTGGGGCCCAGGAGAGCCTGGGCCTTCCCTGCCCCACTCCCACATTGAACAGGCAAGAGGTGGCAGAGAGCTGTGGCTTGTCACTGAAAACCAGGGGCCTCACTCCCCTCAGCTGGGAAATGGGCATGACAGTTTCTGCCCCCACCTAATGCAGATGAGTTTCAGGGGAAGCAGTGTTCAACACAGGGATTCCTGGAACAGCAGAGCTGGGGCAAAGCATACCTTGCAGGTATCCAGTTTTACAAATGAGCAGAGGCCCCAAGAGAGTAGATGACTGTCCTGGGCCAGGCACAGTGGCTCACGCCTGTAATCCCAACACTTTGGGAGACAGGTGGATCACCTGAGGTCAGGAGTTCAAGACCAGCCTAGCCAACATAGCGAAACGCCATCTCTACTAAAAATACAAAAATTAGCCGGGCATGGTGGCGCATGCCTGTAATTCCAGTTACTAGGGAGGCTGAGGCAGGAGAATCACTTGAACCCAGGAGGCAGAGGTTGCAGTGAGCTGAGATTGCACCATTGCACTCCAGCCTGGGTGATAGAGTGAGACTTTGTCTCAAAAAAAAAAAAAAAAAGAGTAGGTGACTGTCCTAAGATCACACAGGGTCTGCAGGTCTGGCACTCAGAAACTACCAAAGTGACAGCTCCAGTCTTTAGCATTAATCAAATGCTTGGCTCTATACTAAGCATTTGGCATGCACCATCTCACTGAGTCTTATTACTAGCCCATTTTGCAGATAAGAACACTGAGGCTCAGAGAGAACGAGGACCCACACCTTCCCGTCAGTTAGTGACAGACACAGATGAGTATTCAGGTCTCTGCCCTGCCACAGAAGCCTTTTTCTGTTTTTTTCAAGTATGGTGAGGCTGGGATTATGTTTTCCTGGACCTACAAATTGTCAAAGTGAGAGTCTTTGGAAGAACTTGGGGTAGAAAGTTCACTGAGTGCTGGCCAGGCACAGTGGCTCACACCTGTAATCCTAGCACTTTGGGAGGCTGAGGTGGGTGGACGACTTCAGAAGTCCGAAACCAACCTGGCCAACATGGTGAAACCCTGTCGCTACTAAAAATACAAAATTAGCTGGGTGTGGTGGCGGGCGCCTGTAATCCCAGCTACTCGGGAGGCTGAGGCAGGAGAATCCCTTGAACCTGGAAGACGGAGGTTGCAGTAAGCCGAGTTCGTGCCATTGCAGTCCAGCCTAGACCCCATCTCAAAAAAAAAAAAAGAGCTGACCAAGTGCCTACTGTGTGCCAGGTAGTCTCTGAACTGAATAAAGGATGCTGTCCCTAGCACTTCATTGCATCCCTGTAGCTTCTTCCAAGGTAGCCATGCTCACTTCCATCTTACGGATAAGAAAAGGAAGCACAGAGAAATCAAGGAATTTGCCCAAGGTCACACAGCTTTGCCTCTGACCTTGGCCATGGCTGCCAGCACTCAAAAGAATTGGAGACCCTTAGACCCCTCCCTCGGCCCCATGGCTACCTCCCCCAGCCCGTGAGTGTGAGGCCAGGAACACTGGCCTAATGGACAGGCCCAGCTGGCAACATGCCAGGGCCCATGGTTATCACTTAAGCTCATTAAGTAGCTGTGACAGGACATGGCCTGGGCCAGCTGTCTTTCCTCCCCACCCCACTCCAGCCCTCCTGGGAATAGGGCCTGATGACAGGCACTTGCTTTCAGCAGCTGCAAGCAGAAGTCTCTCTGTCATGGGGGAAGATCCAAAGATACACGGACCGAACTTCCCCAGGCTGGCCTCTGGGCCCACCTGCTGCCTGACCTCCTCCGGGCTGGGCACGTGGACCCGTGTGGTGAGTGAGCACAGGACGTGGACGCTGGAGCCAGGCTGCCTGGGCTCAAATCCCAGCCCTGCTGCTCCCCAGCTGTGTGAGTTGCTTCACTCCCTGAGCCTCAGTCTCCTCATCTGTGATATGGGGGGACCCCTCACTTTGGAGATCTGCCACAAGCTGATGCACGCAAAGGGCTTGACCAACTATAAAGTGCTGATCCAGGCTCATGTCGTCATTACTGATATTCTTGAAATACTGTAAGATGAGACTAGACTGTTCCCCACTGGACTACAACGTGATTCATCATTACTTATACCAGAACAACTGAACAAACCTGTAAAACATCAATCATCAGCAACCACCCAAGGCAAAGTCCCTTAGGAGCAAAGAGTGAGCAGTATGCCTATATATACAACAAGTGCTCTTTAAACCAAAGTGCTGTGGGCCTGAGCCGCTAGTGGATTCCAGCTACGGCTTCCGGCCCCCATGGATGCTCCCTCATCTGTCGGCTCACAAGGCCACCCACCTCCGTTTCTACTCCCCGGCCCCGCTACTTCCCATTTCCTCTTGGCCAATTCTGTTCCTTGCTCAGGACTAGCTCTGGGCTGGATGCAGCCCTCTCTGGGAAACAGGAGCATAAGTCCTGCCCTGGCAAGGGAGACAGATGCAGACACAACCCGCCATCAGCCAGGTCGTGATGAGTACAGGCCCTGCTGCCTGAGGACGACGGGGCTGATTTTCATCCGTTTCTGCACTTGGTGCCCAGCACAGGGCATGCCACCCTGGAGGTGTGCCTCCAACACGCCTGTAGCAGGTCGCTTCTGAGCACTTAGCGTGTGAGCCAGCCCTGGGCAGGGCTATGGGGATTTCACAGCAAACGAGGCAGAACGCTCCCAGCCCTGCTGCCTTTGAGGAGCAGGAGACCCAGAGTAAATAGGCAGGCAGACACACAGCCAGGCAGCTTGAAAATAACAGAGTGACTGGAAGGGAGGGTGGCCACTCGGGCTGGACAGTCAGGGAAGGTCCTCGAAGGAGACGATGTCGGATTGAGAGTGGACTGACGCGTGCAGCAGCCGCCGGGGGAAGCTGGGAATAATATTCTAGGCAGAGGAAATAGTGAGGCAAAACCTCGAGTGTGCCTCCCATATTCCAGGAGCAGCCAGATGGGTGTGTGAGTGAGGGGGAGACGAGGGGGCTCAAAGCAGAGGTGGGATCCTTGAGACAGCTCAGTCACCTCACCTGGCCAGAGATGAAGGCCACTCCTGAATTCATTCACCCACCTCTCCCATCAGCCTTTCGTCTAGCCGTTCATCCATCCAGCATGTACTGGTCCCCTCTCGGGGCAGCTCCTCCCTGGTTTGGAGGATTTGAGAGTGACTGAACTGACCCCTGCTCTCTGGAGCAGCTCATGGTCTCATGGGAGAGACCTTCATGCTAAGAGACGATCCCAACCCAGTGACGAGCACACGCGACCGGGGACACAGAGTCAGGAGGGAGGAAGAGCGGGAGGTGAGAGGAGGGAGGGGTCAGCGCAGCCCGGCTCCACCTCGGGACAGTGGGTCTGCAAATGTCATCCTCCCAGACAGAGGACCGTACGTTATTAGTGTTATTAATTATCATTAATCTATTTAAATGGTAATTACAATTAAGAACACAGTGACAAAAATGGCACCTTGGATTTAAATGCCTCTTCTCTGGCACCGGAGTGAGTGATTTTTTCCTGAGCTCAGCCCCACACCCTGTCACAGCACAGCACATGTAGCAGGTGCTCGGCCAACCTTTAAGTTCAAATTCACAGCTCAGGCATCACAAGGCCCAACTCCCCTGTCTTACAGATGGGCAAACTGAGGCCCCAGAAGGGGAAGAGACAGGCGCCAGGTCACCCGCAAGTCTATGGTGAAGGTGGAGTGAAGCCAAGAAACCCGATTCCCAAATGTCTCCCAACTCACTCCATCTCTAGCTGCCTTTATTTTTTTCCAGGAAAAAACAGCTGTCAGAGGCAGCCACCCTGTTACCGATTAAACAAGGCAAATTCTATCGGAACAGAATCGGAGGCACTCCGGACACCTAATTACACAGTCTGGAAGAGAAACACAGGCAGGGAAATAGAAATATGAACAAACAGCACCGCCAGACAACAGGGGCGCCCTCCCCACCACCAGAGCTGCCACCCCTCCCCCTCAAGCCTCTGCGACAAGATGTGTCTCCCAGTCCTCAAATAAGATCCCCGCTCCCCAGGCGGAGGCTCACACACAGACCTCCCCTCTTCCCCACAGCACTGATCCAGGGCTCCCAGAGATGAATGGGGAGGCGTGGAAGTCATTTCAGGTGTCATTTCAGGTTGACAGCCAGGGCAGCCCAGCTGGGGCCCAGCGAGATTGGGCAGAGCTGGGCTTGAGCCCACACCTGCTGACCCTGGAGACGGGGCTCTGCCTGGGGTGCCTCCTGTGGGTGCTGCCTCTCTTCTGGCCAGCACACCTGGAGGTCTGTCCCCAGGAGGGTTAGTCCCATCCAGTAGCATCACGGGCAGGAAGCTGGACTTGGCCGTCCCTGCCTGCTGCGAGATTCTGCTATTGTATCTCAGGAGGATGCGAGCAGGTGAGGGCAGAGCCCCTGTCTGATTCCATTTCCGTGTTCCCCACATTGGCCGGCACCAGGGCAGACAGGAAGGAATGTGCCAGTAATGACGCTGGGCTCTAGGGAGACAGAAATGAGCAAATCAGACAAAGATCTCTGCTTTCAAAGAACTCATGAAGAGGAGATGGACACTAAACAACCTAACCAACCAACCAAAGGGAGGGAATCCAATGATACGATTTCTGATAGGAATAAATGGTAGGGTCGGACGCGGTGCTTCATGGCTGTAATCCCAGCACTGGGAAGCCAAGGCGGGCAGATAGCTTGAGCCCAGGAGTTCAAGACCAGCATGGGCAACAAAGTGAGACCTCATCTCTACAAAAATTTAAAAATTAGCCAGGCATGGTGGTGCATGCCTGTGGTCCCAGCTACTCAGGAGGCTGAGGCAGGAGGGTTGCTTGAGCCAAGGAGTTCGAGGCTGTAGTGAGCCATGATGGCACCACTGTACTCCAGCCTGGGCAAGAGAGTAAGACCCTGTCTCTTACAAAAAATAATAAATAAATGATAGGAGGCCAGGCGTGGCGATTCATGCCTGTAATCCCAGCACTTTGGGAGGCCGAGGTGGATCACCTGAGGTCGGGAGTTCGAGACCAGCCTAGCCAACATAGTGAAACCCCATCTCTACTAAAAATACAAACTTAGCCGGGCATGGTGGCATGTGCCTGTAATCCCAGCTACTCAGGAGTCTGAGGCAGGAGAATTGCTTGAACCCAGGAGGTGGAGGTTGCAGTAAGCTGAGATCACGCCATTGCACTCCAGCCTGGGCAAAAAGGAGCAAAACTCTGCCTTAAAAATAAATAAATAAATAAATAAATAAATAAATAAATAAATAAAATGATAGGAAGCAAATGCACAAGCTAATGAGATCGAGCAAATTGGAGTGTGGGTGTAGGAAGGTCTGTGCAAGGCCAGATGGTCCTGGAAGACCTCTCTGAGGAGGCGAGGTGTGAGCTGAGACCTGAACGGTGAGTGGGAACAGCTGTGGGAGGAGCTGGAGGAATGTTCCAGAAACAGGGAAGACTGTGTGCAAACCAAATAAGCCAGTGAATGGATGTATCAGCCAGCGAGTAGATAGATGGAAATGCGGGCAGAAGGGGTCTCCTTCAAAGACAGGCCAGGGCCACAGCCAAGTCGGCAGGTCTTGCCCCCCTCTGCCGGGGTCCTTCACCTTGATGGGCCACAGGCCCCTCTGAGGGTCCCCAGCGTTGGGGGTGTCCTCCCTCCAGCCCCTCCACGAGTGACCTCCTCCGAGGTGCCCATTCCCTCCTCCTGGTGTTATTAGTGCACCATGAATAATCTTTATCCTCCTTCCTCCATGCTTTTTCCCTTCTTACCCCCTCCTGACTCCCTGCTCACAGGCGGAGGCCTGAGAAAAAAGTCCATGGGCTTTCTGAGCCCGGGTTCCCTCTCTCTGAATGGAGAACGTGCCCGCCACGCCTGCCAGGTTCTGCCTCTTCTGGGCCGTGGGCTCTGACTCCAGCCTTCCTGTGTGTGACCTGCAACAAGTGGTCACTCTCCCTGAGCCTCTGTTTGTTTTTGTTTGTGTTTTTTTGAGATGGAGTCTCACTCTGTCACCCAGTCTGGAATGCAATGGTGTGATCTCAGCTCACTGCAACCTCTGCCTTCTGGGTTCAAGCAATTCAACTGCCTCTCAGCCTCCCAAGTAGCTGGGATTACAGGCACACACCACCACACCCGGCTAATTTTTGTATTTTTAGTAGAGACGGGCTTTCATCATGCTGGCCAGGCTGGTCTCAAACTCCTGACCTCAGGTAACCTGCCCTCCCCGGCCTCCCAAAGTGCTGGGATTACAGGCATGAGCCACCAGGCTTGGCCCTGAGCCTCTGTTTCTGCACCTGAGAGGAAGAGAGTAACAACGCCCCCCACCCCATGCTGCTTCCCAGGCATTGGCTCACAATTCTCACAACTCCCTGCCGATGGGGGCATTACCTGGACCACCCTTCGCAGATGCGGAGACCAGGCCTAGGAGGGACACTGTGGCTTGACCAAGGTCACGTGTCCAGCAAGTGGTGCAGTGGGATTAAAAACAACTCAGGCTTTCGCTGGGTTAGACACTAGGGCTATTTCAACATGAGTTTCCCAATTCTGGTCCCTGTCTTCTGGTTATGTAAGAGCCTGTCTTTGTTGTAGAAAATACACAGTAAAATATTCAGGGATGAGAATGTATCACGAACTGTACCTGCAACTTTTCTATAGGTTTGAGATTCACTGGAAATTAAAAAAAATTAAAACATCCAAAATATAAAAGTAAACAAGGACCAGCGCTCCGTCCATGCCGGGTCAGTGCCCAGGCCAGGCACGGAGCTGGCCGGGCTGCCGATGGACACACGTTTTGTATTCACTGGCTCCTGAGGGGCGGGTGATGTGATTTTACTCCTCACTTTGCCAACGAGGAAACAAAAGCTTAGAGTTGTTCAGCCATTTTCCGAGTCCACACAGCCAGCGAGAGACAGGATGCGTGTTCCTGAGGAGCTTTCCCTAGAGAGGTGGGAGGGTCAGGAGAGAAAAAAACACGAAACGAGCTGGGGAGGGCTGGGGCCGGCGACTTGGCGCTGGGGGGCTGGGCAGGGGAGGCCTCTGGGCTGGGAGGCGGGATGGAGATGCTGGCTGCCAGGCTGCCACGGGCCAGGGCACTGAGCCACGTGAACCCTCTCCCCTGCCCTGCAGTGCCCTCAGCCCTCACTGGGAAGGGAGGGGAGCCCCGTGGCTCCCACCCCGGTCAAGGGCTGATTGATCCTGCATGGTCCCCGGAGCTGGTCCCCTCGTCCGTACCTTGGGCTGCTGCGTGTTTTCTTGTCTCTGATTGTAAACAGATTTGACTAAAGAGGTAAATTAGAAGTTAATTAGAGAGAACATGATTGATGAGGCAGTTTGCCGTGATTGGGAGGCGTGGAAAGGTTGGGGCTCCCCGGGTGGAGGCGAGGGATGAGGAAGAGAGGGGGTAGAATTCATAGGCCGGTGGATCTGCAGGGGTGCCCAGCACCTTAAGGGGCCAACTCAAGGCTGCCCTTTCTTCTGGACTCCATGGTCAAGGCCAGGCCCCCAGGTACGAAGCCCCAAGTGGGGCACTCATGAAACCCCATAATTAGCGACCAGGCCCCTGCTAGACTCTGGGGACAAAGCATCAACCTGTCCCTGATATGGCCAGAACGTTCATCTTAGAGCTGCGGGCTGGGCTGGGGAAGGCGCTGGTGCTTATTAAACATTGATGCTGCTCCAGGCCCCGTGCATGTTCCCAAAACCCTGCAAGGCTGATGCTGTATCACCATTTTTCAGATTAGGTAATCAAGATTCAGAAAGCTGAACCAGCTTACCAAGGTCACACAGCTAACAGGAACAGAGAGACTGACCTCTAGAGCGGAGCCTCTGCCTTTCTGAGTTCCAGGCTGTGTGCCAGGTCACGTGGTCCAACCTCAGGAGCCCTCTCAACAGCACCCCTGCTTACATACCTCCAGCAGTGGTGAGCTCACTTCTGCCCAAAGAGGCAGGATAGCTCATTATGGGAGCTTTGTCCTTGTGTGGACCTGGTCTAACTCCCTGCAGAGCCACCTCCAGGGCCCCTGCTTTGCCACTCCCCTACCTCCCTCACATGTCAGAACACAGACCTCCAGGGTGAGAGGAGCCTCAGAGGTCATCCTACCCAACTCTCTCATTCTCCTGGGGAAACTGAGGCTGAGAGGGATACAAAACGCCAGAGGGACACAGTGTGCCGGTGTCACTAATGGGTGGGCCTTCCCTGTGGCTGGAGTGCAGGCATCAGCCTCACTGTGCGTCACGTCTCCCCCAGGCCGAAGTTGCTGCTCTCCATTCGCTCATCCATTACTTCCCTCCATTCATTCTGCAAGATTTACTGAGACCCGACTGTGCACTAGGGCTGGAGAGGACACAAGGAGAAAAGCAGAAGGATCCCTTGCAGTGCTCACAGCTCAGTCAGGGGTGGGCAGGCAGGATGGCCAGGCCTGCCAAGAAGGAGGCCAAGGGGAAGGAGGCCGAGGGTTAAGAGACCTGTGAGAGGGACAGACAGCCCCTCCAGGAAGCGGCACTGAAGCCAACTCTGGAGGAGATGCGAGGGTGTTCTTAGCAGAGGGAACTGTGGTGGGAGGGAGGATGGAACATTCTAGAACTGCCAGAAGACCAAGTAGCTGGAAGAGAGCCTGAGGGGGAGCTGGTGGGAGGTGAGGTCACAGGAGGAAGCCCAGGTCGTCATGGAAGAAGTTGTCTGGATTTTATTCTACGCCATGGGAGAGAGTCATTGAGAATTTGCAGCAAGGGAGGGCGGTCGGTTTTGCATCTGTGGAAGAAGACCCTCTGGCTTTGGGAGCAGAACAGACCACGGGGTGTGGGTTCCCATGCAGAGGGCAGGCAGGAGGTTCCTGTGGTTGCTGAGAGACAGGGGGCTGCGCCCCAAGAAGTGCACAGATGAGAAAGAAGTTCCGGGTTCAATGGGCAGGGCTCGGAGGGATTAGATCTGGGGATGTGGGTGGGTGATGGATGGGGGTGCCCCTCGTGAGATGGGAAAGGTCAGGAATTTGGTTGGGGGCATGTCAGGAGAGGATGTGCGATAGACAGGGTGGTGCATTGGTCAGGGCTGAGAGTGGGACATAGCCTTGGGCTTCACTGTGGCCCCAGCTGCTGATGCGCTCACCCAGGTGAACGTGCCTGGTCTGCGGGCCCCTCCCAGCCTGGTGCCACCTTCCCAGGTCAGTGCAGCAGTGTCCCTCTTAAATGGGGAGACAGAAGACAGTGGAGCAGAAGAGACCGCTCCCCTGTTCCAGGCTGTGCGCTCCTGTCAGCACCACCAGGGTCCACATGTCCTGGCCAGGGGCCTTGTCCCTACTGTCAGTGGAGCTGGAGTCCTCCCGAGGGCCCGAGGCCCAGCATCTTGACTTCCCTCACTCCTCAGACGCCTCCATCCCTGAGCTGGAGTCCCAGGAGAACGTCCACCGAATCAGGCCCGTGGCACAGGAAGCCGGGTTCTGATCAGGCCTGGCTGGTAGTGGTCACTGCTCCCGTTTACCGAGCCGGGTGCTATATGTAGTAAGTGATGATGTTTAACTTGTCCAACAACCCTCTGCAATAAGCACTGTTATTATTCCCATTTTACAGATGAAGCAATAGAGGCTCAGAGAAGGAAGAGGCCCAAGGTCACACAGGCTGGACGAGGCAGTCGGCACTCAAACCTGCTTACACTAGGGGGGTCCTCCAGCTGCCTCTTGACGACCGAATGGGCCTTTCCAGCCTCACTGGGGTGGGGGTGAGGAGTGGGAGAGAGCCCCTGTTCAGGGGCCAGTGGGGCCTTACACATCCCATCCAGTGGAGGGGGACAGGAGCGCAGAACAAAGGAATGGTGACCTCAGGAACTGCCCAGCTGGCTCCTGCTCTGGAAACACCAGAGACCAGGGAAGCACAGGTTTGGTGACTGAATAGTGGACGCAGGACATGCTGAGGCCAGGGCCGAGCTGGGGCTCAGAGGATGCACACTGGACCTTTGGCCAGAGGTGGCCTCCTTGGGACACAGGCCTTCCAGCCTCTTCCCCTGGCCAGTGCTGGGCTTCTAGTTCCTTTGGCTGCTAGTGGCACAGGATGGAGGACTGATGGAGTGGAGTGGAGCCCCAGGATCCAGGCCTGTCTCTGCCTAAATTAGGAGACATGTGACCTCAGAAATCCCTGCCCTTCCCTGGGCCTTAGTTACCCCTCCTATACAATGAGGTGGCGCATCAAGATGATGCCCAGATTCCTCACAGCTATAGATTATCCAAGACAGAGAGGACAAACAAGTCAATAGCGAACCTTTATTGAGCCTCTACTCTGTGCCAGGTGCTGAATGCATGCTTCTCATGTGTATCTCGTTTAATTTTTATGAAGCTGGCCAGGCACTGTGGCTCATGCCTGTAATCCCAACACTTTGGGAGGCCAAGGCAAGTGGATCGCTTGAGGCCAGCAGTTCAAGACCAGCCTGGCCAACATGGTGAAACCCCGTCTCTACTATACGAAAATTAGCTGGGTGTGGTGGTGCGTGCCTGTAATCCCAGCTACTCAGGAGGCCGAGGCAGGAGAATCACTTGAACCCGGCGGAAGCAGAGGTTGCAGTGAGCCAAGATCACACCACTGTGCCCCAGCCTGGGCAACAGAGCAAGACTCTGTTTTTTTAAAAAAAAAGAAAAGAATAATTTTCATGAAGTAGTCAAATAAGTATCATAATCTTCACTTTAGAGGTGAGGAAACTGAGGCTTAGAAAGGATGAGTCACTTAGAAAGGATTCTCAGGATCACGCAGCTGGGATGCAGTGAGGCTGGACTCATGCCCATCTCTCCCTGGCTTCAGATGAGGCCATCCATAGCTCACTGCACACGTGTGTGACGGTGTGTATGCCCGGGTCAGAGCTGCACCCTGCAAGGTGTGTGAGAAGTGGGGTTTGAGGGAAAAGGGTGCACCAGAGCATGGGAAGAACAGCGCAGTGAATGTGGGTGGAAGGAAGCAAGACTAAGCAAACATGCAACTCTGGCCAAGTTTCTTTATCACCTCCAGTCTCAGGTTGCCCATCAGTAAAATGGGGATAGTCACAGCCCCCACTTCAGGCAGTTTAAATGAGATGAGAGAAAGTCATGGGCACAGTGCCTGTTTGCCAAATGGTGCGAAGATTCTATCTCATCTGCTCTTTGCAACAGCCCTGGGGTTGGGGAAGGGGAGGTGCACATCTCTCAGATGGGGAAACTGAGGCTTAGAGAGAAGTGAGCTGCACAAGGCCACATGGGGTTGGGATTTGAACCCAGTGGGGAGCTGTCACCACTACCCCACACTAGCAAAGAGCAGATATCAAACAGATTATCAATATCGGATGGATGGATGGATGGATGGATGGATGGATGGATGGGTGAGTGGATGGCCAGAAAAATGAAAATGTGCACACAGTCCTGGGAAATCTCTTCCTGCCAAAGCTGCCCTGGGGTCCTCTACCTGGTTTCTCATGGAGGGAGGGCAGGGCGGGTGGGAGGCCTGCAGCTCCAGGTGCCTGGGCCTGTTGCCACCTGCTCACCCACTTCTGCTCCTGGACGGCTGTTGTACCCTGGGCGGGTGAAGAGGCTGGGAAAGCCCCTGATGCTGCGCTGCTTTCGGGATCACAGCTGGAGATGTTCCCAGATTAGAGGGGAATTTATCCCCTCTGTGAGCTGCTGTGGCGTGATTTACAGGCCTTGGCGAGTTCCGTGAAAGACCGGAGCAGGTTCCAGCCATTTAAATATAATTACCCGGTGCCTCCATCCAGATTCTGCCAGTAGATCACGAATACAGGGGGCCCGGGATGCCCACTGAAGCCTCAGAAGACAGCTCGGCCCCCACCCAGGCCCAGCAATCTGGGGTCAAGTGGGTCAAGCCTGTCCGAACCCCCACCCTTGCCTGAACTTTCACCATTAGAATGTCATTCCTTTGGTTTAATGCCCCAGCCCTGGGTTTAAAGAGCCTTTGCTTCAGTGGGGAGAACATTAGCCTGGGTCTCTGAAGACCCCTGTTGGAACCCTGGGCACTTTGGTCAAGTCACTACCCCTCTTCTCCTTCTTGCACCTTAGAGCACTGAGCTGGAAATGCTCCCCGGTGATGAGGAAGCTGTGCCCTCCCATTCTAGAGATGGAGAAGCAGCCGCATGGAGAGGATGCCACCAGAGGTGACCTGGAACACAGAGGAAGCAGAGACTGGCTAGGGCTCAGTGTGCCTAGTTCCCAGCCCACATGATGGAGGAAACTGAATCCCAGCATCAGAAGTTGGTCAAGCCGGGCGTGGTGGCTCACACCTGTTATCTCAGCACTTTGGGAGGCTGAGGTGGGAGAATAGCTCAGGCCCAGGAGGTCGAGGCTGCAGTGAGTTATGATCATGCCACTGCGCTCCAGCCTGGGTGAGACAGGGTGAGACCCTGTCTCAAAACAACAACAACAACAACAAACAAAAACAAAAACAAAAAAACGTAGCCAGCCTGACCCTTTCCCCTCCACTCAGCTGAGATCTTGGCCCTAAACAATGCCCTTGGAGCCGAAGGGGCCTCCTTGTGGTTAAAAACTCCAGCTCTGTAGACTGGAGGCTGGGGCCGCCTCTGCACCTCTGAGTCTTGGGTTCCTCATGTATAAAGGGTGGTGTTAGCAGTGCACACTCACAGGGTCACTCTAAAGCTTCAAGGAGAAACATGAGCAAGAGCCCAGCTCAGGGACCAGCCTGCGGCCAATGCAGGAAGTGTGGTTTATGATTTGGAATCAGGAAGATCCAAACTGGGTCCCGGATCTGCCACTTGCCGGCTGTCAGACCTTGGGCACCTCTCTGGGCCTCAGTCTCCTCATCTGTAAAATGGAGATTCAAACCCCTACCTGTCAGTGCTGTGAGCATTGAATAAAAAACAGGTTATGCACTTGGCACGTGGCCTGATAAATTCTAGGCCTTCAGCAAATGATGGCTGCAGCTCGTAGCAATGAGGAAGTAATAACCCCTGCCAGGATGTGGAGTGTCCGGCTTCACCCGGCCAACCATAGCTGAGGGCCTACTACGTACTGGGCTCTGCCGTGGCAAAGTGACGAGCAAAATCCACTCAGTTTCTCCTCATAAGCCTCTCAGTCCTGTGGAGGAGACCAGCACAAACACGTTTCAGAAATCACATTTGTGTATTCATTCAATCATTATTTCTGGAGCTCCCACTCGGCGCCAGGACCTCTGCTAGGAAACAGGGAGCCACAGCCCTGTTGTCGTGGAGTTTACATGTAGTGAGGACACGGCCAAGAAATAGACATGTAATGTGGCAGAGAAGGGTAGGTGTTGAGGAAAATATAGAAGGGTTAGGGGCTTCAGAGGGATGAGGGCTGCATTTTAGATGAGATGGTCCTGGAGCGTTTGCGAGGCAAGGAGGCAGAGAGGTGGCAGATACAGGCCCAGGTCACAGTCCCGGCGAGTCTTGTGAGGTGTGGTGAGCACCCTGGTCTTGGCCTGAGTGAGGAGACCAGCTTTGCAAAGGGAGGCGCCAGGGTGGGAGCCTGCCATCTGCCTCGGGACCCCTGCAGCCCAGCTCCAGCATGCAGCATGGGGGGCACTCCAGAACACTTGGAAGGAGAGAAGGAAAGAAAATCTAGAAAGGCACTCTCTGGTGGGGGAGGGGCCTGGGGATGCCCAGGGCACAGACAAGTAACATGGAGGCCTGGTCCCTATTCTCTGGCCCCAGAGGGTCAACCAAGGTCCGACATATGGATGTCCCAGGGAGGAAGGCAATTTCAGCCAAATGATGATAATGAAGGTGTGTGTGGTAAGGAACGCAGACATGGCAGAGGACAGAGCATTTCCCGTCGCCATCGCCTCTAATCCAAGCACCTCATGAAATTGGCTCTTCTATCCCCCATTTTACAAAAGAGGAAATCAAGATTGAGCCAACTTAAGAGGTTTGCCCAAAGCCACCGGGTACGTAAACGGCAGAGCGAGGTCTCAAGCCCAGGCCCGGGGCTGCCTTTCTAAGGGACAGTGCGCTTCAGACTTGGAAGGAGATGCCTCTGGAGGTATGGGGCTCCCTCTGGTTGGAGAGGTCCTGGAAGAAGTTAGCCCCACCCTGCAGGGTGCAGCCGGCCAAAGGAGGAGCCACATGCAACCTTGAGGATACAGCAGAGAATGAGAGTGGTGTTTTTGCCCTTATAGAGCTTATGGACTAGTAGGGGAGATAAACACTAAACAGCTAGGTGCACAACTACTTATTTGATTAAAATTGTGGTCAGGTGCCGTGGTGCACGTTTGTAATCCCAACACTTTGGGATGCCGAGGTGGGAGGATTGCTTGAGGCTAGGAGTTTAAGACCAGCCTGGGCAACATAGCAAGACTCCATCTCTACAAAAAATAAAATTAGCTGAACATGGTGGTGTGCACCAGTGGTCCTAGGAAGCAGAGGTGGGAGGATCGTTTGAACCTAGGAGTTCAAGGTTACAGGGAGCTATGATTGAGCCACTGCACTCCAAGGCAGCAGAGAGGCAGAGCGAGATCTGGGTGGCAGAGCCAGATCCTTTCTTTTCTTTTCTTTTTTTCTTTTCTCCTTCCTTCCTTCCTTCCTTCCCTCCTTCCTTCCTTCCTTCCTCTCTCAGTTTCTTTCTTTCTCTTTCTTTCTTCTTCCTTTCTCTTCCTTTCTTTCCTTTTCTTTTCTGTCTCTCTTTCTTTCTTTCTCTCTCTCTCTTTCTTTCTTTCCTTTCTTTCTTTCACAGAGTCTTTTTGTCCCTCAGGCTGGAGTGCAGTGCAGCAGCTCAATTTCAGCTCACTGCAATCTCTTCCTTCCAGGCTCAAGTCATCCTCCCACCTCCGCCTCCCAAGTAGCTGGGAATACAGGCACGTGCCACCACGCTTGGCTAATTTTTATATTTTTTTTTGTAAAATCGAGGTCTCACTATATTGTACAGGTGGGTCTCAAACTCCTGGGCTAAAGCGATCCTCCTGTCTCGGGCTCCCAAAGTGCTGGGATTACAGGCGTGAGCCACTGTGCCTGGCAAGACCCCATCACTTAAAAAAAAACAGTGACCAGGATGATGGCTGTTACTGCTGCTGCTGCCACCACCCTGGCACTGGGGCCCTGCTTCCTCTCTGAAGCTGGAGAAGGCTGGGCAGCCCTCAGAGGCTCCCTTTGCTCTGCAGCAGGAAATCTCAGGAAGACGCTGTCACCCAAGGGGAAAGCAAGGAGGATTAACCCCTGAGGCTGCAGGCATCCTTGAACAAGCCCAGCTTTACCAGCCACCTGGGCAGGTCCTCCCCAAGCCTGAGGCCCTGTCTTCTGCCTGCCTCCACCTGAGGGCTCTGATGGCAGAGGCTGGGGGCAGTGGACCTTGGTCCCAGCCACTGTGTGACTTCAGCCCAGCCACTTCATCTCTCTGAATCTTCGTGGTTTCAGCTGTAAGATGGAATGAACAGTCCCATCCTTGTCACGAGGATTTGGTGAGATAAATCCTGGTGTCTGGCACACAGGAAGCGCTCAACAGATGCTCATCCCCTTCTCCTGTGTGGGGTCCATGGAGATACTAGGCCCAGGCCTCCCTTAGAGGCATCTAGCTCTGTGCTGTCCGCTATGGTAGTCATGAGCCACATGGACCACTGAGCACTGAAAA
Organism: Pan paniscus; assembly: GCF_029289425.2. Taxonomy (NCBI): domain Eukaryota; kingdom Metazoa; phylum Chordata; class Mammalia; order Primates; family Hominidae; genus Pan; species Pan paniscus. The sequence goes on from NC_073270.2 coordinate 43,621,323, forward strand.
TGTGGCTGTCCAAAATTGAGATGTGCTTTAAGTATAAAATGCACACACCAGATTCTGGTGGCTTGGTATGGAAAAAGGAACGTAACATATCTCAGTAATAATGCTTTATATTGATTATGTGTTGAAATGATAATATTTTTGATGTATTGGGTGACATAAAACAGATTATGAAAGTTAATTTCACCTGATTGCTTTTACTTTTTTAAAATGTGGCTACTAGAAAATTTAAAATTACACAGGTGGCTCGCATTTTACTTCTGTTGGACAGCATCGGCCTAGCTAATTACTCACAACCGTGGAATATTTAGACTGGCATTAACCACGCCATTAAAGTCAGTTCAGGATTTTAAAAACACTCCTACAAGCAGGGCCTTGTAATTGGCAGAGACCCTGCTGTCCCGCGGTGTTTAATAAGCACTTGGTTTGCAGGGTGAAGGGCCCTAGGAGCCCCTCCCTGATGCAATTAATTGCCTTTGATGGGGATTGTCATTAGGCTTCTTGCTGGGACAACACAGATACGAGCCACATGTACTTACTGGCCTTGGTAGGGTGCAATTTGTGGGTTTAGGTTCAAATCTGAGGGCCAAAGCCTGGAGGGATACTATGGGCTGAATGTGTCCCCCAAATTCATATGTGGAAGCCCTGACTCCCAATGTGGCTGTACGGTATTTGGGGTAAGGAAGTAAATAAGGTTAAATGAAGTAGGAAGGGTGGAGCTCTGATCTGATAGGATTAGTATCCTTATAAAAGAGACAATAGATATTAGGCTGGGCACAGCGGCTCAAGCCTGTAATCTCAGCACTTTGGGAGGCCAAGGCAGGCAGATCATTTGAGGTCAGGAGTTCAAGACCAGCCTGGCCAACATGGTGAAACCCCGTCTCTACTAAAAATACAAAAATTAGCTGAGTGTGGTGGCAGGTGCCTGTAATCCCAGCTACACAGGAGGCTGAGGCAGGAGAATCGCCTGAACCTGAGAGGCAGAGGTTGCAGTGAGCTGAGATCACACTACTGCACTCCAGCCTGGGCTGAATAGAGTGAGACTCTGTCTCAAAATAAATAAATAAATAATAAATAAATAAATAATGAGAAGAGACACCAGAGAACTCCCTTTCTCCCTTCCTCTTCCCTCTCCCACCCTCTTCCTCTGCACATACAAAGAAGAGGCCTTGTGAGCACACAGCCAGACAGCAGCCACCCCCAGGCCAGGAGAAGAGGCCTCAGAGTGAAACCTATCTTGCTGGCACCTTCATTTTGGACTTTCCAGCCTCCAGAACAGTGAGAAATAGATTTCTGCTAATTTCTGCTTAACCAGTCTGCAGTGTTTTGTTACAGCAGCCTGAGCAGACTAGGACAAAAGGTTCTTTGGGCCTCGGAGAAGTTCCCTCTTTGGGAAGCCACAGAGCTGGATGTTTTTTGAGGAGCTGCTTGGCTGCACAGGTGATGATGGATCCTGTCTGACCTCCTCAGGCAAGTGGCATGTGGAAGAAGGACCCCGGCCTAGAGTCAGGAGACCTGGGTCTTTGGCCTCGTTCTGCCGTTCCCTCACTGTGAGATCCTAGGCTTCTCTCCATGTCTTTCTAGACCTCAGTTCCTCTGTCTGCACAAAAGGGACATGAGGATTGATCTTTGATGGCCTTCTCCGTTAAAAATTAGAGATGCTGGCTGGGCATGGTGGTTCTCGTCTGTAATTCCATTCGCCACAGTAGGAGGATCGCTTGAGGCCAGGAGTTGAAGACCAGCCTGGGCAATATTGTTAGACTCCTATCTCTACAAAATATTTTTAAAATTATCTGGGTGTGGTGGTGCATGCCTGTAGTCCCAGCTACTCGGGGGCTGAGGCGGGAGAATTGCTTGAGCCCAGGAGTTTGAGGCTGTAGTGAACTGTGATAGCGCCTGCCACTTTACTCCAGCCCGGGCAGTAGAGTGAGACCCTGTCTTAAATAAATAAATTAAAAAGATGCTTTAAATTTAAGTTTTAGGTTTTAGATTATGTCTTCACTCTGTGTGGTCCACTCAGACCGGAATCCAGAAGAAAAATGTCAGGGACACTCCCTAGGACTTCTGGCAAAGGCAGGAGCCAGAATGAATGAATTTCCTGTGCCCAGGCCCCCCTGCTGTCCCTGGCTCCTAGCCGTTGGCCCAAGCATGGCTCTCAGCCTAGACAAGGCCTTCCTAGGAGGCCCAGGAGCCCTGCAGGAGGCAGAGTGCAGATAAAGGCTCGGAGTCCATCCATGTGGAAAACCTGGGTCTGCGGCGATCATGAACCATGGGCAGAGGGGCCAGACCTGGGGTTCCTATGATGGGAACATGATGTGACTGTGGAGGCCAGTCAAGGCTCCTGCCAGCGGTGAGTGGAACAGATAAAGAAATCAGTCATCAGAGGAGAGAAGTACCCCAGACCGGAGTGGGAGGTCACATGTCGGCTCCCTGTGCTGCCCTCCAGAGGGGAACTGGGGCAGAGGGGCCTCCTCATTCCACGAGGCTGGCTGGGCTCAATTCAAGGAACCCTTGTCCTCCCACCTCTGTTGGAATCCTCACTGCAGCCCACTGGATCCCTGCACGAGACACACCTGGGGTGCTTAGTGAGCAGGCAGATTCCCAGATACCCACCCCGAAAAGCCAGTCTGAAAGAGAACACCCAGGGGTGGGGCCTGGCCACAGCCAGCCTCTCCAGAGATTCTCAAGTCCAGTAATATCTAATAACTCTGTGTTTAGGCCAGTGGTGTTCAATCCTAGCTGTGTACTGCGATCACCTGGGGAATTTTTTTTAAACCCTGATACCCAGATCTCACCTAAGACCAATTATGTCAGAATCTCTGGGGTGTGCCCTGGGCACCCATATATTCTTAAAGCTCCCCAGTCGTCCCAGTGTGGGTCCAAGGACTGCCCCAGCTCCAGATCAATTCTAAGAGCCTCAAGATGAACATCTGGGGAAAAGGAGAAGTCATGAGTCTCAGATAAGAGAAATAACTTGCCCAAGGTCACACAAGGAGGTGATGGCAAAGCCCGTCCTGAAACCCAGGCCTCTTTCCTGACCGCGGGCCAATTTCTTCCTGACGCTGCATCTCTTTTTAAAAACCAGAGCCCAGGCAGGCAATGCCCACAGTATTTCACTTTAATAATATTGGAAACCGGTACAGTCAGGGCCACCACAGTGGTGGGGCGGGAGCCTCGATGGCGATTAGGGGAGCTGTAAGTCTTTCGCTTTATCCAAATCTTGGGCAGTAATTTAGAAAATTTAATTAAAGGGGGAGAAATGGGGACACCTCGCGCTCCCTGCCTCCTGTTATAATGAGTGAAATACACCAGGCTGTAAAAGGAAATGCTGTCTGAGACGCAGCTCCGATGTTTTATTGCCAAGTTTTATTCACTGATGTAAACGTAATCGCTGGAAACCGGAGCTCTTATTAACACACATATTTTCACACATCCGGGGCCCCTCCTGCTCCCCCCTCTCCCTCTGGGCTTGTTCACCCACCTCCTAGGGTCAGCCCTGCTGCTTTCTGGGCATGTCTATGCCAAGCCTGGAGTTCCGCACCGGTTTCATACCCTCCCATGGCAGATAAGACTTTAATAGAATTCCATTGCTCCTCAGAGCTCAGTAATGCATTCTGGAAATTAGGCGGCTACATACTAAAGCCATTGTTCCCCCTTATAAATGGGCTCTCTCAAAGCCAGTGACCATGGGGGCTCTGATAAGCTCTCATGAAGCCTTACTCCACATGTTATTGGTGTGCTAAAAGGTGCAACTCCAGGCTTACATTGCTCATTGTTAGGGGCTGATACATTTAAGTAGTTTCTCCATGAATCAGGCAGCCTAGGTATTTCCCCCACTCTTGGCATTGATAGATGAGCGAAAGGAAGCCATTTAGACGGTGCTATATAGGGCTCCAGCCCACGTGGTGAATGATTTCCAATGCCTGGTTTAATTTATTTTTAAATGAAATTTGTTATTGATTCTGGATTAAAAGGACAAATCTTACGGCTGTTACCACTGACAGAGCCACAGTGCTCAAGTGACACCTCTCAAGGAGGGGAGGGAGGGTGGACTGTCTGAGTCAAGGGGAGGGTATGGAGACTCTCCAGGGAGCTTGGCTTAGCAGTAAGGGGCAGTGCAAGATCCCATGCTTAGAGGGAAGTTTAAAAATATCATCTTTCCCAATTGAAATACTTGACGTGATGCTCACCTCTGAGCCTCATTTATATAATGGAAATAGCAGTGATATTTGCCTCATGGCATCCACACGACCACTAGAGGCATGTTAGTTGCCTCCAGGGATGGGAGGCTTTCCATCTCCTGCAGCATTCCCAGAATGAAATGAGTGACAGGCGTCACCCACTCTAGTGAATTCCTAGAGACTGTTTCCTGGGCTAGTCTTTGCTTACTTTTCTGCCTCCACTAGGCTCTCGGCTTCCACGGTGCCCAGAGATTACACTTGCATTGGGAAGCAGACAAGAGGCACAATTACACAGGGGAGGAGGATGGGCTGGGATGTGTCCGTTCACATTCAGCCTCTGCCCTACCTCACTGTGCAACTTTGTGCAGGTTACATCATCTTTCTGAGCTTTGTTTCTCCATCTGTAAAAGAAGGAAGGGAATAATAGCAGCCTCAGGGGTTGTTGTATGAATTATAGGAGATCATGGGTGTGAATGTGATTTGTAAACTGTAAAGTGTAGTTTAGGTGCTGCAGGAAATACAAGTGGGACAGTACAGTATAGTGGGAGGTCCCTGAGTTGGGAGACAAAGGACCTGGATCCAGTTCTGTCATGAGTGGCTGTGTGGCTCTGAGAAAGTGAATTACTTTCTCTGGGTCTTAGTTTCTTAAGGTGCCAAGAGGGTAGGTTGGAATCAAACATATGAAATGTTTGATTGGCTCTGGAATCAAACACATCATGGCCTTGCTATGTCGCTTTAGGCAAAATACCTAAACTTTCTGAACCTATGTCCTCATCTGTAGATATCAAGAACACTAGTCAACATGTATCATGTATTTGCTATGTGCCTGGCATTGTTCTAAGTGCTTTCCATGTAACAACTCATTTAATCCCCACCACCCTGCTGTGAAGGAGGTATTATTACCCTTATTTTACAGATGAGAAAATTGAGGCACAGGGAGGCTAAGCAACTTGTCTAAGGTTACACAGCTACCAAATGGCAGGATTCAAAACAGAGAATATGGCTCTAGAGCCCACACTTCTAACCACACCATCCTACCCTACATGGCCTGGTGGTTCTGAGGATTAAGGGGAATAATGAAAGTTCTTAGGGCCATGCTGGGCATACAGTGATGAGCCAACAGAGGCTTGGGGACTGGGAGAAGGCAGCAGGCATTTCTTCCCATGGGGACTCAGCTAGACAGAGGGGAAGGCATACAAGCACAGGGGAAGCACTGGGAAGGTTGAGGATGTAATGAGGCCAAGGCATGCCCAAGAGAGCACAGGATATGTGCAGGAGGTGAGTCTGGGACCCTGAATGCAAACTAGAGAAGTCAGGATTTCTCACATAAACAGGCCATCAGAGGGTTTTGAGCAGAACCATTATATCATGAGCATTTTCTTCTTTTTTTCTTTTTCTTTTTTTTTTTTTGAGATGAAGTCTCACTCTGTCACCCAGGCTGGAGTACAATGGTGTGATCTTGGCTTACTGAAAACTCCACCTCCCAGGTTCAAGCGATTCTCCTGCCTCAGCCTCCTGAGTAGCTGGGATTACAGGTGCCCACCACCACTCCTGGCTAATTTTTGTATTTTTAGTAGAGATGGGATTTCACCATGTTGGTCAGGCTGGTCTCGAACTCCTGACCTCGTGATATGCCCACCTCGGCCTCTCAAAGTGCTGGCATTACAGGTGTGAGCCACCACACCTGGCCGATCACGAGCATTTTCAAAGGCATACAATCCCTGGATGTCTGTCCTTGAAGGAACCTTGACCTTGTTCCAGGCTTCAAAGAGAAAAGATTTCTGAAGGTCAGCCAGTGGGCTAGGGGCACAGCAGCAATGTGCTGCCATCCCGCCAGACCCCCTTCCTCTGCAGGCCTGAGCAATCTCTTGTTTACTCCTCTTTAATCTCCTCTCCCTCCCTGTCCCCTTGCCTGTGTCTGCTCCCTCCAATCTGTGGTTTAAGAGGAGAAAGCCCAGGTTTGAGTCCCAGTTCTGTCACCACAGTCTCCTGGTGAGGCCTCAGGCTGGGGTTGAAGGAGTCCTGGGTTTTAGTCTGGCTAACATGGTGGCTGCTATGTGATCTGGAGGATTCTCAGTTTCCATATCTTTATGATGGAAGCAGTAGTTCATTTCGCTGGGAGCGGGGTTCAGGGTAGTTAATGAATGAGAAAACACGTGCATAGAGTCCAAGACGCCTGGCCAGCCCAGGATAACCTAAACACCACCTCTGTGTGGGAAGAAAGTGAGAAGTGAGAGAATCAGGCAAACACGGCCCCTTCCTCCAAGGCATGTGGTCCAGAAGGTTCGGGGGGTGGGGGAAGCGGTCGAGGCTTGGGACCTGTCCTCGGTACTGAAGGGAGCGCGGAGGCTGTGGACGGTGCTAGAACACAGTGCTTGTAAGTGCGGGACATCGTGGAGGAGGTGTCCTTAGTTTGGAAGGAGCTGGATTGTTGCTAGCTACCACGGGCCCCATCCGGTGTGCTACCCCCCCATAATACTGGAAGGGGGGCGCTAAGACAGAGGGAAGACGGCGAGGGGCTATGTTCCTTGGTCTCTAACCTTGTTCTCAAACTTGGGCGCTGTACACACGGCTGGACGCGGGATCCACCTGTGTTCTGGAGTGGGGAGTGGGCTGTTGGAGGGGTTGACCCTGTTCGACGGGGACGGGGAAGAAAGTCTGAGGGTCTGTCCACGGTGTGAACCCTAGCATCAAAGGGCCAGTTGAGACGCTGTCCGCGGTGCCCAAAGGATGGGCCCGGGTGGGGCGGGCGCGGGGGGGGCTGGCGCTGTCCTCCTCCGTGGTGCTGAAACCGGGAGGACCAGGCTGTGTGAACAGGGAGGCCTGGGGAAGGGCAAAGGATGAGAGCAGGAGGGACCCCGCTCAGGAGTCAGGGGCCTCGCCCGACTCGCCGTGGGACCTCAGAGAAGCTAATTACCTGATTTCAGGTGCTTCCTTATCTTTTAAATGCGACCACAGTTCCGCCCTCCTGTCTGTCCCATCAGCCCCAGTAACACGGTTTGGGAAGGAACTGGAGGACTTTGTTGGATTCTTGCTCTTGGGAATGGGAATGGTGCCCTATCCCCCTCCCCTGCCACACTCACACACACATACACCCACGCATACGCGCGCGCACACGCACACGCACACACACACTCATGCACACACACACCATCAAGGCTCATTGGTCTAGGGAAGGAGCCTACAGTCCGGAAGGGGGCGATCCCATCCACCACATAAGGTCCAGTATCTTCAAGAGCCAGGAGCCGCAACAACTGGCCTGTCTCTCTCCCATTACAAAGACTCGAAAACTGAGTCCCAGAGAGGGGAACACCGACAATAATAACTACTGAGCTCCTACCACGTAGGCGGCATTATGCTAAGCGCTTTGCATGCACGATTTCGCAAATCCTCACCAGGACCCCCGCAGACAGCTATTACCCCTATTTCTCAGATGAAGACTTCGAGGTTCAGAGAGGGGTAGACACCCGGACGCGATCACACAGCGAGCCGAGGTCGGCGGCAGAGCTATCACCAGGTCCCCTGGGTCTCAGCCCAGGCTCCCACCCTACCTCGCCCTCACCCCCAGCCCCACTGGCCCCTGACCCCGGCCCCGCCCTGCCGGTAAAGTTAGGAGCCTCTGAGTGCGCTGGCCTGGAGGCGGGTGCCCTGGCTTTTCTCCCTCTCCCCGCTGGACGGCATTTCTGTGGCTGAAGCCCGTTGGGTCGTGCTTTGCGGGAACCGCGTCCCTGGGGTGGCTCTCTCCGCCCCATCCCGGCCCCGCCTCCGCACTCGGGCGGGGGAAAGTTGCGGGTACCGCTTTAAAAATCCCAGCCTGGGCAAAACTTTGATGATAAATCAAGCGGCAGATCCCTCCGCCGCCTGCTCCGAGCGGGAGGAGGGAGGGGAGGAGGGAGGGGAGGAGGGAGGCGGGAGGAGGGAGGAGGGTGCGGCGGCAGCGCGGCGTGGCCTTCCGCGGAAGGGAAGAGTCCCGCAGTCGGAGGCGGCCGGCTGGGCGTGCGCTCGCTCCCCAAAGCCGGGGCTGGGCCGGAGCCGGGCGAGGGCTGGGAGCTGGGCCGGGCCCGGGGACAGCGGGCGAGGGGCAGCTGCCGGAGCCGGGCAGCCAGGCCGCTCAGGGCAGGGGACAGCTGGCGCCGGGTCTGCGGTCTCCGGGGCCCCTATGTGAGGCGGCGGCGCCCCCGGCCCGAGCGCGCACGATGGGGGCCCCGCTCGCCGTAGCGCTGGGCGCCCTCCACTACCTGGCACTTTTCCTGCAACTCGGCGGCGCCACGCGGCCCGCCGGCCACGCGCCCTGGGACAACCACGTCTCCGGCCACGGTGAGTTCGGTCGCCGCCCCCGCGGACTTCCCCACCAAACCCCAACCCGGGCCGCGCCACTCCAACTTGGCCGCCCCGGGGCTCGAACCGGCGCCAGTCGTGGCGGGAATCCCGGGGCGCCCCCTGCCGGCGCGGTGGACCCGCCCTGGCACCCTGGCCCTGCGGAGGAGGGGGCACCCGGGGCGCACCCCCGAACCTCCTCCCCACACACTCGCGCGGATACGCACACCTGCATGGCCACACCGATATGCACAGCCGCGGACGCACTCAGAGCCACAGTCGCTGCTTTCTCACACTCACAACTACCCTGCACATCTCCACACACCTCAGGTCCCCCTCCTCACTGCAAGCCTTTACACTTATGCCCACTACACAAGCACATCAGGCACTGCGCCGGTGGGCTCACTCTGCCAGCTGGCGCACACGCTTCGCCACAACTCTTGCCTGCCCACCTGCAGACACACTGGTGCGCGCGCGCACACACACACACAGGCGCACACATACACACACATGAACACAATTTGCTCACCCACTCCTCTCTGCCCATCTGCCTTTACTCTTCTGGGTTTAACCGCACAGAGGCCCTTGTCCTCTTCCTCTCCACACCCACCCCTATACCACTGGAAAGGTCCTTGGGGGCAGAAGACCTTGTTTCTTGAGAACTGGTCGCCTGGGGCTGCAGCCTCCCAGTTGGGCGGGTGGCACCTGGTGGAAGCCCCTCAGAGCCACCGGAATAGTTGGGGTTGCTGCTTGCAGCCAGAGGCATGGGAGTGGGAGTGGAAGTGGAATGCCGGGTGCTTTTGTCTGCCTCTGGGGATGGGCAGGAAGCCGCTGCCATCCTTCCATAGGGTACCCCCATCCTCATCCTCGGCCCTAGAGGACTGAAATGTGGGAAATCTCAACTCCAGCCGCTGTGGAAGCCGGGGAGCAGACAAGCATTCCCAGCACTGGCTGGCTGAGTGTCAGAAGCTCCTGCTAGCCCCGAAGGAGCCCAAGTTGGCACAGCAGAGTTGGACTGTATGAGCCCGGCAGCTGTGGGGGCTCCCCCTGACCCCTGTGAGCCTGGCTCTGAGATGGAGGCTCGAGCATAGATGAAACCAAAGGAGACCTTTCTTCCATGCAGCCCTTCACTAGACAGGCTGACAGCCTTGTGGGGGAGGCTGCAGCCCCAGTGCTGGGCACTGTGGGCCCAGGGCTGTGGGGAGGTTTGCACAAAGGCCAGATAATTGGATGATTTATTCTGATGGGAGTGAGTGGGGGTAAGGCAGGGTAGATAATCAGGGAAGGTTTTGCTGGGGTATGACACATGAGTGGGATTGCTCCAGTGGAGAGGGGGGCTTCGAAGCCATCCTCAGGGTCTCTGCTTTTTGGGAACCATGACTCCCCGCCCCCTTCTGCCTCACCATGTTTGGTAGTAACTGCTGTGTGCATCATTTACATACCCTTCATACCCCTCACCTCATTTCTACCGACCTGGCTAGAGCGGTGGTAAATAAGGAAAGGGTTCTTTTGATCCTCAACTTACAGATAGGGAAACCAAGGCTCAGAGAGGTGAAGGAAGTTGCCCAAGGTCACACAGTGAGAGAGTGACTGAGCCAGGACAGGCCCCAGGGTCTGTCAGGCAAAGACAGCGCTTTTTTCCAGGACATTCATCTCCCTGTCAGATTCCCTCCCATTCTAGGGAAACTGGGAATTCCTCCCTCTCCACCCCTCCTCTCCTCGCTCCACTCAGTCCCTTGGCACAGTTGGAACTTACACTAGGAGGGGTTTCCATGGAAGGCCTTCCCTGAGTTTGCAGTCCCGAGGGGTATGAGGAATGGGACTCTGAGGCTTATGGTCGTTCTGTCCCTAGAGCACCAGACCCCAGGGACTTGGGTGCCAGTCTGTTATTCCCAAGGCCCCAAGGTGGCTCCCCCCCATAGAAAAGCAGGGTCTGTCTGCCCTTTGTGTGACAGTCTCTACCTGTCCCCTGGTGCCAGGTAAGCTGAGGGGCACAGCTCTGCCCAACCAGCTGTAATCTCCCCTCTGCACCCTGGAGGGTCAAGCTAAGGCCCAGGGCAGGGGCTAGATGAGAAGGAGGCACCCCTAGTTGCTGGGGAACCTGGCTTCTCTCCTGAAACCCCCGTGTAGCTCTGGGCAAGTGAGCCACCCCTCTGGGTCTCCCTGTGTCCCTAAAGAAACAAAGAAGCCAGGCTGCTCTGCAGGGGCCAGGCTGCCTTCCCCCGACATTGCCAGGTTCAAAGTCACCAAGTAGTGACTGCCGAGGAGCCCCCACAGCTGCCCCTCTGCCGTGCCAAGCACCCGCCACCACAGGAAGGGTTTGGAGCCACTCACTTAATCACAAAAAGAAACTGTTATTAATGATAGTGAGACGCGGCGAATAAGTGGGTCATGTCTAATAAGCCATTTGTGTTCAGGAGGAGAATACCAATTTGATAAAAGCTGTGTGTGCTGAAAAAGCTCAGAAATTGCTGTTTAGCAGATTGGGGCCTGATCGTTTCATTATTCCTGGGCTCCGTGTGTCCTCAGCTGATTCAGGAAATGTGGCCCAGTCGGGAAGGTGTCTCTGTGTCTGGGGGTGGGGGGTGGGGGCTGGAAGCAGGGGCTCCTGGGGAGGGGCACATTGACCCCAAGTGCTTGGTGGCTGCTCACCCCTCCAGCTCCATCTGAGCCCAGCCCGGCCGCCGGGCTCCTGCCTTCCACCTGCCTGCCCTGGAGCTTGTCACAGGGAAAGCCTGCGGTCAGATGGGTCAGAAAGGACATCTGTTTTGCTTCCCATCTCCCTCCCACCTCCACTCAAGGTACTTGGAAGAGGGCTTTTTCGAGGTGTGAGGAATGAATGGGGAGCATGTATCTCAAGGAGGCATCAGGCACTGGGAGGTGGGGTGGTGATGGTCCGTGTCTGCACCTAGTAGGTGCTCAATAAACAGGAGTGATTTTGATTTTTTCTTATCAGAAAATGTTAACTCATTGCCCATAGGCACAGCAGGGATGGGAGGAAAAGGTGCAAGCATTGATGAAATGCCTACTGTGTGCCCCGTGCTGCCAAGCCCTTGCCAGTGTTAACTCACTCAGGCTGACCATTCATGCAAGGTTGGTGTTGGAGATAGGAGGAAACTGAGGCTCAGAGAGGGCCAGTGACTTACCCAAGGGTGCTGAGTCTGTACAGAGAGCTGGAAAGCTGTGTTTAAGATGAAGATGCATCTGGCAGCTCTGGGACTGCCTCCTCCAGAACAGCCTTGAGGCAGGCTTGGCCATGGCGTCTTCCTTCTTGTAGCCGTAACCCAAGCTTTCTCCCTTCTAGCTCCTCAGGGAACCAGTAAAGCAGTGGGTTCCACCAAGAGGAACCAGCCACTCAGAAAGGTGGCAAGATCTTGCTGAGGATACCTGTAGGTTAGAAACAGGCAGCTGGACTGGACCCCAGGATCTTTCCAGATCTTGTCCAGGGGAGGGATCCAGAGGGCAGGGTCTTTGTGAAGATCTCTGTAGACCCCTACAGCTTGCAGAGGACCCCTACAGCTTGCAAGAAGCCTCAGATGGCAGAGTCCCCCAGGGAATTTTTTACAATGCAGATCCCCCAAACCCGCTGCCAGAATGGTTATTTGATGGGACCCTGGAATGTACATTTTATTATTTTTTTTAAATTTCTCTTGAGACAAGATCTTGCTCTATTGACCAGGCTCGAGTGCAGTGGCACAATCTCAGCTTACTGCAACCTCTGCCTCCTGGGTTCAAATGATCCTTTCACCTCAGCCTCCGAGTAGCTGGGAGTACAGGCATGTGCTACCACCCTCAGCTAATTTTTAAATTTTTTGTAGAGATGAGAGCTCATTATATTGCCTAGGTTGGTCTTGAACTCCTGGGCTCAAGCCATCCTCCCTCCTCGGCCTTCCAAAGTGCTGGGATTACAGGCATGAGCCACCGCATCTAGTGGAATCTGCATTTTAATAAGTTCCCCAGAGGATTCTCATGCAGCCTGGGGTTTGGAAGCCACTGCCTAAGTATTTACCCATACCTGGTGGGAGATGTAGGGACAGGAAATGTCTGACGCTATGGACTGGCTTGGTTTGGTTTCACAGGGGAGGGAGAGGTCCAGACAGGGGCAGGTGGATGGTCCCTGAGAGGAGCTCCAAGAAGCCTCACACTGCAGCAGACAACTCCCCTCCCACCCCCACCCTGCCACACACACACACCCCTACACACACACACACCCACACCCACCCCTAGGCCAGCACCTTCAATTATTCATATACCCCAATGCAGACAAAGATCCTGGCTTGGCCGGGGGCTTTGTCCATTGAGTGATTCACTGTCCTGAGATTCTCTCTGTTGCCAGGAGGGACCAGCAGGGCGCTGGGGGAGGGAGGGGGCACCGGGCCATTTGGCAAGCAGCTTGTGCACTGAAAAATGACTCTGGCTTCCTTGCGTTCCTTACTGAACTGTTGGTATCTCACCATCAATAAGCTGGCTAGTTTGGTGGCTGGAAGATGAAGAAAATTGAGTCCTGTCTTCCAAAGGTTATGATGTTAAAAATGTGTTCGTCTTTGTCTCGGGCGTTGGTGATTATTCTATCAATTACGCCTGTAAACACTCTGCCTTGGGCTGAGGGTTTCCCGGCCTCCTGTGGGGAATTGGCCCTCACAAGCGGTTTTCCCCAAGTCCTTCACACCAATTGGTTTTGACACCTTGCCCATCAGCAGCTCCTGCAGCCTTTTCCCCAAACAAGAGAAGCCGCAGGCGGCCAGCAGGACGCAGGGAATTTGGCTCCTTGCCATGGTGACAGCAAGGATGGTGGGCAAAGTCTCCTGCGGCAAACAAGTGGGCTGGGTGAGGGGAGTCGGGTAAGTGACCCCTTCTGATCCACCGGCTGCGGGGGCAGGAGATGGAGCTTTTGGAATGAATCATGAAGGCCCCTTGGGACCATCGTCCCAAGCCTCTCTCTTACAGATGAGAAGATAGAGACCCAGGGGCAAGGGAGAATTTGCCCAGAATTGTCCTGGAGGGTACTTCTTGGCTTTTGGGATTACCTCATCCAACTCTGTACAAATGGAGAGATTGGCTGGGCGCGGCGGCTCATGCCTGTAATCCCAGCACTTTGGGAGGCTGAGGTGGGTGGATGACTTGAGCCCAGGAGTTTGAGACCAGCCTGGACAACACAGTGAGAACTCATCTCTACAAAAAAATAGCCAGGCATGGGTACGCACCTGTAGTCCCAGCTACTCAGTAGGCTGAGGCAGGAGGATCACGTGAGCCCAGGAGACGGAGGTTGCAGTGAGCTGAGATCGCGCCACTGCACTCCAGCCTGGTTGACAAAGTGAGACCCTGTCTCAAAAGTAAATAAATAAATAAAAATAAAAACAGGAGAGATAAACATATGGAAGCAAGTGTGTGTTGAGTGCCATGCCAGGGCCTTGAATGGTATCATCTCATTCAATTCTAACGAGAACTCCAAGAGGAAAGACTGTCTCGGGCCCACTGTTTAGATGAAGAAAATGAGACTCGGGGAGGTTAAGTGGCTTACCCAAGGTCACACACCTACCAAGTGTCAGAGGCTGGACTTGAACTGAAGTATCTGGCTTCAGGGCTGGGAGTCCAAGGAAAGAGGAGGAAGAGGCCCACATCACACAGAGGGGAAGAGCAGGGCTGGGACTTGAGGCTTGGCTCCGGGGTGGAAGGAGTGCAATGGCCTCCGCATTCCACACCCAGGAGGGCGAGCAGCAGTGGGAACAGAATGCTATCCCAGCGACCCTCCAACTTCCCTCGATTTTCGAAAGCATGGGGAGAGTGTGTAGTGTGAACAGCGGCACAGGTGCCCACGTGAGAGTGTTTGGCCATCACCTTGGACTTTGGGGACCAAACCAGCTGCTGATGGTGTTGTGGGAAGACTCTCTCAGTCCTGAAAGGAGTTTGGGGCCCGCTGGGCACACTGGGGTCAGATTCCCTTGTGTCCTGGGACCCAGGACAATGCCCGGCCCAGGGAGGTGGCAGGGAATGAATGAATGGATGACGAGGAGGAGGAAGCGGGGGATGAGGTCTGAATTCTTAAAGCTTTGCTCATTCCAAGTCAATATATTTTTAAACATTCAAATGATTTTAATTTCTTAAGGAATCTATGTTTATAGGGGGAAAAATCACAAAATTGGAGCCCCCTCCTTATCCCTGCTGAGCAGAGCAAGGACATCCTGGAGTGGGCAAGGCTGATGGCACCTTGCAGTGGGTGGGCCCAGGCTCTGACCTTGGGGTGCATATGCGATGCTGCAGCCATGAGGATGGGCGAGTCCAAGGGTCGCGCCCTCCTCCCCCGACCCTGATGAGGCACTTGCATCAGAAAAAGCAGCAGTGGTCCAGCTGGGGAAGAAATCTGCTCCTCTCCTAGCTGCTGGTCCTGGGGTCCAGAGCCCACCCAACTGGCTCCCCCTGGTTCCCACTGCTCCAGAGAAGTGAGGTGGGGGTGGGGAGGCAGAGAGGGGCTGCTGCTCATCCAGGTTCCCTTCTCACAGCCAGGCCTCCCTTCGCTTCCTTGAAGCCATCAGGGAGTCCCTGGGACTCAGCTCCACTTCACCCCCAGTTTCAACCCTCTTCAAAACCCCCCAGGGCCCGCAACAAGATTGGGTCCTACCTGAGAGATGATTTTAGGCAGAACCTAGAGAAACCTCTTACATTTTAATAGTTAAGCGTTTATTTTAATGTGTACTGAAAAAATATAACTAGCACATCAAAACTGCGATTTCACAGATATGATTGCTTAGGATGAGACTAATGGGGGTATTAAAAAATGGTGGGTTCGTTTATAGAAAAACATTAAGGACATAATAGCGCAGGCGGTGCATGGGCATGTCCGTGGGGATCCACAGCGCGGACATGACTTGGAGACCCGGGGGCATCCAACAGGCTGCCCCGTCACACTGCATGCTCCATACTCTTCATACTGGGAGCTACTGGCCCAATGAGGCTGCTGCCATGTTTGGGAAGCTTGGTCATTCATTCATTCTTTCATTCATTCAACAAATATCAATTGGGCACCTGTCATGTGCCAGGCTGTTTTAGCCACTGGGGACTTATCAGTGAAGAAGACAGCTAAGGTTCTTGCTCTCTTAGAGTTCTCAGTCTAGTAGGGGAGACAGAAAACTGAACCCATAAAGAATATATAAGTATAGAGCTGGGTGCGGTGGCTCACGCCTGTAATCCCAATGACTCAGGAGGCTGGGGCTGGAGGGTCACTGGAACCCAGGAGATTGAGACCAGCCTGGACAACATAGTGGACCCTGTCTCTAAAACAAAAAAAATACAGAATTAGCCAGGTGTAGTGGCTCATGCCTGTGGTCCCAGCTACTTGGGAGGCTGGGGTGGGAAGATCACTTGAGCCCAAGAGTTCAAGGCTGCAGTGAGCTGTGATTGCACCACTGCACTCCAGCCTGGGTGACAGAGTGAGACCCTGTCTCCTAAAAAAAAAAAAGAAGAAGAAGAAGAAGAAGAAGAATATATACGTATTGTGATAAGATTTAAGAAGCTGGGGCCGGGCGCAGTGGCTCACACCTGTAATCCCAGCACTTTGGGAGGCCGAGGCGGGTGGATCACAAGGTCAGGAGTTCAAGACCACCCTGGCCAAGATGGCGAAACACCATCTCTACTAAAAATACAAAAATTAGCCGGGCATGGTGGCGGGCACCTGTAATCCCAGCTACTCGGGAGGCTGAGGCAGAGAATTGCTTGAATCCGGGAGGCGGAGATAGCAGTGAGCCTAGTGAGACTCCATCTCAAAAAAAAAAAAAAGAAGCTGGGATGATATTAAACACAGAAACACAGAGAAGGACACTCACCTGTGGGGCAGTGAGGGTACCCAGTAGTGAGCTCCCTGTCACAGGAGGTGTGCAAGCTGAGCCCTACCCGTTATTAGCTGGGGATATTAGTGAGGAGATTTCTGCCTTATTTCCCAAAGGAGCAAAGACTGTTGAAGTAGGCAGAGCAGCCAGAACACAGCGGGCGGCTAATAAAGATCCGTCACACAGCAATTTAGTGATGGTGCTGGCACAAGGGCCCAGGTGGGTGGAGCACCCAACGCCGAGGATGCCCTGGCCCTACCCAGGGGTCATGGCAGGGATGGGGCCTTCTCTGTCCCCTGTGTTGAGGCGTGGGGGACAGTGGCTCCTCGGTGACTTCACTTCAGCTCTTAAAGTGCCAGGATGGGGAGAGGGGCTGGGGTAATGCTGTTTTTTGTCTACTATACTCCCCTCTCCCCCACCCTGTGCCTGCCTTGCTGGGTGACTTGGCATGTCCCTGCCCCTCTCTGGGCCTCAGTTTCCCCACTGAACAATGGTGAGTTTGCTTGAGCTCCAAGCCTGTAGAATTCTTCCATCTGTATACTTAGAAACCACATCTTTTGTCCTGCAGCCAGCATGTATGTGCGTGTGTGTGTGTGTGTGCATGTGTGTATGTGTACAGGTGAGGATGGAGCTGGTGGGAGTGGTAGGATTCCATCAGCACCTTAACTATCAGTGGCCTGCAGGCATCTGCGGACCAAACAGCAGCCAGCATTCATCAAGCACTCTGTGTTTCCATCACTTCCCCTGCCTCCTCCCATTTACTCCCCACCACGCTAGGAGGCGGGCACTCCCATTTTACAGAGGAGGACACTGAGGGGCGTGGTGCAACTTGCCTGAGGACACACAGATGCTGAACAGCAAAGCCGGGCTTGAGCCCAGCTTGTGGGACGACAGAGCCAGAGTTCGTAGCCTGCGCATCTGTCTGCTCCTGGCTGCCAAGCTGTGTGTGTGGGTAGGTGCTTTGTTCTGGAGCAGCGCTCCTGGCTTGGTCAGATTCTCACAGGGGTCAGTGATGCCAAAATGCTGAGAATGCCCTGTTCTGGCTACAAGCACATGGCTCCAAAAGTCTAGGCTCTGCGTCTGAGTCCAGCACTGTTAGTGGGAAGCAGTGGGGCCCTGGGGGCATGTGTGGGACCCTGTGTGTTCCTGCCTGGGGGTTCTGGTGGATGGAGCGGTGTTTCTGTCTGACTGTGTGCGTGGGGGCTGTGTCTGGGGGGTGACTGTGTGTGGTTGAAGGGGCAGTGCAGGCTGAGAGGGAGCCTGGGGGCAGGTCAGGGCTGGGCTGGTGCCCTCTGCCCTGTGCCTGTTTGCCTCAATACCAGCCTTCCCTGCCACCTGCACACTGGTGCCCTTGGAGGTGAGGCTATGGGAGCATCTGGAAGGTTAGAGCAGGAGTCAGAGCCGGGAGAGGGGGCCTTTCTCCAGCAAGCTACCAGCGAGCAGGGCAGCAGTGCCCACCTGTACCTGGGAAGTGCCCTCCACCGGCCCCTTACTCTCTGGATCTCTCTCTCTCCCTGCCCTACTGCTCTCTGGGTCTCTCTCTTTCTCTCTCCCCCTCTCTCTCTGGGTCTCTCTGATCTTTCTCTATCTCTTTTCCTCTCTATCTCTGTCTTTCGATCTCTTTCCTCTTTCTTTGTTCCTTTGTGTCTGTTGGATCCATCTTCCCCTCTCTTCTCACCGCCCCCATCCGTTCCTTCCTTTCTCTCCGGTATGCACACAGCTCTCTTCGATGACATCTCAGGATTACACATACATATATTCCGTATATCATGGTGACACCCACACAGAGCAGGCACTCAGTAAATGTCAGGTGAATGAATGAGTGAGTGACCAAATGGCAAAGCTGGAGGGGACACTGACGCTTGTCTACACTGGTGGTTACTAATTTTTTTGGAAGTCACACTCCTCTTGAGAAGCTTATGGAAACTATGGATTGTTTCCTCAAAAAAATGCCACAGTTTTGCCCACAAGCTTCAAAGGGTTTTTTGAGGCCCCCAAAGCCTGTCTCTGGCCCCAGGCAGAAGTAGCCTTCGTTTCACGGGTGAGGAAACCGAGGCCCAGAGAGCAGTCAGGGCTGGCCCTGGGACATGGGACAAGTCTGTGGCAGGGACAGGCTTGGATCCTGGAGTCCTTTCTCTCTCCCTGCAGCCCTCTCATGCGAGCTGGGTGGGAACAAACTTCATTCACTTTTCCTAAGTCCTTGGTAAGCATACTCAGAGAGTTGGGGTCAGGAAGAGATAATGGGGGACTCTTCAGGATCCCAGGGAACAGTGCATAGGCAGGTGGGCCAAGAGAGGGAGGTCTCTAGAGGGAGGTCACTGTGTCCTAGAGCAGTCAGGGGAGACTTCCTGGGGGAGGCAGGTTCCTTCTGGGCCTGTATCCAGGGACTGCTGGGACTGAGAGGGGACTCCAGAGGCCAGAGTGGAGCTGCGCCTGGCTGCCTGGGTCTGGCAGAGGCCTCATGTGGAGAACCATGTGCATGTATTTAGAAAAGCAGGCTGCAGCTGGAACCTCCAAGAATCGGCTCTGGAGTTTGGTCTTATCCCCTGGAGAAGGGGGCAGCCCTGGAAGCCTTCTGAGTGGGGAGGGCGCACGGCCAGGTTGGCGTCGGAGTGGGTTGGCCGTGGTGAGTGGAGATGGGGAGCCGAAGCAGGACTTGGGGCTGGATGGGGGTGTGCACGGACAGGAGAGGCTGCTCCCGGGAAGGCGCTGAGTTTGGTGTGAGCCTTGCTGAGTTTGTGGTTCATGGGATGCTGGGGCTGGCCGGTATCCAGGGAGAGTGGGAACCAGGGCTCAGAAAAAGAGGGAATTTTGTGTGTGTGTGTGCGCGCGCACGCATGTGTGTGTGCATGTGTGTGGGTGGTGTGTGTGCATACGTGTGTATGTGTGGTGTGTGCATGTATGTGTGTATATTGTGTGGTGTGCATGTATATGTCTATGTGTGTGTATATCTGTGTATGTGTGGTGTCTGTGTGTGGATGTGTGGGTGTGTGGATGTGTGCATCTGTGTGTGTGTGGGGTATGGGTGTATGTGTGCATGTGTGTGTGGGGTGTTTATATATGTGTGTGGGTGTATGTGTGGGTGTGTGTATGTATGTGTGGGGGGAGTGTGTGTATATATATGTGTGTGTATGTAAGTATATGTGTATGTGTGTTTATGTGTATGTGGGTGTATCTGTGTATGTGTGTATATATGTGTGTAGGGGTGTGGGTGTGTGTACGTGTGTGGGGGGAGTATTTGGGTGTGTATGTGTGTGTATGTGGTGTGTGTATGTGGGGGGAGTGGGTGTGTGTGCGTATGTGTATGTACGTGTGTGCATGTCTGTGGGTATGTCTGTATATGTGTGTATATATATGTGTGTATATGTGTGTATTGTGTGTATGTGTATGTGTGTGTATTGTGTGTATGCGTGTGTATTGTGTGTGTACACTGGCCTCCTTTCTAGTCCTTGCACACACCAAGTTCCTTCCAGACCTTTTCTCTCCCTGGCTGTTCCCTCTGCCGCTCGTGCTCTCTTCCCGTCTCCCGGCTCCTGGCTCCCCTGTGCTCCACGGACCCCTTAGAGAAGCCAGAAGCACATGACCTGTCAGAGCCGCATCGCACGGCCCGCATCAGGCATCGGGCTCCCATTCAACACGCCCACCTTGCAGAGGGGAAAACTGAGGCTTAGAGAGGCGTGGTGAGCTGGGGCCCCACACCTAGTTCAAAGCAAGGGTGCAGAGCCCAACCCTATTTTCCCCCAGCCCGGCATTTTAAGGGTGTCTCTTGGGATGGGGGTGGGGTCTTGACTGACCCCTCCTTCCTCAGAGCCCCCATGCTGGGGCCCGAGGTGGGGAAGGCGGAGAGCTGACGGCGGGGTGTCTGTTTTGCCTTGTGAGGTTTTAAAAAAATCATTTCCGGCGTTGAAGGCGGCGGCAATTAGGGCCTGCTCGCTGGGGAGCTGTTTGCCGCCTGTCATCGGTCCGGGAAAGGGTCCCTAATGGAGGCCCGGCGGCCAGAGCGCAGGGTAGTGGAAATAGTGCTCAAAACAAAGCTTCACTAATGGTCTCCCGGCAGGCAGCGGAGGAGAGGGAGGGGCGGGCGGACAGCGGCTGAGGGCCCCTGGGACAGGGCCCAGATCCACCAGCTCCTCTCTCCGTGGCCCTCAGACACCCTCCAGCTAGTGCGGGAAGCCCCGGGCCCCACCCGCGCTGCTGCCTTCTTGCTCTGTGCTCTTGGCCTGTGAAATTCCCCTCCCAGGCTCTGGGAACACTAAGTGCCAAGGTCCTGGGGTGGGGCCCAACCCCTTCAGCCATGAATTCTCTGGTTCTAGAATAGCCCTAGGGTTTAATAAGTCCAAGGGGCCCGGAGCCTTGAAGAAGGAGGAGCTAGAGCCAGACTACGTGGGGAGGTGACAGGAGAGCAGCCTGATCCTGTCCGGGAGCCCACTGTGTGCCTGCGTGATCTCACTGCAGCACCGCTCACAGTACCCATTTTACAGATGAGGAAACCGGGCTAGAAGCTCAGAGATTCACTTACCTTGAGGAGGTGCAGTTGGGGTTGAAATCCAGGTCAGCCTGACTCCGGAGCCCACATATTTACTGCTGCTTCCTTGAATTTCGCAGACACGATTGGGCAGGGGTGGCAGGGGCTGGGGCTGGGGCATGTACTAGGTCCTGGGTGGGGGGTCAGGTTTGACCGAGGCCAGGTTCTGGTCAGGGTGGGGCCACCACCACCCTACCCACTGGGCACCCTCAGAACCTCTGTTCTGGAACATCCCAAGTGCCTGCCTCCATCTGTCCCTGTCCGTTGGTCTCTGCCTCCCCTTTTGCCCCGTCCTTCATGTCCCTGGCCCTCCTGCCTCCACCCTCAGCGCCCCCTACAGCCCTCACTCTTCTTTCTCCTCAGTGGCTCTGAGGCTGCTCCTTTCTGGCGTGCTGGAGCACCTCCATCCCTGTGGTTGATGCAGCCTCCTTTGCTTACCCCACTTCTTCCCTCTTAGCCCCTCCTGGCAGCAGGGGATGGCTATGCGCCTCGGCTTTGGGGTCTGACACTGAGGCTCAAATCCTGCCCCGCTCCAGCCTCTCTGAGCCTCGTTATGCATCCGTGCAATGGGCTCACCCCACTAGCTTTGCAGGATGTACTGGGGAGAATGAAAATAAATGGTATCGGTGGAGACGTCGGGACGCCTGTGTGCCTGCTCCCGGCTTCTGGCTCCCTGCCCCCGCCCCTGCCCTATCTCTGGCTCCCTGAACACTCCCGCGCTTGCCTCTCTCCCTCCCACCTGCTCTCACTCCTTGTGGCCCAGACATGTGGGAAGAGGAGGCGGGAATTCCACTGGGGAAACCTGCTCAACTCCCACAATCCTGCAAGTGCCAGAATATTTTAGTTCTCCTTAAATCTCCCTAGATTTGTAATTCTACTGCTGTCTACCTCAATATTTGCTGGTGGCCTTGGGAGGCGCCCTGCTTCCAGCTTGCCGGCTCCAGCACTTCCTGCCCAGCTATGTCGGGGTGTCTGGCAGGGAACCTGGGCAAGTCCCCACCCACTCCGTGCCTCAGTTTCCCCATCTGTAAGAAGAGGACAATGATAGTGGCCACTTCCCAGGTTGTTTTGGGGATTAGGTAGGATATTTTATTGTATTAAAGAAACACCTCTATGAAAAGTAATGAATTGCTGATATGTGCAACAATGGTAGATGAACCTCAAAAACTCTATGCTAGATGAAGGAAGCCAGTCACAAAAGACCACATATTATATGATGCAGATGATATGAAATATCCGGAATAGGCAAATGTGAGAATGCAGATTTGAGGTTGGCAGGGGTTAGGGGAGAGTGGGGAGTGAGGAGTTTCCTTCTGGGGGGAAGACAGCATGTTGGGACTAGTTGCATCACATTGTGAATGCACTAGATGCGACTCAATTGTTCACTTTAAAGTGGTTAATTTTGGCCAGGTGCGGTGGCTCACACCTGTAATCCCAGCACTTCTGGAGGCCAAGACGGGCGGATCACGAGGTCAGGAGTTCAAGACCAGCCTGGCTAATGTAGTGAAAGCTTGTCTCTACTAAAAATACAAAAAAATTAGTCAGGCGTGGTGGAGGCCGCCTGTAATCCCAGCTTCTTGGGAGGCTGAGGCAAGGAGAATTGCTTGAACCTGGGAGGCGGAGGTTGAAGTGAGCAAAGATCATGCCACTGCACTCCAACCTGGGCGACGGTGTGAGACTCTGTCTCAAAAAAGAAAGAAAAAAAGAAAAAAAAAATGTTAGCTATTTAAATTTTTACTAGGCAGGGCGGCCCCTCCTCCATCGGCCAGAGACAGGCAAGGACCCACCTGGGTGGATGTGCTTGTGTCTAAGGCTCAGCAAGGAGTGGGTTCCACCAGGGAACGGCGGTTGTTGTGGACCTTCTGGGTGCTACACACCGAAACAGGCTCTTCACTTGCATTTGTGCATTTAATCCTCAAAATAAGCCTGTAATCAATGACACAGTGGGAAACCAGAGCTCAGAGGAGTGAAGCAGCTTGCACAATGCCACCCAGCACGTCAGGGAGAGCTGTGGCTTGCATCCTCACCGTAAATCCTGGGCTCCCCCTCGCCCTAGTGCCCGACCGTCCCCCTGGCCCCTTCCCCTGTTAGCCACACCACACCAGCACTTCCTGTGGGTAGAGCACAGTCTGAGCTCTGCGGAGCCTGGGGTTGCAGAGAAGGAGGCTTTGGACTGGGTGGGACAAGAGGCCGTTGACGGCGTGCGGCCCACGCAGGAGAGTAAACAGCTCTCACCAGGGGCAACATTTCTTTGATGTCTCCTATTTCATTCAAAATTTATGACTTCTATATTCTATCCCATAATATATTCATGTTTGTTTTAATACAGAAATAACGTTCTTGTCCCGTGTTTCTGGAGTGAAGTCAATGCCTCAGGAAGTTGCTTTCCTGGTTTGAGCAGCACAGACCATAAAGGGGTCATCCATTCATTTCTTTGTTCATTCATTCTCCAAGTATGCAATTCAGGTATTTTCATTCCTTAAGTGGGTGTTAGTTCTCACTATGGGCAAGGATGCTGTCCCGAGAGCCACACTGGAAGAATCGGCAAGATTGGGATAGAGAAGTGGCAGGGAAGCTTTCCAGGTATGTGGCCCAGCAGGAGCAAGGCTTGGAGGTGGGAACTAGTGATGGGTTGTGAGATTGGGCCATGGCCATCGGAAGCCAGGGCTGGTGCTGGGTGCCCGCTGGTGTCCACACTTGAGCAGGACCTGCGTCCCAAGCCCCTTGTGATTAAGAAGAAAGTCTCTGCTGGTGCCTCTCCGACTTTAACACCTAACCCTCGCCAGTCTCCCTTGTTAATGAGAAAAAAACGGAGATTGAGGCTCATAGCCTTCAGCAGGCAAGCTTCTTTGGCTAGAATTTACGAATGCTGTTTGGTTTTCATAGCATTTATTTTTACAGTTACCCTCTATTTATGGCAAGTGATGCTGATTTTTCATTTATGGCGGTAATAAAAGTCTTCTTTTAACCTGAATTTATTTAAGTAAAAGGGGAAAGATGCTTTGAAAATAAATATTAAGTAAATAATGGTGCATGTGGTACAGGGACCCTGTGGAAATGGTGATGGCGGCTAAAAGGCTGGGCTTGGGAGACCCCTCTCTGGTATGCCCTTTTCTGTTCTGAGTCCCCCCTGACTGTGCAAACCTCAGTCAGCCTTCAGGTCCAAGCATGTCCCCTTCTCCTGGTAACCTCCCCTGACTCTCCAGGCAGACACGAGCCTATCTTTCTCCTAGGATCTTCTAGAACCTGCACCTCCTTCCATAGCTCCAACATGCAGTTTGCCCTACATAACCCTGGGCAGCACTATGATTCATGGCCATATGAACAGTGCACATTCTGAACAACTGTACATGGCAGTCCAGGTTCAATCCCAGCCATTGTTCCTATAGCAGTCTCTGGCATGTGTGTCTCTCCTGGGGACTGCAGGCTCCCTGAGGGCAGGGGCCTGATCTGTGGCATCCTGGGAAGCCTGGCACAGGGCCTGGCTTAGGGTAGGGGGTCCATCAGAGCTGATCTCTTCCATTCCTTTTGAGGGAGGACTTAAGCTCCTACTGCATGCTGAGGCAGACACCTCCCACCAAGGCATGCTGCAGTTCCCTAAGCTTTCTTACAAAATGCCTTCTTCTTGGCTTCTTAGGAAGAAAGCCCATCTGCGTTTGTTTGCCTGTCCCAAGGTGAAGCAATCTTCATGAACTCACACCTCCATTCCTCCTGCCGCAGGCACCTGTCAGGGGCCAAGGGCTGCCCAGAAAGAAACAAAGAGAACCCTCGGGTGCCTCCCTGGGGAGGAGAGGGCCCTGGACACAGCCAGGCTTCTCTGTTTCTGGAGGGCTTTTCCATCCTGTTTATCTGGGTTTTCCTCTTATGGGGGTTTTATGTCTCCTGATTTTAGAAGCCAGCTGAGATTTACAGGCGGTTGGGCTGGGACCTCATTAAATCCTCCCTCTCCAGCCCTTTCCCCGGGAGAGCTCTTACTCTGCTTCCCAGCTGGGAGGCAAGGTGGCCACAGGCCTTCCTGAACCTGGAGCACACACACCATTGTGGCCTTGCCACCCAGCTGAGCTGGGCATCGAGCAGGCTTCCTGGAAATGGCCCCAGAGAATCACACTTTTTCTAGCTGAAAAGGATGCGGCTTAGATAAGATTTAGGCTTCAGTGGGGGAAATTTTGCAGCCAGCTTGAAGTCAGGCTGAACTCTAACTTGTCCCTTGATGCTGTGTGATCTCAGGCACCGACTCTCCCTCTCTGAGCCTTGGCACTTCCTCTGTGAAATGGGGCTGATAATAGTACCATCTCATCAAGTCTGAGAGGATGAAAGGGGTCCTGTGTACAGTGTCTGGCATAGAGGAGGGGCTTCCTTCCTTCAACCCCGGGGCAGGAGACTGGCTCCAATGGCCCCCAGGTTCTCTGAGCTTTGGTTTTCTCATGCTGCTGGAAAAGGGCCAGGTATGGAAGCGGGCAGTGGCTGCAGAGGCTGTGGATGCCCCTTACTCTGTCTTCATCACTGCAACAACAGAGCCAGCAGAAACAGGGAAGTGTTTGAATTCTAGAGTCCCAAAGTCTGGGTTTGAATCCCAGCTCCTGCTCCTGACTTGCAGTGTGACCTTGTGACACATGTCCCTGAGCCTCAGTTTCCCTGCCTGCAATAAAGGGACAATGATCCCTGCCCAGCAGGATCACTGTGAGCATCATATGGGATCAGGCACATGACCTTCCTGTTGCATCGTGGGCTCCAATCAGAAAGATGATGCCACGGGGCTGCTGGGCTGGCCCGTAGCCAACAAGGGTTGGGGAGCTACTGGCGAAGCAGCCACCCCCTCCTGGCACTGTCAGCCTTTATTTATTGCCCTGTTTCATTCTTGGTTGCGTTTCACAAGATGACTTTATGGGCCATCTCAGGGGAGCCTCCAGCCTGCCTGTCAGTCTGGCTGGGTGGCCCCTCAGCTGGGCCAGGTGGGCCAGGCTGGCCTTGGGCAGCCAGTGGCCACAAGGGCCAGGAGGAGAGGGACAGCGGGGAGGGAGCCAGCCTGCCAAGCCTCACTTAGGACCTCCCTGCTTGTGCATGTCCATAGTGTCCACATGTCTGTCCCTATCCCTGCTCCTGTGGGCACAGTCCCCCCAGGAAACTCCAATCTGGCACATAGTAGGTACCCAATAAATGTTGAGTGAATGAATGAACTGGATGAATGAATGAATGATTTCTATGCCTATTGGTTTTTTCCTTAGAACTTCAATCCTCTGGGCTTTTGTCTGACCTTCCTTTCTCACTTGATTGATTGATTGATTGATTCATTCATTCATTCATTCACTCATGTGTTTAGTACATGCCTAGCCACCTCCTGTGTGCCTGATCTGGGCTGGGCAATGCAGGGTCCCTGACCTGGGAGAGTTCCCAGCTTGCAGGAGACCCAGACACCTGTCATATAACATCTGTCATATAACACACTCCAGATGTCATATAACACACTCAGCATCTGTCATATAACACACTCCAGGGCAGGGAGAGGCAGCCTCGGAGACCTCTGGGGGCACCAAGCAGGGCTTCCACCCTAGCCTGAGGAGGGAGGGCACCTTTAGGCAGAGGACTACCTGTGAGTCAGGATTCCAGGGACAGTGTGCAGGCTGTGTCCTTAGGGGGACACATGTAAGTGGCCAGGAGGGGCTGCAGTTGGGGTCTGGGCAGAACCAGAGCCTGCAGACTTTGGATGCCGAGCCTGGGAGCCTGATTTTGACCCTGAGGGCTGGTAGTTTCCCAATGAGGCCCAAGTACGGGAGCTTCCTAAAGGCCCCAGGCAGCCCGGAGTAGGGAAAATGGGATCCTTCCCCTGCCTGCCACCAGAGCTGCTAGAGCAGAGTGTTCCCTGAGCATCTACTATGTGCATGGTGTTGCTCTAGCTGCCGGGACATGGCAGTGAACAGACTAGAATCTCCTGCCTTTAACTAGAATCTCCATCTTCAATTCTAGTTGGAGTACAGATGATACACAGAAATAAAATGAGCAAACATGTAATAGGGAAGTGATGAGTGGTAAAGAGAAATATGAGGTAGAGAAAAGGGAACTGAGAGAGGGTGGGGGAGAAGGGAGGGCCTCACTGAGGAGGTGACATTGGAGCCGAGGTTTGAAGGAGTTGAAGATGCGGGGAGGGATATTCTGGGAACAAGTTCAGGGGATTTTTGTTTTCTTTCTCTCTCTCTTTCTTTCTTTCTTTTCTTTTCTTTTCTTTTCTTTTTTTTTTTTTTTTTGAGATGGAGTCTTGCTCTGTCACCCAGGCTGGAGTGCAGTGGCGTGATCATAGCTCACTGCAGCCTTGAACTCCTGGGCCCCAGCGATCCTCCCACTCTAGGAGATTTTTATTGTAAATCCACTGCTGCAGTGAGCCCAGGGAAGCCAGTAGAGGCTTTAATAAAATTCTGGTAAAATATACATAACAGAAAGTTTCCTATTTTCCCCATTTGTAAGTATATGGTTCAGCCGCATCAAGAACATTCAGGCTGCTGTGCAGCCATCACCACCATCCAGTCCAGAAATTGTTCATCATCCGAAACAGAAACTGTGCCTGTTCAATAGCAACTCCCTTCCCCTGCCCCCAGCCCCTGGCAACCCCCATTCTGCTTTCTGTCTCTGTGAGTTTGAATCACACCATATTTGTCTTTCTGTGACTGGCCTGTTTCACTCAGCATAATGTCCTCAAGTTTCATCTATTTGCGGCGTGTGTC
The DNA here is from genome assembly GCF_029289425.2 of Pan paniscus. Taxonomy (NCBI): domain Eukaryota; kingdom Metazoa; phylum Chordata; class Mammalia; order Primates; family Hominidae; genus Pan; species Pan paniscus. The sequence goes on from NC_073270.2 coordinate 43,648,882, forward strand.
AGAATTTCCCTCCTTTTTAAGGCTGAATACTACTCCATTGCACAGATGGACTAGATTTTGTTACTCCATTCATCACTGGAGGTTTCTGAGTAGGGAGCATCACAGTGTGATCTAGTGAGAGGTGGGGCCGGGCTGAGGGGTGACCAAGGGGTCAGTGGGGCCACGTTGGTTCTCACTGTGCCTCCCTCTAGCCTCAGCTCTGCCTTGGTTTTCCTGAATAGAGCTGCCCCTGCCACCAGTCCCCAAGGGGAGTCCTGCTTTCACTCTGATGGGTGTGCTGAGGACCAATCTCTGCAGGCATCCTGGAGGAGGCAGCCTCCCACCAGAGATTTGAAGGTTGAAAGGGCAGGGAGGGCTGTGCAGAGGGAGACAGGAGATTCAGGGCTGGACCAGGGGGTCTGGGATGGGGAATCTGGGCTCAGAGATGGAGGGAGCTGGGGGCTGCCTGTGCTGGATGAGCCCCTGTGGCTTGCCTGAGTCCCACTGGCTCCCAGGGGCCATGGGAGCACCAGAGGAAATGAGCACAGAGAAGAGCTAGAGGACCGGTGGGTGAGGGGCTGCAGGGCCCACGCGTGAGTAAAATACAGATGCGCCCAATGCATAATCTGATGAGGCGACAAGTAAGCAACTTTAGCCACCTTTCTGGAGATGATAGGGTGTTTGAGCTAGGAGGTGAGAGAAAGGAGTGCTGTTTATTGAGCACCTACTATGTGCCGTGAGGCGTGAGGCACATGTTGTCTTGTGTCATCCTCTCATCAGCCCTCTCATTCTCCTCTTTTTCCAGATAAAGGAACTGAGGCTCTGAGAAGCAAAGTGGTTTGCCCAGGTCACACAGCTAGGGAGTAGGGGAAATAGAGTTTGAACCCAGGCCTGAAGGCAAAGCTCTAAGCGGTTCATGCTGAACCAGGGCCTGGGAGGTTAGGGAGGTCAGGTCCCTGGTCTCAAACGGCAGGCCAGGTCCTCCAGGTCATCTCCTGCCTTTCCCAGAAGCCAAACCCAGTGGCTCCGGCCAGAGCCACAGAGCCATTTCCTGCAGCTGATGCACCGATAATCAGGCCTGGGGTTAATTAATACATCGCACCCCCAATTAAAAGCAGAAAGAAAGAAGATGTTGCATTCAATCAAGTCCCATTCTCCTTCTCCTGCAGAATCCTAATTTGTGGACACCAGTTTTAATTGTCTTCCCAGCGAGCCCAGCCCAGCTCAGGCCCTGAGGCTGGAGAAGACAATTGCATCCTTCTCAAAAATCTATAACTATACCAGCCTCCCTGGGGACTGGCTGCAAGGAGTTACCTGAGCAGGGAGGGGGGCTCAGGGGCAGGGTAAGTCAAAGAGGAGAGATGGATTCTATGTCCCAGGCTCAGCAGTGATGCTCACATGGGGATTAGGGTCTGGGTAGCTGGAGGGAAAGAGTATGGGTAGGGGGCGGGGTTACAGGCTTCCACTTAGAGCCCTCTAGAACTGGGTTCAGTTTCACCATTTACTCAGTCTGTGGCCTTGGGCAAGTCACTGACCCTCTCTGAGCTTCGGCCTCCCTATCTGAAAAGGGGGATAATAATGATCACACCCACTCTATAGCATCATGGTGGGAACACGAGAAAATGTATGTAAAGAGCTTGCACCTGGGTGTGGTGGCTCACGCCTGTAATTCCAGTGCTTTGGGAGGCTGAGGCAGAAGGATTGCTTGAGCCCAGGAGTTTGAAACAAGCCTGGGCAACATAGCGAGACCCTGTCTCTACAAAAATTTTAAAAATTAGCTTGTTGTAGTGGCATGCACCTGTACTCTCAGCTACTTGGGAGGCAGAAGCAGGAGGATCACTTGAGCCCAGGAGTCCATGGCTGCGATGAGCTATGTTCAGCTCACTGCCATGTTCGTGCCACTGCACTCCAGCCTGGATGACAGAGTGAGACCCTGTCTCAAAAAATAAATAAACATGGCCAGGCGCGATGGCTCATGCCTGAAATCCCAGCACTTTGGGAGGCCGAGGTGGGCGGATCACCTGAGGTCAGGAGTTTGAGACCAGCCTGGCCAACATGGAGAAACTCCATCTCTACTAAAAATACAATAATTAGCTGGGCGTGGTGACGTGTGCCTGTAATCCCAGCTACTCGAGAGGCTGAGGCAGGAGAATCGCTTGAACCTGGGAAGCAGAGGTTGCAGTGAGCTGAGATGGCACCACTGCACTCCAGCCTGGGTAACAAGAGTGAGACTCTGTCTCAAAAAAAAAAACCAAAACAAAATAATAAATAAATAAACAAAACAAAGAGCTAGGCACGGTGCCTGGCACAAAACAAATAGTCTTTATTTCTTAGAGATTATCAGTACATCATCATAATCAGCAGCAGCAGCAGCAGCATCAAAATACACATCAATCTGTGTATTTTCCGGTTTCTGGTGCTGGTGCAGTATCCTCACTCAGAGTTAGGAGAGGGAGGAAGACCCTGTTGCTGATTGAGCTGCCTGCTTTCAGTGGGGGTGAGAGGAACTGAGCTCCCCATCTCTGGAGGTGTGCAAGTGGGATGCGGAAGTGTGGAGCCTAGCAGCTGAATTTTACCTGATAACTCAGACCAAATCCTGGTAGGGGCTGGCAGACCCGTGGATCTTGGTCACAACTGCCAGTCAGACCAATGTTTAAAATCCATCTCTGTGTGAATCTTGGGCAAGTCATTTTACTTTCCGAGCCTCAATTTCCTCATCTGTCAAGTGGGAGTGGGTGAGAGTGTTAGAGACAATGTCTGCATGGTGTTGGGCACACAATAGATGCTTAAGAAAGGAAATGGATTTTTTTTTTTAAACCAAGCTTTCTTTCCTGCCTCCCTACCTTTGCTCACAGGGTTCCTGCTTCCTGACATTTTCAGGCCTGCCTCTGCTTGTCAATATCCACCCATCCTTCAAGGCCCCTCCTCTCCCATGTGGAAGTGACCCTTTCCCTTCCCAATGCCCAAGGCTCTGCCCTTAGGACATCTATCACTTTCTCCTTCTGATGATCTGAGCTGGTGGGGCTCTCAGGACCATCAGGACTAACCCGAACTGTACAGAGGAGCAGAGGCTCAGAGAGGGGAGAGAGTCTCTGGAGGTCACACAGGAAGTCTGTCGGCAGAAACAGGCTCCGTCCTCCATCCTTGGCTCGCAGTCCAATGCTCCCGGCACTTACCTACGTCCACAGCGGGCTTCTCCCTCCGGGGCAGCTTGGGGTGGAGGTCGGGACAGGCCTTGGTGCTGCTGACTGTGAACAGGGAGGCCCAGATTTGTCGTCAGATGCCCAGAGCCTTGAGTTTCCCACTTGTCCTGTGGACACACTGCCTCCTTCACTACCGAGGTCAGAGTCAAAAGGTCCCTGAGGGTGCCTCCCCTAACCCACTGCCCGTAGGCAGCTCCTGGCCAGCTCTGGGGATCAGAGAAGCCCTGGGACCACAGCCCCTCTATGGAGTGGGAGAGCTGGTGGCCACACCCACAACTAACTCGCTTGGCTCCCATGAGGCCTTGAACCTGCTTCTCTCCCTGTCCTCCTACCTGAAGCCCCTCCCTGCTCCCGGCTCTACTACCTAGCCTACTGGGGCTAAGGCGAGGGCAACACCTCCTCCAGGAAGCCTTTCCCGATTGCCTCCAGCTGGGTGAAATGCCTCTGCTGTGCCTGCCCAGGCCTTTGCACTCAGAATGAAACAGACTCCCTACCCTGCCCCACAGGACTCTGCAAGGTTGGCCATTTGAGATTGAGCCCTTTTTTGTTTGTTTTTTGAGATGGAGTTTCGCTCTTGTTTCCCAGGCTGGAGTGCAGTGGCGCAATCTCAGCTCACTGCAACCTCCGCCTCCCAGATTCAAGCAATTCTCCTGCCTCAGCCTAACAAGTAGCTGAGATTACAGGTACCTGCCACCACACCTGGCTAATTTTTGTATTTTTAGTAGAGACGAGGTTTCACCATGTTGGTCAGGCTGGTCTTGAACTCCTGACCTCAAGTGATCCTCCTGCCTCTGCCTCCCAAAGTGCTGGGATTGCAGGCATCTGTCACTGTGCCCTGCCGCAGGACTGAGCCTTTTTAAGAAATATTTAGGGCCAGGCGCGGTGGCTCACACCTGTAATCCCAGCACTGTAATCCCAGCTACTTGGGAGGCTGAGGCAGAAGAATCGCTTGAACCCGGGAGGCAGAGGTTGCAGTGAGCCGAGATCATGCCAGCACTCTAGCCTGGCGAAAGAGCAAGACTCCATCTAAAAAAAGAAAGAAAAAAGAGAAATATTTAGGTTGGCGCAAAAGTAATTGCGGTTTTGACCATTACTTTTCATGGCAAAACTGCAATTACTTTTGCACTAACCTATAGCTCTACCAGCACAAGGCATTTGGACACTCTGGGAAGAGCATGGACTTGGGCGTCACAGAGGGCTGGTTTCAAATCCAGACTCTACTATGTGGCCGTGGAAGGGTTACTCCCTGGCACTGGGCCTTGGCTGCCTGGTCTGAGCCATGCAGACATGTGATGGGGGGACCTGAAGCTGGCAGAGCTCACTCACCACCTGCTAAGACGTCAAACACATGTGGCCACTGAGCCCTGGGAATGGCAGGACTGAAAGGTGCCATGAACATGTAAAATGCACTCCAGTTTTCCGTGACTTAACACAAAAAAGAGTGGAACATGTCTCATTAGTAATTTCTTTTTTCCAAGACGGAGTCTTGCTGTTGCCCAGGCTGGAGTGCAGTGACACAATCTCGGCTCACTGCGCCTCCTCCTCCCGGGTTCAAGTGGCTCTCCTGCCTTAGCCTCCCAAGTAGCTGGGACTACAGGCACATGCCACCACACCCAGCTAATTTTTGTATTTTTAGTAGAGATGAGGTTTTGCCATGTTGGCCAGGCTGGTCTTGAACTCCTGACCTTAGGTGATCTGCCCGCCTCGGTCCCCCAAAATGCTGGGATTACAGGCATGAGCCACCGTGCCCGGCCTCATTAATAATTTTCATTACATGTTCAAATAATTTTTTGATATCTTGGCTTAAATAAAATACATTATTAAAATTAATTAATTTCGCGTGTTTTTTTTTACTTTCCTTTCATGTGGCTCCCAGGAGATGGAATATTCCATGCGCGCCTTGCAGTGTGGCTTGCATTCTGTTTCTGTTGGACAGCGAGGCCCTAGATGGCCACTTCTGGTGTCCCGGTGGAGAAGTGGCCATGTGGCGGGGTCCTCCCCTGTGCTCCTGCCCACCCCAGGCTGCCATGCCATGCCAGGGCCCAGAAGGTGTCTGTTTGGGGATAAGAGGGTCTCTCCTGGCTGAACCCGGGCTGCTGAGTTACCCTATACTAGCCCCTGCCCTCTCTGAGCCTTGCCTTCTGCATGAGTAGGAAGAGCTGGTGGGCCAGAGTCAGGGTTTTCTGTCGGTTGGCAGGGGCGGGGGGGCCGTGGGCAGGAGGAGACTGAGTGGGGATGAATTGGAGGCCTGGCCCTTTCCGAGGAGACCCCAGTGGAGCCTCCACCCAAGGGCGGCCCTCTCTGTTCTCCTCCCACTCATGAGACCCACGCACATTGTCTCCCGTGCCCCCGCCCACCACACATGGTTCCCACCTCACCCGTGTCTGGGAGAAGGAGGCATGCGGTGGCTGAGTCACACTGGCTGGGTCCGAGGGCTGGCTTCAGCCTTTCTTGCTCTGTGTTCTGCATTGAGCAAGTTCCCTGATAGCTCTGGAGCCATTTCCCCACTGGAAGAGGGGAAGTGGAGGCACTCTCTGATTTCCGTGGCTCAGGCAATGGCACCTGGAGAGGCCACAGCCACGTCCCTCCACTGTCTTTTGACCAGCCAGGGTCACACTGGTGGTCATACCAGATCCACCCAGGGTCCTCACCCCTCTCCTTATGTTTGCAAAGGCCCCTAGTGCCCTGGTGCCCTGCTGCTGGGCAGGAGGGATGTGAATCAAGGCAGAATCCGCCATCCTGGGGGAGGGACAAGCAACCCACTAGAATCACCTCTTGGGCTCTTCCCGTGCAGGCTCCTCACTATCTCCTTGTGTTCCGCTCGAGGTGGCAAGTGGGTGTCAGGGAAGACTCCAAGGGCGAGACCTGCCCAGGACTCTCAGGGCAGGGTCCCCCTAGCTCTGGACCCTGCTCCACCACTGCCCAGCCAAGGCTGTTTATTCATCATTCAAAAAGCACTTATTGGCTGGGCGTGGTGGCTTATACCTTACCTGTAATCTCAGCACTTTGGGAGGCCAAGGTGGGGAGATTGCTTAAGCCCAGGAGTTCAAGTCCAGCCTGGGCAAAAAGCAAGACCGTGTCTCTACAAAAAATTTGAAAAACTAATTGGGCATGGCGGCTCGTGCCTGTAGTTCCAGCTACTCGGGGGGCTGAGGTTAGAGGATTGCTTGTGCCCCGGAGGTCAAGGCTGCCGCAAGCCTTGAATGCACCACTGCACTCCAGCCTAGACAAGAGAGCGAGACCCTGTCTCAAAAATAAAATGCATTTATTGAGCACCTGCTATGTGCCAGGCACTGCCGCAGGAGCTGGGAGGGAAGGCTGACAATAAACATACATAAAATAGGCATATTAGCTGTGCTGTCCAATACAGTAGCCATTACCTGCAAGTGGCTATTAACATTTATGTTTACATGAATTAAAATTAAATAAAATTTAAAATTCAGGTCCTCAGTCACATTTCAAGTGCTCAGCAGACACGGGTGACTGCTAGCTACAGTACTAGCTCAGGTACAGGACACCCTCCTCATGGCAGAAAGTCCTGTTGGCCAGTGCTGATGATGGCATTGGAGGGAAGGGTGTTTTGAAGTGCCGGGTTTAAATGAGGTGGTCAGGGCAGGCCTCCCTAAGGAAGCAGACTTTGAGCAGGGTCCTCTGGCAGGGGAGGGAGGGAGCCATGTGAGGGAAGGCAGTTCCAGGGGAGTCTGAGGAAAGGGTGTTCCAGGCAGAGGAATCAGCAGGTGCAAAGGTCTTGAGGTGGAATCTCAACTGGGATGCCCGGGGAAGGAGCTGAAAGGAGGCCACTGTGGCAGGAGTAGGAGCAGGGAGTCAGGCAGAGGCCAACACCGGAGGGAATGGCCTCCCATGGAAGGCCCTGTCAGCCGTCTGGAGTGCAGTGGTGCGTTCAAGGCTTGCTGCAGCCTTGACCTCCTGGGCACGAGCAATCCTTTTAGCTGGGCATGGTGGCTCATACCTATAATCCCAGCACTTTGGGAAGCAGAGGCAGTGAGGACTGTGGCTGTTACTGTGGGTAGGAGGACGCCCTGGGAGAGTGGTGAGTAGAGCAGGGACAGGGATGATTTATGTTTTGTCAAGGTACGTCTGGCTGCTGTGTGAAAATAGCTTGTTGGGGAGGAAGAGTGGAAGTGGGAGGCCTGTGAGGGTTCCCCACTGTTGCAGGTGAGAGAGGATGGCAGCTTGGCCCCAGGAAGGCAGGGGAGGTGGGGAGAAGGGGCCAGATTCTGGAGGTGTCGGGAGGCAGGACCCACAGGGTTCCTTGAAGACTGAATGTGGGAAGGGAGAGTGGAGGGAGGGAGCCCAGGGTGACTAGTTTCTGGGTTGATCCCCTGGAAGGAGGGGGTGGCCCTCACGGTGATGTGGGGGAGGGATCTTCCTTCCAGGTGCCTGCATTGCCTCTTACTTAGTGGGGATAAGAAGGGTCACAGCTTTGAAGTGGGCTATGTGTGATGACGCCCCACACCATCCCTCACAAATGTTCAGGAACTCAGACATTTATTCCTATTAACTAACCAGGCCTTGTTTACAGAACAGCGACTGGGACTTCCAAGCCTCAGCAAGCGGGGAGCCTCCATGAGCTGCTTTCTAAACCCTTGACCTTGAGGATTAGGGACATCTCAAACTTGCTCTCAGCCCAGAAACCCACTGTTCAAGTAGGGCTGCACATGGAAACCCCATGAGCAGAGGAGAAACGGCAGAAGTTTCCAGATGGAGTCGTTTGTCAATTCGCATCACCTTCAGTATCCTGGGGACAGGGGGATGAGAGAGGTGGCCCCAGAGCAGGGGCCTGAATCTAGGATTTCACCTCCTAGCCCAGGACTCCCTGTTCCTCCTTCCCTAAGCTGAGCTGGGGCGGTGAGGACTCCCGGGGCTGGGAATCTGCCCTCTGGGCCAGGGGACCCTGTTAGGTTGCAGCAGCCAGGAGGGACAGGGTGGGGGCCAGGGGATTGACAGCCACAATGTTCCTGGGTGACCTGCACGTTGCCAGGCGTCTTTCCAGGGCGATAATCTCTCTTGAGAAGAGGAAAGAATTCTAATTACATCTCAGGACAATATTTGTTTGGGGAGACGGGAGACAGAACATATGGTGGGGAGGGGCGCTGGGCCACATGAAGTGGGGATGTTTTCTCATTTACCTGGTGGGATGGAGGATGACGGATGGGGCAGGGCTCCTGCTGGGCCAGGGGAACCGTATGCCCTGGGCTGTGGTGGAGAGCTGGGCTCTGCATGGGGCAGGAGGCAGGAGTGGCTCCCACCTCACCCTGGGTGCCCTGAGATGGTGGAGAATTCCGTACCCATTCCATCCGCCGAGCAGCTACTCTGCGCCAGCAACTGCCAGCGGCAGGAGCTCTGTGTCCCTGTCCTCCTGGAGCTGCCGCAGGCAACAGGGCAGGGCAGGAGGTGGGGGACCTTCTCGGGATCCTCAAGGAGGACCTTTCGGGGGGTGACATTTGAGCTGAGCTTTGCCAGATCTGAAGGAGCCAGCCGGGCAAAGAGGGGTGGAGGGAAGGGCATTCCGGAAGGAGAACAGCCAGAGCAAGAGTGAGGCCAGAAAGGGAGGTGTGTCCACAGGACAGGGAGGAAGCCAGGGGAATGGGTGCTGATCCCCATACCTGGGGTCCCAGGGGAGGGTTCTAAGCAGGGGAGAGGCCACATCTGATTTGGTTTTGCAAAGATGGCGCTGGCCGCTGTACATGGATGCTGGAGTAACTCAGGAGGGGAACTGAGCTGGGTTACTGGAAGAACCTGGAAGAGCTGATGGAAGCGGCAGCTCCTTCCTGGCCTTCTTGCTGTCCACATCCAGCCCAGGCCTTCTCTGATCCCTGGCATGTTCTCCCACAGCGCCCGGCTGCTGGTGTGGCTCCAGGGCCGACACCTACTCCCTCATCGCCATCTTATGTTGGCTGCTGCACACATCCTTGGCCTGCCTTGCTGAGCTTCTTGGGTGCCCAGCTGAAGCCAGACCACTCCCACCAGCGGGCTTGCAGGTCACCCCACCCCCTCCACCCATCCCCCACCGTGCAGGGCCAGCTGTTCCTACGTTCTCCACCTCCCTCACCCACTAGCCCCGTGGTTTCCTGAGCCCCGCCATTCTTCCCCCTGTTTCTTGCACAGCCCTGTTCACAGAGACACCCCATGACATGACAGCACGGACGGGCGAGGACGTGGAGATGGCCTGCTCCTTCCGCGGCAGCGGCTCCCCCTCCTACTCGCTGGAGATCCAGTGGTGGTATGTACGGAGCCACCGGGACTGGACCGACAAGCAGGCGTGGGCCTCGAACCAGGTAATGCCCCTGGGGAGATGCCCAAGCTGGGCTGGGGAAGTCCTGGTCCCTGGGGTAGGGGTATTTCTCTGCCCCTCTTCTCCTCTGAGGGATATGGGCTCCAACGCTGTTCTCCACACCACACAGCTGTCTCCCTCCCTTCTTCCGCCTGGGGTGGGGGTTTTAGGTGATCATGGAGGCTTATTTGGGGGAACGGGCAGGAGGCAGAGCTAGGCTGAGCACTTGAAATGGCCACAGCAAGAAGGGCCTTCCAGGGCACAGAGGGCCTCCCTTCAGGGTACAGGTGAGGAAACTGAGGCCAGAGGGACAAGCTGGCTTCAGGTTATGGAGCAAGGTGGGTCTTGTGACTCACTTCCCACCACTTCTCCAGGCCACACGGACAGCCTTTTTATAAAGAGCTCTGCAAATGCTGAGTTCATTCACTGGCACACACGCATACGTGCACCAGGCTCCCAACACACCCTTGGCTGCACATGTGCTCACCCCTCTACACGTGCATGCTCGTATGTACACACCTGTAGAGCAGATACTGTGGGGGCTCTGCCACATGCCCGGTGTGCAGCGTGCCCTGGTACCAGCCAACTGCCAGCTCCTCTGGCTCTGCTTGAGGGTTTTCTCTGGACACAAGAGCCTGCTGGCCAGCAAGGCAAGCAGGAGGAGCAGGGGACTCAATAGGCAGGAGCAGCCCCCACCAATGACCCGCAAAGTTGGAGGATGAATGCCTCAGCTCCCTCGCCCTTAGCTGGGACAACCGAAGCATATTCTTCACTGTTTCGCCAAGTGCCCAGTGGGACGAAGCTCCAATTGCCTACTGTGGTAACTAACCAACAACATACCCCCCATTATTAACTTTCTTCCCTTTTTCTTCTCACTCACCTTCTCCCCTACTTGTGTTTCCTGGGATCACCTCCCAAATAAACTACTTGACCTTTGTCTCAAGGTCAGCTCTTGGAGGAACCCCATCTGAATCATTTGCATCCTTACACGTATGTATACACTAATGAACACGCAAACATAGAGATCTGCCCACCTATTCATATATGAACACATATATCTGCACACATTCACAAACACACATTGGCACATCATACACTCCCCATGTTCATGAAAGAGTGTCTCACATGTGCCCAAGGGCATATCAAACTTTGTCTTGCTCCTGGGGGTGTCAGCTCCCCGACACTTCCAGCCCTGCCACATGCAGGCTTAGAGGACTTCAGTGGCCAGAGAAAGCCCTTAGGCAAATCGTTGCAGGTATCTGCGGTTGGAAGCTTCCAGGGTCAGTTTGCAAAGGTGGGGAATGTGGGCAGGGTTCCCACAGCATCTGCACAGACGTTCACATGGGTGACACACCTGAAGGTACAAACACACTCTCAGATAGAGTGACTCAAGGGTACAAACATGCTCCTAGCAACGTACCAAGCCAATGCTTAGATTTCTGCCTGTTCACACTCCCTCCAATATATACCAAAGCACCCTTGTGTATCTAAATGCACAAATGTGGTCAGTTTTCTACATACCTCCATTATCTTCTTTTGCTCTGACCTCCCCTCCTCCCCTGAGTGGATACAGAAAGGGACCCCAACTCCAGACTCCATGGCCCCCGAGCCTCATCTGCTGTCGTGAGAATCTTAGCGGTTGTCCGTATCCCTATAATGTGTCTCCCCACACTGCCACCCCACCCCCACCCTGTGCTAACACCTTGTCTCTGCTCTCTCCGCCCCTCCCCGCTCCCAACAGCTAAAAGCATCTCAGCAGGAAGACGCAGGGAAGGAGGCAACCAAAATAAGTGTGAGTTTTGATAATGACTTCTCGAAAGGGCTCTAATGGAGGGCACAGCTGTGACTTAAAAAAAAAATTGGGGTCCAGTTCAGCAGGGAACTTGGGCAAGAAGATGGAAGAGAAGAAAAAGAGAAGGGAAAAAAATGGCCTTGCTCTGTTTTTTAAAAGCCGGAGATTTTTCAAGTTCATTCAATGATGGGCACAAAAAATGACAGGGGAGAGAAGATGCATTTGCTCCTGTCAGGGCCAAGGCTGTGTGCATCCTGGTGCCTTCGTGCTTGTTTCAGCAGCATTTTTTATTTGGGGAACCAATGAGGTCTGATGAGCCTGAGCCAGCTTTTTTTGGCCTATCATGACTGAGTGTTATGCCATCTCAGGGTCACTTGGTGATCTGGCCCCGGGGACGGGGTGGGGGCACCCTAGGCAAAGGATTTCAGGACTGGCCAGGCCTTCTTATTTATTGACTCATTTGTTAATAGCCACACTCTGTAAGAAGGGCCAAGCATTCACCCATTTTGCAGGTGGGGCAGCTGAGGCTCAGGAGGTCAGGGACTTGCCAGAGGTCACGCCAAGGGTGACTGGTGTTGCTGAGCTACCTGGCTTCAGGGCTCAAGCTCTTTGTCACCAGGCTGTGCTGCAGGCCAGTGCAGCTGGGGCCCAGGGGAGTTCAGGGAGTGACGGCTTTTGTGAAGGAGGGGGCACCCAAAACCAGTCCTGGGAGAGGCAGACAGGAGACAGGAGGTGAACTGGGGAGAGAACATGGAGTGGAGGGGACCCGCCCGGGGACACATGTGGCCATGCAACGAGGCAAGGTTTGTGCATGGGGCATGAGGTCAGCTTGGCAGGGGCGTGAGGCCAGCCTGGCAGGAGGCTAGACATCTACCAGCAACACACTCAGAAAAGGCAGGTGCCCGTGGGAGTATGAATGTGCGTGTGTGCGTGCATGCTTGTGTGTTTGTGTGTCCTTGCATGCGCATGGCGGGGAAACCTTTCTAAATTCACCCTTTTTTGCTTGATTCTTCCACAACTTTTCAAGGACTTGTAGGGGAGCTCAGGACCCCAAGGCCAATTTGACAGGGATGAGCAGAGGAGCCGCACCCCCAAACCGAGGTCACCATGTGGAGAATGGGCACAGGGAGTCATTGGGGTGCCATGTCGGGCATCAGAGGTGGCATCATGGAGGCAGAGAGGCCAGGGAGGAGGCTTCTGCAGCCCCTTCAGGCGGGAGGGGGTGGGCAAGAGAGCAAGGATCTTCAAAGCATCATTTGTGCCGTCTGGCCCAGGGCACAGTTGGGGTCTGAAAATTCAAGCCATTTTTATCCAGCTCAGGGTGGCTGTGGGTCCACCCCCCACCCTCTGTCAAGGGCACATCCATATCGAACACCCCGTTTCTGGCCCAAATACCCATCCGTTAAGCCCAGGCAGGTAGATCTGTGTGCATATTAATACCCCGTTCATCACAACCCTTTCTCCTATAATTTTGCCTGGGGTTTAAGGAGCGGCTCTGGCAAAGGAGAGAATAATCTAATTGATTTAGAGGATTAGAATTCCAGGCTGCTGGGTCCCACATGAGGGAAATGCGACGATGCTAATTAGTTAAATAAAATAAATGTGCTCAGCATGAATGTGCAATTACCCCCAGCCCCCCACCCCCAGCGCCTGCAATTCCTGCACCAGCTGGGGCTCCGAGGGTCTGGTTAGGAAATGCAGAAACAGGCATGGGCCAAGCTCCTCGTGCAGTCAGCGCCACAAGAAAAACCATTCCTAATACACAGGTACTCCCTGGATTCCTGCAGTCTGAGGAGGTGGCCCAAACTTTTCTCCATGGCCTTCAGAACTCTGCACAATTGCTCTGCCCACCCTCCAGCCTCACCTCTTGCCTGACCTCAACCCCCTTCCCCTCCCGACCCTGGCAGCCTTTCCACCTTCCCACTCCTTCCCACCTCCAGGCTTTTGCACAGGCTGGTCCGCCTGCCTGCAAAGCTGTTCCTCTCTCTCTTCCCACAGAGCTCAGCTCGGGAAGCGTCCCTTGAACTTGTGACCCAGCTGGTGCCCCTCCCATTTCCCTGCTGGCTGTATTTCTGGTTGTCGTTATCCGCTTGTGTGAGTTTTTGCTTCATGACTGTCTCCCCTAGAGATGAGGGGTGCTGGGACTGAGCCTGCCTGACTCACTGTTGCATTTCCAGAGTCCAGCACAGAGCCTGGCGTGGTGTAGTAGGTACCCAATAAATATTTGTTGAATAATTATCACACACACAGACATACGCCCAGGCCAATGTGTGTGTGAACCCATACACAGATTTTTTTTTTTTTTTTTTTTTTGAGATGGAGTTTCACTGTTGTCATCCAGGCTGGAGTGCAGGGCGAGATCTCGGCTCATTGCAACCTCCGCCTCCTGAGTTCGAGAAATTCTCCTGCTTCAGCTTCCCCAGTAGCTGGGGATATAGGAACAGGTCACCACGCCTAGCTAATTTTTTTTTTTTTTTTTTTTTTGTATTTTTAGTAGAGACAGGGTTTCACCATGTTGACCAGGCTGGTCTCGAACTACTGACCTCAGGTGATCCTCCTGCCTCAGCATCCCAAAGTGTTGGGATTACAGTCATGAGGCACCGCGCCTGGCCGGTGTGGATCCCATGTCTGTTCACATATGCGTACCGGTGACATGACGTGAACGAGTGAAAGAGCTCCTGCGGGGGCCCGGGAAACCCAGACCCTGTGTCTACAGGGAACAGCTGAGCCAGGCAGGGACCTAGGCCTCATATTCCCGTGACTTCTAAAAATCCCGATTTTAGTGGAATGTCTCCTGAGTCTTAACTGTTGGGACCTAATTAGATCTTTTGAAAAACAGTGTCTAAGCCAAATAGTGCAGTCTACAGGCTGGTGGAATCCCAGAATCTCATAGGGAGATCATTTACGTCAGAGGACAGGCATCTGTGATCAAATAATAATGGTCCAAGGTTGAGGGTAAGAAAGTGCTGTCAGCTTTGAGGGGCTTGGTGGGGGGAGGGCTTCGTGAACCTGCCTGGGTGGCCATGTTGGCCTTGTGAAGATTCAGACTCTAAGAGTCGGCTGTGCTGACTGCCAGGCGGGGACTGTGAGGACACAGTGGGGCCAGCACTTAGCAGGAGCTGAGTCCTGGTTCCAGCTCTGCCACCTCCTTGACTCTCCCTTTTCCTCAGTTAGCTGTTGTTGAAGGCATATATGAAAACGCTTTGGAAACTGTAAAGTGCCATGGATTAGGCTATGTGAGTGACAGTGGTTCCTAGGGTGGAAACTTGTTAACGTGAATTTGTGACTCGTAAAACTCCTGTTCCTAGCAAGCGAGCAGGATGTGGGCAAGGGAATTAAAAAAAAAAAAATCAGATGCTGGGCACAGTGCACACCTGTAATCCCAGCGCTTTGGGAAGCCAAGGTGGGCGGATCATCCGAGGTCAGGAGTTCATGACCAGCCTGGCCAACACAGTGAAACCCCGTCTCTACTAAAAATACAAAAATTAGCCAGGTGTGGTGGTGCACGCCTGCAGTCCCAGATACTTGGGAGGCTGAGATGGGAAAATCGCTTGAACCCAGGAGGCAGAGGCTGCAGTGAGCCGAGATCGCACCACTGCTCTCATAAGGAGATCATTTATGTGGGAGGACAGGCATCTGTAATAAAATAATAATGATAATAATAATATAGCAGCTAACATTTATTGAGTGCTTACCATATGTTAGGAGCCATGACGAGCACTTTATATGAATTATCTCGTTTAACTTGGGCCCAGGGAAGGACCCTGGCCTAAAAATATCTCCGTTGGTAACTTGCATCTGCTAAGGATTCCACCATTAGGTGGAATCATTTCCATGGCTCAGGCAAACATTTCTGCTTATTGGCCATTTTTCAAGTTCTGGAAGTTTTTCTTTCGATCTAACTAAAGTCATTTGTGCTAAAATTGAGGTTAATTTCCCCCTTAACCAGTTTTGCAAACCAAGATAGTCCACAACTTCCTAATTTTAAGACGAGGTGAAATTCTCCACACATACCCTCCTTCCTGGGGGACTTCATCACTGTAAATCGCTCATGGTTGGAAGCTGAGTTAAACCAAGATGACTCTGGAAAGACCATGGTCTCACACATACACACTCCTGCCCTCTGGGTGCTCTCAGTCCACTGTGAGAGACGGGTGTTAATCCAATAATCATGCATGATAAAAAATACAATTACAACTGTGACCAAAATGAGGAGAACTGCCATAATGGGGTATCTGATCTAGCCTGGGGGGCCAGGAGGGCTTCCTGGAGGAGGTGCTATTTGAAGTGAGCACTGAGGTGTGGAGGATTTGACAAAGGGTGGGGAACTTGGCTGGGTGTGTGCACTGGAGGAATTGCTAGTGGCCGATGAGGCTGAGGGGCAGGCCGGGATGAGACCTCAAAGGGCCTTGTCAGCCACCGTGGGGACCATCGAAGAGTTTAAGTTAGGGACATTTTGAAAAAATTGGTCTGGCTGTTGTGGAAGAAGAGGCTGGAAGGTTGTGTAGATCTGGGAGGAGGCTGGGGTGATGGCCCGGATGGGAGAAGCCCTGGACCTTGCTTTCGCCAGTGCTGGGGGATGTGGATTCTGGAGAGAAGGGGAAGGGGTCCAAGGTGTTTAGAGGACGTCAGTGGGTTCAGGGGTGGAGTGTGCGGAGTGCAGAAAGAAAACAGAAGTGGTGATTGCAGAGTTTGGCTACAGCAGTAAGGCCTTCTGGGGCCCAGGTCTGGGGAGACCCTGAGTTGGGTTCTGAACATGCTGAGGGGCCAGCGAAGTGCTGGGTGGAGCTGATAGAGGCTGATTGCAGGGCCCAGCCTGGGGCAGGAGCCATCTGACCCCTATTCCTCACCCCAGCACCTTCCCTGGGGCCTCCACCTCTGCCAGGAGGCCATGTGAAGGCAAGGGTTGGCATCATGAGTACAAATCCATTCTTCTGGCTTGGCTGGAAGATGATCCCAGCCTGCCCAATGTGAGCTGGCCTCGGAGTATCCCTGCAGTGCCCGGAAAAGCCTGAGCTGTGGGGCGAGCAGGGAGGAGGCTGAACTTGGCCCTGGCCAGGGTTCGGCCTTATCTCTTTCAGCGTAATTAGGTGCTTAATTGCACTGCTAAGGCCTGTCAATGCCTGTGCGGAGGTGATTATGATTTACAGCTGGGTCGCCATGCGGGGGTCTCCTTTCTTTGTGGGCTCTCCAGTCGCCCTGGAGGGCTGGGCTGAAGGGCTTTCTGCATAATGTGTGGTGGATGAAATCCAACAGGCTGCTCCTGGAGTGGGATATTGGGCCCCCTCCTGTGGGAGAGGCCTCTGATGAGGTTTGGGGCTGGGTTTTCCCAAGACATGGAGGATTGGGGGCCTCGGAAAGACATGAGAAGACCGATCTGTAGTTTATTGTTCAGAAGGCTCCCAGAGGGGTGGGTAAGGTGTGGCCTCTGTCACCAGCTGGGTGGCCTTGAGAAAATCGCTTCACCTCTCTGAGTCTCAGTTTCTTCACCTGCATCATAGGGTTATTGTGAGGTTTAAATAAGAGTGATGAAGCTTGGCTGGGCGCGGTGGCTCACGCTTAGAATCCCAGCACTTTGGGAGGCCGAGGCAGGAGGATTGCTTGAGCCCAGGAGTTCAAGACCAGCTTTGGCAACATAGTGAGACCCCATCTCCACAGAAATATACACAAATTGGCCAGGAGTGGTGGTGCGCACCTGTGGCCACAGCTACTCAGGAGGTCGGAGGGGGTGCTGAAGCGGGAGGATTGCTTGAGCCCAGGAGGCTGTGGCTGCAGTGAGCCATGATCACGCCAGTGCACTCCAGCCTAAGGTGACAGAACGAGACCCTGTCTCAAAAAAAAGAAAAAGAACGAAAGAAAGAAAGGAAGATTGATGAAACTTATCACATCATCTCACAGTGATCAGGCACTTCATAAACATTAGCCACTGGCACTACTGTTGCTGTTATTATTTTTATTAAAAATATCGTATTTGCCTTCTCCAGATTGTGCTTAGAGGCATGGACCACAGGGACTGGGAGGGAGTCGTGTCTGACGTGTGTCCTTGCCCTTCATCCTGTTGGAAGTTCACTCGCTGAGTTGCTTGATTATGGGTTAGGGGTCTAGGTTCTCCGTTAGACTGTCAGCTCGTGCCAGCATTACCAGGATCTGGCTGGCCCATTGTGGTAGGCACTCGCTAAGTGCTTGGTGAATGAACGGACAAATTTAGCCCAAGAAAACCGAGGCCAGAGTGCTGGTGACTTGTCACGGTCAGCGCCTGGCCTCCCATCCCTCCCTGCAGTGCTCCCTGCCCTCCTCCTCTCTGAGAGAGGAAGAGCTCGTGTTCCTGAAGGCCACATCTGTCTCTTGGCAGAGGGGGTGACAGGGAGGAGGGAGCTGGCTGCCTGGGGAGCCGTCCAGGCCTTCGTGGCCCCATCTGGGGGATGGGAGCGGGTGGGCCGAGGGCTGGGCCTCGCTTGGTGCTCCCTCCCTAGGAGCGAGCGCTCCCAGCACTTTGCATTATTACTCCATTAGCGCCTTGTAGGGTTGACAAATGAAGGATAATTAATATCCGTGAGGGAAGCAGATGTTGAGGTAATTCGCTCCCGCTGCGCATTTGCAACAGCATCTCCTAACTCGCCAGAGAGAGCACACAGGACCACAGGGCGGAGGTGATGGAGTCAGAGGGACAGGGTGGGCTCCAGCAGGGCCTGGCGCTAGGGAGGGGGCACCCCCACAGCCAGAGGGGCAGCTGGGAGGGTTTCCCACTGCTTGCCATGGGGAAGTCCTGCCTGGGTCCCACCTCCGTGCCTCTGCCGAAGGCTTTCCCTCCATGTAGGGGATGATGGGCAGCCGGGAAGTCTCAGGATGAGGGAGGAAGATCAGGCTCCCTGCTGCTGGACACTCTCTTCTTCCCTTCCCTGTGGCCCTGCCAGCACTGGTGGCCCTCGGTGAGCCTGTCACACCACTGGAAGGGTGAGAGCGCATGGAGCCTGTTCCCAGTTCCGCCACTCACTGACTCCATGCCTCTGGGCGAGTCACTTCTTTTGGAGCCTCAGTTTCACCATCTGCAAAGTGGATATCATTATGTGTATTCACCCTGCTATAAAGAACTACCAGAGACTAGGTAATTCACAAAGAAAAGAGGTTAAATTGACTCAACGTTCTGCATGGCTGGGGAGGCCTCAGAAAACTTAGAATTATGGTGTAAGGCTAAAGGGAAGCAAGGCATGTCTTACGTGTTGGCAGGAGAAGAGTGAACGAAGGGGAAACTGCTACTTTTAAACCATCACATCTTGTGAGAACTCACTCACTATCACAAGAACAGCATGGAGAAAACTGTCCCCATGATCCAATCACCTCCCACCAGGCCCCGCCCTCAACACGTGGGGATTACACTTTGAGATGAGATTTGGGTGGGGACACAGAGCCAAACCATATCATCATGTGCATGTGACTTAAAATTAGAAAGCAAGACATCTGAGTACGACTTCAGTTGGAGAAAGAAGGTCATGGGGTGGGTCCCTTCATTCAACAAATGTTGATGATTATTTATGGAGTGCTGGGCTCTGTGATAACCCCTCACATGGACAAAATAAATATTGTCCCTGCTCTCATGGGGGGTACGGTTTAGCCAAGGAGAGAACCCAAAATCAAGTCAACAGACAAATACACGGTTCAAAATGAGAAGACTGCTATGCAGGAAATAGGAGGGAGTGGGGACGGGGTCAATTTCTTGGAGGAGGTGACATTTAGGATGAATGGGAACCAGGCAGGTGAAGATGAACAGGGAACCCCACCCAGGCAGAGGGCCCAGCACGCGCAAAGGCCGTGAGGTCAGCAAGAGTTTCCCATTGGGGTGTTGACGAAAGAGCCCTCCCCAGGGCAGATTGGTAAGACGATTAGAAGTCACACGTGTGAGTGCCCAGCACAGGCTCAGAAACATCTGCAGGCTGCATGCAGAGGGCGTGCTTTTTCATCCTGGCCCCCTCACTGCAGGGGTGACCAGCAGGGGCATCCCACCTGGAGCCAGAAGTTGGGCTTCCCTCTCTAGGAGCTGGGGCTTGGCAGGAACAGGCCAGCTCATTGTCCCTCCAGAAGAGACGGACCAGTAGTCCACAGGTCTGAGGCCCACTCACCTGAGCCTACAAAGCTGTCTGGGAAGAAGGTCAGTGGCTGGCAGCTGAGAATTGATCTCCACTGTTCTGTCCAGGCAGGACAGGGGCTGCAGGAAGGTTTTTTTTTTTTCTAAGAAGAAGGGGCCAGGAAATGAAAGAAGCCCCCTCCCACCACCACCACCCCTCTCCATAGGCCCAACTCCTTTTTTTTTTTTAAATCTTTTATTTTGAGTTATAGTCTCAGGAAAAGTTTCAAAAATAGGTCATTAAGTCTCCTGTACCCATCAGCCAGTTTCCCCAGTGGTGTATCTTATGTAACTGTCCGTCTGCTTTTTCTTTTTTAATTGAAAAAACACCCACAGCAACTTTATATTCAGGGCAGATTTATTCATAAGAGCTTTAATCTGGAAATCACACAAATGTCCATCGATGGTGATCACATAAACAAATCGTGCAGTATGCATGTGATGGAATACTATACAGCAATGAAAAAGAACAAATGGATGGCTGGGCATGGTGGCTCACACTTATAATCCTGGCACTTCGGGAGGCTGAGGTGGGTTGATCACTTGAGGCCAGGAGTTTGGGACCAGCCTGGCCAACATGGTGAAACCCCATTTCTACTAAAAATACAAAAATTAGCTGAGCATGGTGGCGGGTGCCTGTAATCCCAGCTACTGGGGAGGCTGAGGCATGAGAACTGCTTGAACCCAGGAGGTGGAGGTTGCAGTGAGCTAAGATCGTGCCACTGCACTCCAGCCTGGGTAACAGAGACTCTGTCTCAAACAAACAAACAAATAGATGCAGGCAGCAACATGGAGAAATCTCACCGATAACAGGTTGTGTCGAAAAAGCCAGGCACAGGAAAGAAGCCACCCATACAAGAGTTCCAAAACAGAAAAAAACGAATCTATGGTGATAGAAGTCAGTCAGAAAGCGGGGGACCCCAGAGGGGGAGTATTGCTCAGTGAAGGGTGTGCTCTAGGGGGTCACGAATGTTCCGTGCTTTGCTCTGGATGGTGGTTACACAGGTGTACACACAGGAAATATTTCCTCAGGCTGTGTGCACTTTACTCTACATAAGTAATACTCCCATTTTAAAATAGAGATGTAAAAACCCAACCAAATAAAACAAAAAGTCAAAGTACAAAGACGAATATAACAAACATCCTTGCTCCCCCCAAGTGGAGTGAATAGTTATTAGCATCCTGATATATTTGTCGTCAGCCTTTATATTGTTTTGTTTTGTTTTTTATTATGTTATTTTATTTTATTTATTTATTTTTTTGAGACGGAGTCTCGCGCTGTCGCCCAGGCTGGAGTGCAGTGGTGCGATCTCAGCTCACTGCAACCTCCGCCTCCTGGGTTGTTCAAGTGATTTTCGTGCCTCAGTCTCACGAGTAGCTGGGATTACCGGCATGCACCACCACACCCCCGGCTAGTTTTTGTATTTTTAGTAGAGACGGGGTTTCCCCATGTTGCCCAGGCAACATGCCCAGGTCTCAAACTCCTGACTTCAAGTGATCTGCCTCCCTCGGCCTCCCAAAGTGCTGGGATTCCAGGCATGAGCCACCGCACTTGGCCTGGTTTGGTTTTTAAAAGACCGGTCTCACTCTGTCACCTAGGCTGGAGTGCAGTGGTGCAATCACGGCTCACTGCAAGCCTCAAACTCCTGGGCTCAAACAGTCCTCGCACCTCAGTCTCCTGAGTAGCTGGGACTGCAGGCCCCTCTATTTTTTTTTTTTTTTTTTTTTTTTAGGAAATGTAAACTTTCAGACTAAACGAAGACTTTGCTTTGTAGTCTACACCAGGTCCACTTCCTCCCCTGTGTTCTGCCCCAGAGTCTACCACTGCTGTGAGGAGGCCCTGGTGTTCCCTCCTGTCTATTTTAAACTTCCACACCCGGAAGACCCCAAAACCAGTATAGAGTAGGTGTCTGTGTTTGTTTACATAAATGGCATCCCCTGGGGGTGGGCAGCAGTGAGAGCTTTCCCTCTGCTGTTTGCCACTGAGCTCACGTGCCTAGTTCTAGCTCCGTCTTTCGGACCGCTCTGCAGTGCTTCATGCAGGGAACCGGCCACTGCTTAGTTAATGCGGTCTGTTGGTGGACATGGCAGTTGCTTTTACTTTTTTGCTATTTAACTCACTCTTGTGCAAACCTCGGTGGGCCCTTGTGGGAGTGTTTCTGGGGCTCCCGTCCTAGCATGCGATCTTGGGACCCCCCCCCCCACTCTTCTTCTCCCCCGCTGTCACTGGATGGACAAGTCACGGTCTCTCTGTCACCCCCAGGTGGTCAAGGTGGTGGGCAGCAACATCTCCCACAAGCTGCGCCTGTCCCGGGTGAAGCCCACGGACGAAGGCACCTACGAGTGCCGCGTCATCGACTTCAGCGACGGCAAGGCCCGGCACCACAAGGTCAAGGCCTACCTGCGGGTGCAGCCAGGGGAGAACTCCGTCCTGCATCTGCCCGAAGCCCCTCCCGCCGCGCCCGCCCCGCCGCCCCCCAAGCCAGGCAAGGAGCTGAGGAAGCGCTCGGTGGACCAGGAGGCCTGCAGCCTCTAGACTGATGCCCCTGCCCCCGCCCATCCGCCCCCACGCTGTACAGAGTGCATGAGGAGCCGCCAGACCACCGGGGACGGACTGCCTGCGTCCAGCCGCGCCCCATCCCCGAGGCCGCCTGTGGCCACCATGTCGGCCCTCTTTCCACCACCCCTTGCTCAGCATGTAAGCCCCACCCACCCCTGCCCTTTCAGACCCCTGCGGTGACCTGGCTCGGAGAAGGTGGCCCTGGGCACCAAGGGGCCAACCGCCCTGAACACTGGGGCAGGGACCATGCTGGGGCCCGGGGCCACCCCCTTCCTGTCACCAGCTTCTGTGGAGTCCAGTGTTTTGCTTTGCTTGCTTGTCCCCCATCCTGTCCTGAGCCGGGGCCCCCCAGCCTCGCCTCCCTCCTCCTACCATCCCTCACTTGGACCTGGGGGTGTGGACAGTGACCCCTCCCTGAATATGGACTTGAATCTTCTGAGCAGAACTAGGGCCTCTCCCCTGGTGAAGACCCAGGGAACCCAGGAGGGCCCTTCTGGGGCAGTGGCTCTGCAGGGTCACTCATGGAGGCCTAGGGGAACAGCGAGATGCCCCACCACCTCCTGGCGAGTCCTTCCTGTTCAGCTCCCTGTGCGACCCTCCAGGGATGCAGGGGATCCAGGATTCTCTGCCCTGTCACACGGCGAGTCAGAAGGGAGGGGCCTTTCCCTCGGACCCATGGCCCCAGGCAGAGTTTTGCACCAGCAGGACCCCTTTGAGGGCCTTCAAGGCTCTCCCAGGAGTCCCCCTCTGCCGGCCCCCCAATGCCCCAGCTCCCTCTTGGGTCCTGTGCCAAGTCCACCCCAGGGCCTGGGGCTGTTGGGAGCCAAGGGCCCCCTGGTACTCAGTTCCCTCACGATTCCCGGTCACGGGCACACCTGCCCCCTGGTTATTTGTAAATATTTCTATTGGACCCAATTCTCCTCGGAATTGGCTGGCACCTCTGGCTGCCGCAGCTCAGTGATGATGTGGGGGAGGTGGGAGAGGCCGAGGGCTTTGCCTAGGGGTGGGTTGCCCTGTATACATGATCCAGTCCGTGACTACCAGCCAACCTGAATAAAGCGGTTTTAAAAAAAACCTCTGGGCAGTGTCTTTCTGGGGCATTTGTGCCTGGGGGTGGTGTGTGGGGTGGAGGCAGGAGAGCAGGTGGCTAGCTCACACCCACGCCTCACTCAGCATCTTTCTCCTGCTTTGCACCCCAAGCAGCGCCTGGCTTCGCAGTGCAGAGCACAGGACCGGTGGGGGCAGAGGGAGAGGGTGGGAGACAACCAACTTTTGTTCAGCTCCAATCCTGTTACCAGGCACTCGAATTATTCTTTGCTTCTGAGATAATCACCTACAGAGAAGACTGCATAAAACATGTTTACACAGTTTTGTAAATAATGTAAAGCAAATACTTGTGTAGCCACTACCTACCAAACATAGCACCCCAAAAGAGAACCTCCCCAAGCCTGATGTGTCATTTCCATCTATCCCTTCTCCTCCCTCTTAGAGGCAGCCACTGTCCCCACAGTTAAGGTAATCTCATTCTTTTTTTTGTTTTGTTTTTGAGACAGAGTTTCGCTCTGCAACCCAAGCTGGAGTGCAGTGGTGCAGTCTCGGTTCACTGCAACCTCCATCTCCTGGGTTCAAGTGATTCTCCTGCCTCAGCCTCCCGAGTAGCTGGAACTATAGGCATGTGCCACCACACCTGGCTAATTTTTTTGTATTTTTATTAGAGCCAGGGTTTCGCCACATTAGCCAGGATGGTCTCAATCTCCTGACGTCGTGATCTGCCCGCCTCAGCCTCCCAAAGTGCTGGGATTACAGGCGTGAGCCACTGTGCCCAGCAGTTTTTTTTTTTTTTTTTTTTTTTTTTTGTATTTTTAGTAGAACCAGGGTTTCGCCATGTTGGTCAGGCTGGTCTCAAATTCCTGACCTCAAGTGATTCACCTGCCTCGGCCTCCCAAAGTGCTGGGATTACAGGTGTGAGCCACTGTGCCCAGCTGATAATCCCATTCTTAATGTTCTTTTTGTAGTCTTACTACCTATGTTTATGTCATTGTGTTTATTTTTTATTTTAAGTTCCGGGGTGCATGTGCAGGATGTGCAGGTGTGTTATATAGGTGAATGTGTGCCATGGTGGCTTACTGCACCTATCAACCCATCACCTAGGTGTTAAGCTTGGCATGCATGAGCTATTTTCCCACTGTTCTCCCCCTCCTCTGCCCTCCCCTGTGTATGTCATTTTAAACAATGTATGTGAGTTTCCTCCATTGTCTGACCTGCATATGCACAGAATCATACTGTATTTCTCATGTCTTATATTTGTGAGATTCATCTGTGTTGCTGCATGTGTCTGTAATTTGTTCACCTTTATTGCTGTATAATATTTCACTGTATGACTATCTCACCATCTATCAACTTACTTATCCATTGTATTGCTGACAAGAATTGGAGTGTGTTCCCGACTGGGTACTATGACTTACCAACAACACTGCTGTGAGCACACTGGTCGGGATCTCCTGGTGCACATGAGCCTGAGATTCTCCTAGTGGATTTATCAGGTCAGAGGCTTAGGCACTTTACTTTGGGATCTCATTTTCTCTTATGAGGTATCAACAACCCCTTATTCCAGTTGAGGAAACAGGCTCAGAGAGGTTAAGTAGCTTGCCCAAAGTCACAGAGTTGTTGAACTCAGACCTCCCTTAGCCGTAAAGTCTGTTTGTCTTGTTTCTGCCAGGTCTGGACCACCTCCCCGGTCCCTGCCATCCCATACTACACCCTGGGCTCTTGACTCCCCTTGGCTTATTCCAGCCGAGTGTCCCACCCACTATGGTCCTGCTGAGAATCTGCCTGAGGATGTGTCCACCTGGGGCTCTCAGGTCAAGCCCTCATAGCCAGAGTAGCCATCTGGTCCTTGCTCTGCAACATGCAGAAACCACAGGCACCCCTTGGAGATTGGGAACTGTTGAAATGATGATTGACCTTGGCCCTGGGCCCCGTGTCCCGGCCCTGTGCTGATCACCACAGTAGCCCTGAAGCAGGCCTTGCATCCTCTGTCTTCAGATGAGGACAATGAGGTTCAGAGAAGGGTGGGCTGGAGAATAGATGGATAGATAGATGATGGATGGATGAGGACATGAATAATAACCAGGCTATGAAGTAGTCAGGACTCTGCTCCTGCAGCAGAATCCAGGTATGCCAGGGATAGATGGTCTTATGATCTGTGGTCCTCTCAGGCCACTGGCTAGCCTGAACTCAATGAATATGGTCTCTTCCAGAAATCTCCACGTACAAGGCTGGTTCTGGAAGGCCCAGGTCCCTCTAGGAGGGTGTGGGAGGATCTATGTCATGCTAGAGTGATAACGATACTCACCAGCCCTGAGCACCTCCTATGCACCAGGCACTAGTGAAGGGCTTTCCACAGGAAGTTCTGATATTCCACAGGGTCTCATCCAACCCTCCCAAGGGTCTTTGTCCCATCCCTGGCCATTTTACTCCCATAGAGGGGTCCCCCCAACCTCCTTAGAGGGATTTTTCTTGTTCCACTGGGAAGACAGACAAAAGAAGAAGAAGGTGCCTGGGTTAGAATCCTGCTTCTGCCCATCTTTGCCCCATGGCCGCAGGCAGGGCTCTTCACCTCTCTGAGCCTCAGTTCCCTGTTCTGTACCATGGGGATGCTCCTGGGGAAGTGCAAATCAAAACCACAATGTGTTACCACTTCACACACATGAGGACGGCTGGAATAAAAAAGACAAACACTAACAAATACTGGCGAGGATGTGGAGACATTGGAACTCTCATGCACTGCTGGTGGGAATATAAAAGGATGTAGCTGCTTTGGAAAACAGTCTGGCGCTCCTCTCAAGGTTAATCATAGAGTTACCAAGTGACCGAGCAATTCTGCTCCTAGGTATCAGCCCAAGAGGACTGAAGACACATGACCGCATAAAAACCCGTGCCTGAATGTTTATAGCAGCATTATCCATAATAGCCAAGAAATGGAAACAACCCCCATGTCCATCAAATAATGGATGGCTAAATAAAATGTGGTATATCAGCCTGGGTGTAGTAGCTCACGCCTGTAATCCCAGCACTTTGGGAGGCCGAGGCGGGCGGATCACGAGGTCAGGAGATCAAGACTACCCTGGCCAACATGGTGAAACTCTGTTGCTACTAAAAATACAAAAATTAGCCGGATGTGGTGGTGCACACCTGTAATCCCAGCTACTCAGAAGGAGAAGAATTGCTGAGGCTGAGGCAAGAGAGGGAGGCTGAGGCAGGAGAATCGCTTGAACCAGGGAGTTGGAGGTTGCAGTGAGCCAAGATCACCCCCACTGCACTCCAGCCTGGAGACAGAGTGAGACTCCGTCTCAAAAAAAAAAAAAAAAAAAAAAAAAAGTGGTATATCCAGACGATGGAATATTATCTGGCAATAAAAAGGAGTGACATTCTGACACTACATGCTACACTGTGGCTGAGCCTTGAAAACACGGTGCTAAGCAAAAGCAACCAGACACAAAAGGCCACATATTGTGTGATTCCATTTATATGAAATGCCCAGAATAGGCAAATCCACAGAGATGGAAATCACATTGGTAATTGCCTGGGACTAGGGGAGAGGAGAGTGGGAAGTGACTGCTAATGGGTGTGAGTTTCTTTTGGGGGTGATGGAAATGTTCTAAAATTGATTGTGGTGATGGTTGCACAACTGTGTGAATATAGAAAAAGCCATTGAACGCACACTCTAAGTGGGTGAACTGTGTGGGACGTGAATGATATCCAAATAAAGATTCTAAATGAAACAAGATGCTCCTGACCACAGTGCCCACATCGGGCATAGGGAGACGCTTTGGAAATTCTGGCTTCTATTAACCTTGCTGTGATCTTTACGTGAAGCCAGAGCGAAGTCTGCCTGTCCTCAAGGCGCAGCTGGTGGGAGTGGAGATGGGAGCGGTAGAGAAACATGAGGCTGGAGGAGGGAATTCCTTTTTTGTTTTGTTTTTGAGACGGAGTCTTGCTGCGACACCCAGACTGGACTGGGATGGTGTGATCTTGGCTCACAGCAACCTCCGCTTCCCGGGTTCAAGCGATTCTCCTGCCTCAGCCTCCCGAGTAGCTGGGATTACAGGCACAACTGGCTAATTTTTGTATTTTTAGTAGAGACAGGGTTTCACTCTATTGGCCAGGGTGGTCTCAAACTCCTGACCTCAAGTAATCCACCCACCTTGGCTTTCCAAGTGCTGGGATTACAGGTGTAAGCCACCGCACCTGGCTGGGGGAAGGAATTTCTTAAAGGGAGTCCCCAGGCCCTATTCAGAAGGCTCAGAAAAACCTCAGTGCACCTCCAGAGTAGCTGTGGGTCGCTTTCCCCTTTGTGCCCAGCATAAGAATAGCATGGGCCGGGGGTGCTTGTTTTAAGTTCAGATGTCCAGACCCCATCTTGGCCTTCAGACTCCCACCTGCCAGCACCTATAGTTAACTAGTGGCCCTCAAGATGACAATACATCTTGGTGATGGTTCCACGTGGAATTTTTAATTGCTATAGAATATTCCATTTTATTAGGCTGTTCTTGCATTGCCATAAAGAAATACTCGAGACTGGATGATTTATAAAAAGAAAAGAGGTTTAATTGGCTCACAGTTTTGCAGGGCTTATAAGCATAGCACCAACATCATCTTGGTTTCTGGTGAGGGGCTCAGGAAGCTTCCAATCATGGCGGAAGGTGAAGCAGAAGCAGGCACGTCATGTGGCAACAGCAGGAGCAAGAGAGTGAGTGGGGAGGTGCCCACATTTTTAAACACCCAGATTTCACAGGAACTCACCATTGCAAGGACAGCACCAAGCCATTCATAAGGGATGTGCCCCGATGACCCAAACACCTCCCACCTGGCCCCACCTCCCACACTGGGGATGATATTTCGACATGAGATTTGGAAGGGCCAAATGTCCAAACTAATATCACCCATTACATAGATGAATGATGATCCATTTAGCCAGTCCCCAAATAATGAACATTCAGCTTGTTTCCAATCTTGCCCTATTATAAACAATGTTGCAGTGAATTTCGTAGATGATAAATCTGTTCAATATTGCCAAATTACTCTCTACAGATGCAGGGCCAATTTATACTCCTACAAGATATATGTGAGAATGTGCACCTAATCCCTGACTCCCCCAGTCTCTTCAACCCCAGAATCAAACATGTTGGTGCAGTTCTCTGTTGGTTAAAATGGAATCTTTTTTTTTTTTGAGACGGAGTTTCACTCTTGTTGTCCAGGCTGGAGTGCAGTGGCTGGCGTGATCTCAGCTCACCTCAACCTCCACCTCCCTGGTTCAAGTGATTCTCCTGCCTCAACCTCTCAAGTAGCTAGGACTACAGGCATGTGCCACCACGCCTGGCTAATTTTGTATTTTTAGTAGAAATGGGGTTTCTCCATGTTGGTCAGTCTGGTCTCGAACTCCCGACCTCAGGTGATCCGCCCACCTCCGCCTCCCAAAGTGCTGGGATTACAGGCGTGAGCCACTGCGCCAGGCCTAAAATGGAATCTTACAGTGGTTTCAATTTACATTTCTCCTGGGAGTGAGATTGGCCATCTTTTTGCTTGTTTAAGAACCAAACCACATGTGCTCCATTTTCTGTGAACTGACACCTCATAATCTTTTTTACTGGCTTGTTGATTGCCATCTTATTGATTTGTAGGAGTTCCTTCTGAGATGAATTGAAAACTTTTTTTTTTTTTTGGTCTTTTGGCTTTGTTTACAGTGTCTTTTTGTATTTGTCAAGTAAATGTTTTTAATCGTTAAGTAGTTTGTACATATTAATCTTCCATTTTATCATTTCTGTGTTTCCTTTCATTTATATAAATGTAAATTTGATCCTTCAGGAATTGAAATTGTTTTAAGGTATGAGGGGGGACCCAATTTTATTGTTTTCTAGATTTTAAACTTTTTCTATCTCATCTTGGCATGATTTATTTTTCCCCACTGATTTGAAATGCTACCATTATTATATTCCAAGCTCCCACATATAAATGGACTACTTCTCAACTTTCTTTCCTACTCCTTTGATCTCATTCATAGGTCAGTACCACACTGTTTAAATTATTATAGTTTTATAACTTATTTTAATACATTTTAAGGCTGTTTTTGACTCCACTTTCTGTTTAATTTTTATTTCCACAACTTGCCTGGATTCATCTTTGCTTTTCCATGTGAACTAGAATAATCTTATCCACTTAAAAAATTGTCATTTCAGTTGGGATCATGTTAATTCATAAATTAACACAGGAAAAACTTATATATTTATGACAATGTCTTTTTTTTTTTCTTTTGAGATGGAGTCTCACCCTGTCACTTAGGCTGAAGAGCAGTGGCGTGATCTTGGCTCACTGCAACTTCCACCTCCCAGATTCAAGCCATTTTCCTGCCTCAGCCGCCTGAGTAGCTGGGATTACAGGCACCTGCAACCACACCTGGCATTTCACCTGTTGGCCAGGTTGGTCTCAAACTGCTGAGCTCAAGTGATCTGCCTGCCTCAGCCTCCCAAAGTGCTGGGATTATAAGTGTGAGCCACCATGCCTGGCCTATAACAATGTCTTTCTATGTTGTCTCAACATTCTCCTCCTTGGTACTCCCTCTTATTTTAAGACTTCTTGGCTGGGCGCGGTGGCTCATGCCTGTAATTCCAGCACTTTGGGAGGCCAAGGCAGGTGGATCACCTGAGGTCAGGAGTTCAAGACCAGCCTGGCCAACATAGTGAAAACCAGTCTCTGTAAAAATACAAAAATTAGCCCGGCATGATGGCAGGTTCCTGTAATCCCAGCTACTTGGGAGGCTGAGGTGAAATAATCGCTTGAACCCAGGAGGCGGAGGTTGCAGTGAGCCGAGATCATGCCATTGCTTTCTGGGTGACAGAGCAAGACTCCCTCTCAAAAAAAAAAAAAAAAGACTTCATTTTTGTGCTTCTCCAAAGAGTATTTTAAAAATAAGATAAATTTTTGCATGACTAGAGGGCAGTAGATATGCATAGATATGTGATAGAGGTATGGATTGATAATAGTATGTGTGGAATATAGAAAATGTTAATTTTAGAATCAAAATGGTGAGTATAAGAATGTTCTCTCTACCAAATTATTTCAACTTTAATGCATGTTTAAAATTTTTTATAAGATGATGCAGAGGAGAGAGCATTTAGAAGTTTTCTTCCTATCGCCCTTTGTGATGCGCCCCTTCATCAACTAAGACGCACCCAAAGGTTAAGGAAACAGTTACTTAGGGGTTGAGGGTTCAGGGGCTGGCTGGCCTGGCAAAATTTTAAATTCCTATGGCTAAACTGCCTAACTAATGGAGCTATCAGTTCTGATTTACAACTCAGACCACTGCAACTCTGATTGGACAGAGGATCTGCTTTACAATCATTCATTTTTTGTTTTTTGTTTTTTGTTTTTTGAGACAGGGTTTCGCTCTGTCACCCAGGCTGGAGTGCAGTGGCACAATCTCGGCTTACTGCAACTTCCACCTCCCAGGTTCAAGAGATTCTCCTGCCTCAGCCTCCCGAGTTAGCTGGGATTACAGGCCTGTGCCACCAAGCCTGGCTAATTTTTGTGATTTTCGTAGAGATGGGGTTTCGCCATGTTGGCCAGACTGGTCTCAAACTCCTGAGCTCAAGTGATCCGCCCGTCTTGGCCTCCCATAGTTCTGGGATTACAGGCGTAAGCCATAGCACCCAGCTTACAATCATTATCTTCTGATAAGCATCTGCAGACCTTAAGCCAGTTTCAGCAGTTTATAGAGGCTGCAGATACCATGTACCTGGTGGGGGAAGGAGGAATCAGGTGAAAAACCAGTACAAGCAATACAAATTCAATACAGTGGCTGGACACATAAGTTAAAATACAGAAACAGGCAGGGCGCGGTGGCTCACGCCTGTAATCCCAGCACTTTGGGAGGCCGAAGCGGGTGAATCACAAGGTCAGGAGATCGAGACCATCCTGGCCAACATGGTAAAACCACATCTCTACTAAAAATACAAAAATTAGCGGAGCATGGTGGCGGGCGCCTGTAGTCCCAGCTACTCGGGAGGCTGAGGCAGGAGGATTGCTTGAACCCGGGAGGCGGAGGTAGCAGTGAGCTGAGATCGCGCCGCTGCACTACGGCCTGGCGACAGAGAAAGATGCTATGTCAAAAAACAAACAAACAAACACAGAAACATACTGTCTTTGTGTCCTATACTTCATCTTTTGATAAACAGAGCCACATTCCACTTCCTTTTCATGCTAAAACCCACCCTAGCCGGGTGCAATGGCTCACACCTGTAATCCCAGCACTTTGAGAGGCTAAGGTGGTCAGATCACTTGAGATCAGGAGTTCAAGACCAGCCTGGCCAACATGGTGAAACCCTGTCCTACTAAAAATACAAAAATTAGCCAGCGTGGTGGCGGGCCCCTGAAATCCCAGCTACTCGGGAGGCTGAGGCAGGAGAATTGCCTGAACCTGGGAGGCGGAGGTTGCAGTGAGCACGCCACTACACTCCAGTCTGGGTGACAGAGCGAGACTCCATCTCAAACAAACAACCAACCCACCCTAAAGTGAACAAGGGATGTATGTTATATGTATGCTTACCCATTATGCATGCACTCGGCTCCCCTCATAAATACGTACAGCTTTTCCCCTAAACCTGCTGAATATGTACAATACCAGCACTGTGAGTCGTAAAACCCAACCCGTACTTCTCTTTGAAGAGAAGGCACCTTTGGCCTGTGCTAGAGACTTTCTCTTCCTGGTATGCAAACTGATATCACCAATAAAGCTTTCCTTCCTATTTAGCCATCCTGGTGGTCTTGTGGGTGACACCCTGCATATTTTTGTTGAATTAATTCCTAAATACTTTTTGTTGTTACTATTATAATTAACTGTTTTCTTCTATTATGTCTTCTAACTCAGCAGTCCCCAACCATTTTGGCACCAGTGACCGGTTTCTTGGAAAATAATTTTTCCGTGGACCGGGTGGTGGGGCACGGGGTGGGATATGGTTTGGGGATAAAACTCTTCCAGCTCAGATCATCAGGCATTCAGTTCTCATAAGGAGCACGCAACCCAGATCTCTTACATGCGCAGTTCACAATAGGGTTCACGCTCCTATGAGACTCTAATGCCCCTGCTGATCTGACAGGAATCAGGCGATAATGCTCACTTGCCTGCTGCTCACCTCCTGCTATATGGCCCGGTTCCTAACAGGTCACAAACTGGTACCGGTCCGTGGTCTAACTAGTTGTTCTTTGTATAACTGTGAAG
This sequence comes from Pan paniscus, assembly GCF_029289425.2. Lineage (NCBI taxonomy): Eukaryota > Metazoa > Chordata > Mammalia > Primates > Hominidae > Pan > Pan paniscus. The sequence goes on from NC_073270.2 coordinate 43,681,109, forward strand.
GCTATTGGCTTCTGTATTTTAGCTTATGTATCGGCCACTTTATTGACTCAGTATTGCTTGCACTGGTTTTCACTTGATTCCTCCCTCCCCCACCAGGTACCTGATATCTGCAAGCAAGATGATCTCCCTCATTTCTTTCCAAATCTATATACTTTTTATTTCTTTCTTTGGACTAATTGAATTGGCCAGTATCTCCAAGACAATGTTAAATGATAGAACTGCTTTAGAACATCTTTGTCTTGCTTTTAACTTTAATGAGAATGCTTCTTTTGTTTGTAATGCTGACTTTGAATATACTTCTGGAGTCTCTTGTGAATGTTTTAGGAGACTCAAACCCGATTGATGAGGCACACAAACACTTCAGTATGAATGTTCATTTCAAGCTGGCACCATTTAAGCCAGGTTCTAGGACTATGTCTGTACTCCCCACCTCAACCCCACCCCACCACCACCTTCCAGACAAAAGGAAAACATTTTTGGAATGACACTCAGTACTTTGCCTTAGTCACCTTCAGGTGTAGCCCTGGAAGCCAACAGGTATAACATTTAGAGCAGGGGCTTTGGGGTCTGATAGACATGGGTTCGAATCCAAGCTCTGCCACCTTTGAGGTAGATGGCATTTGATGCACTTCCTCCCATTTGAACTTCGGTTTCCTTGGAGAATTTGAGGGGACACGGAGCTCAGCATCTAGCACAGTAAGGCTGCTCTCATTTACCAGCATGGGGAGTGGGACGAGCAGGGCCTGGGGGATCTGCATTAATGATAAGTTTCTTTTTTAAAATTAATTAATTAATTTATTTTGAGATGGAGTCCCACTCTTGTTGCCCAGGCTGGAGTGCAATGGTGCAATCTCAGCTCACTGCAACCTCTGCTTCCCGGTTTCAAGTGATTCTCCTGCCGCAGCCTCCCAAGTAGCTGGGATGATAGGTTCACAACACCACGCCTGGCTAATTATTGTATTTGTAGTAGAGAGGGGGTTTCACCATGTTGGCCAGGCTGGTCTCAAACTCCTGACCTCATGTGATCCTCCCGCCTCAGCCTCCCAAAGTGCTGGGATTACAGGCGTGAACCACTGTGCCTGGCCATTAATGATAAGTTTCCTTCATGCTAAAGTTTGTGAGGTATTGGAAATCACTTGTGCATAACAAGTGACTGGAAAAGACAGACTCCACGCTGAGCACTGTGGTCATTTCTGAGAAGTGGGATAGAAGAAATACATACATCCTAGGAGGCTGACTATTTGTAAAGGGCAAGGATTACATCTGTAACTTGAAACATCTATAAATATTTAAAGAGAACCAATCGGGAAACAAAAGTAAATAAAATGGGGGAAATGAAAGAATGCCAGGGTTGGCAGGAATCCTAGTATGTGCACCATCTGGTGTCTGAGTCCCTTTGACAATGTCTCTCCCTTCAGGGATGAGATGCATTTTCCTTCTGAAAACAGCCCTTGCTGACCCGACCTAGAGCAGACCCTGGAGCTATGTCCTACTTTGCCTCCAGCCTCTCCCACCCTCTCCCCAATCCTAATTCTTTTTTTTCCTTCTCCTCCTTTCCTCCTCTTTTTTTTTTCTTCTTGATTTAGTCCCATTAGTTTAGGTTTTTTTCACTCTTTTCAGACCACTTGTCTCAGAAAAGACTTGCCTAGTCTCTCAGCGTGTGTATCTTGATTGGTCTAAGCCAGGGGCTCTTAACATGCAGTCCACAGACTACCTCAACCAAGGAGTCTGTGGATGGAATGCATAGGATTCACAAACTTGGATGGGGGAAAAGGAAAAGAAGCTACACCTTTATTTTCACTAACATTTAACTGAAATTTAGCATTTGCTTCTCTTATGAATGTAAGGAACAAACCATAGTTGCATTAGCAGTACTTGTGATTTTGTCACCAAAAGAAGTGAAATATTTTTTCATATCACAAAACATTTGTTGCAGGTATCTCACAATACTGTTTACCCTCATTGCTGCTTCAAAATTATAGTTATTAGATCAGCTGCTAGATTTTATTTAACATGCTAATAAAGAAGCATATTTGTTCCTGTAACATACTTTTAAAAATATATTTTGAAAACTGTATTCAATATAATTAGTTTTCTTTGCAATTCTATCATTTTATTTATTTATTTTTCATTTTATTTTATGTAGTTAAAACAGTATTATGAGAAGGCATCCATCCATAGGCTTCACCAGACTGCCAACGGGTCCACTAAACAGAAGAGATTGATAAGCCTTGGTCTAAGCCAATCCTACAATTTCATTTTTCTTGCTTTTTTCATCTTTCTTTCATTTTTCTAAGGACTGGCTTACAAGTGTTATATGACCTGAGGTGAAATTTGAGGGCACTTGTGCTGGAAGGAAAAGGGAGTCCCTCTTGGAAAAGGTTTCTTGTGATCTGAGGGGACATCTGCTGAAGGGAAGGGGGAGTCCCTCGTGGAAAAAGTTTCTTAACTTTTAAAAGGAGACACAAGGAAGACATGCTTTCCTCCTCTGCTTCTTGGTGTCTGACCATGTTAGGTTGGGGGTTTCTTCCACTGATAGGCACCCATGAGGAGAGCTGCTGACCTACTGAAGACGGCAGAGATGATTGATGGTAAAAGCCTGGGTCTTTGAGGACACAGTTGAGTTGGTGGCTTAGCCAGACACAGAACTACTCTACCTTTGGACTCCTGTTGTCAATGGATACATCCCTCACAATGAAGTACAGTTTGGGTCAGTTGTCTGTTACTTGCAGCCTAGAGCGCCTTCTCTAATCCATCGTGCTATTTTTGTTGCCCAGTGTTTTCCACTCTTGGTCCTATCTCTGGGTTGACAGAGAACAAAGCTGGCATCTTCTTTTATCTGATCCTTACTCAGATTGGTCAGATCTTTTTTGCTTGAGGTTGAACATCTTCAGGTCCTTCAACTAGACTCAAGAGGCATGGTTTTGAGACCTTTATCCATCCCTACTACGTGTGTCTATCCAGGTCAGTGGTTTTCAAACTTTAGCATGCATCAGAATCATGCTGTTTGTTAAAATTAGCTTGTTAAAATGCAAACTTCTGGGACCCACTGCAGAGTTTCTGATTCAGTAGAACTGGAGTGGTGTCCAATAATTTGCATTTCTAACAAATTCCCATATAATGCTGATGCTGCTGGTGTTGGAGACGACAGTTTGAAAACCACTGGTCAGCCAGGTGTGGTGGCTCACGCCTGTAATCCCAGCACTTTAGGAGGCCGAGGCGGGCGGATCACAAGGTCAGGAGATCAAGACCATCCTGGCTAACATGGTGAAACTCCGTCTCAACTAAAAAATACAAAAAATTAGCCGGGTGTCATGGCGGGTGCCTGTAGTCCCAGCTACTCAGGAGGCTGAGGCAGGAGAATGGTGTGAACCCGGAAGGCGGAGCTTGCAGTGAGCCGAGATCACGCCACTGCACTCCATCCTGGGCGACAGAGCGATGTCTAAAAAAAAAAAAAAAAAAAGAAAACCACTGGTCTAGGTCCCTATGAAAACATAGTTCCTCAAGATAAAACCACTAATCAAGTTCAGCAGAGCAGAGCTATCACCTCCTTCAATACTGATAGCATGCTCCTATTATTGCAGCCCAAGTTACAAGCTACTTTCTTATGCTGCTGAAATCTATGCCAACCAAAACTCTGAAACCTATTTCATACATGTGGCTTCTAAACCCTCTCTCTGTTCTTTAAATAGGGGGCTATCACTTGTCAGTGCTTATGGTGTGCTAAGTGTTTTATGAGTTATATCATTTGATTCTCACAATAACCTTTGACACAGGCGATGATCCCTTTCTGGAGAGACTGGTAACTATAAAAATAAAGAAAAAAAACTTACCAAAGTCATCCAGCTGGTAAATATGTGACGGGAGCAGGATTTGAGTCTGGGTTATAGAACTCTATAATTGAGAACATTCCTCCTGCTTAACAGCATCTATTAATCAGCTGCCCTGCAGGGCTCAAGACAAATTTACCTAATTGTGCCTCATCCAGCTCCTTTCTCTTTCTTGTTCACAGGGTCATTGCTTGTGATTTTTGTCAAATGCTCCAGGTTTCTTGAGCCTCCATTATCTCCTTCATCTGCAAGTCATCCCTTTCGCTGCCCCCACCCCTGCTCCCAAGCAGAAGAAGGTGAGGCTTGCTGAGTTGCCTTTGGAGCCACATGAATTTGGTTTCTCAAAGTGTTAACTGTGGGCACATTTTAATAAAGGCCATTTTCTAGGCTACATCTATATAAATGTTCCAATTTAATATGCAAATGTACCATAAGTGATTTAGCGTGTGCTGGGTCTTTATTGTTCTAGTTGCAGTTATGTTGATTTAGCCCATAGCTCTATGGTTAATAATTTAGTAAGCAACCTTATTTTTTAATCTCCCTTTGTCCTCATACCTCATCCTTTTCCACATTAAGGGACTTGGGCTTGCATTAAAATTCAGTTTAATGAACAACCAATCCTTCAATAAGTGGTAGCTACAAAAGAACTCCATCCAAATGCTAGGGAATCCTGTAAGTTTATGGTTTTTTACCTTCTTTGTGGAATTCTTGCTTTTATCATAAATATAATGACCCACTTTATCCCTCCTAGTGCTTTTTGCATTATGTTCTATTTTGCCTGACATTAATATTGTTAGTCTAGTTTTCTTTGGTTAGTATTTTCCTGGGATATCTTTTTCTGTCTATTTTCAGTATTTCTGTATGATCATCTTAAGTATATCTCTTACACACCACTTACAGCTGGATTTTGATTTTTAAAAATCTCATGGATAGTCTCTGTCTCTAAGAGGCAAGTTTAATCCATTTACATTTATTGTGATTACTGATTTGTTTGAACTTATTTTCTAACATCTTTCTGTGTGTGTATGTTTTCTATTACAGTGATATTTTGGGGGGTGGAGGGTGGAGGGCATATGTGGCTACTTTAATTTTTTTCTTCCTTCTTTACTTTTGATGGATAGAGCTCCTTATCACCCCATCCCTTTTCCTCCCTACTGATTTGAATGCTATATATCAGGGGTCTCCAACCCCCAGTACTGGTCCATGGCCTGTTAGGAAATGAGCCAGACAGCAGGAAGTGAGTGGCAGGCAAGGGAGCATCACTGCCTGAGCTCTGCCTCCTGTCAGAGCAGCAGTGGCATTAGATTCTCATAGGAGCACAAACCCTATTGTAAACTGTGCACGTGAGGGATCTAGGTTGCGTATTTCTTATGAGAATCTAATGATAAATGTAATGCACTTGAGTCATCCCAAAACCATCCCCCCCACACACACACCCCCACCCCCACCAGTCCACAGAAAAATTGTCTTCCATGAATCCAGTCCCTGGGGCCAAAAAAAACTGGGGACTGCTGTTATATATCACATTTCTTTTAGTGGTTTTGTTTTAATTTTTAACATAGTTACTTGGCTATACATTTTCCCAACAGTGTAAAATTATTCAGTATCTCTATTTTCCTCCTGACAAGACAATCCCTTGAACCTAATGTCACTACCAATTGAATTCCCCTCACTCTGTCTTCCTCGTTATTTATTTATTTATTTGAGACAGAGTTTTGTTCATGTTGCCCAGGTTGGAGTGCAATGGCACAATCTTGGCTCACTGCAACCTCCGCCTCCCAGGTTCAAGCAATTCTTCTGCCTCATCCTCCCAAGTAGCTGGGATTACAGGCATGTGCCACCATGCCCAGCTAATTTTTTGTATTTATTAGAGATGGGGTTTCACCATGTTGGTCAGGCTGGTCTCGAACTCCTGACCTCAGGTAATCCACTCACCTTGGCATCCCAAAGTGCTGGGATTACAGGTGTGAGCCACCATGCCCAGCTGTCTTCCTTGTTATTGTCTAGAATTCTGGTTCCACTATTTATCACAAAATTGAATATGTATGTAATCAGAAATTAGATTTACCAATATTTGAACACTTTCTGTACTTGATGTTTTCCTTCTTTCACTTTTCCTTCTGCCAAAGTATATGCTATAGTAATCCTTTCATGATGGTATGGGTAACTTGATTTATGAAAGTTTGAAAATGTCTGTAATTTTTCTTCCTCAGTGTTCATTTAGCTTTGTATTGAAGTAGGTTGATAGTATTTTTCCCTCTGCATGTTCATGATATTACTTCTCTGTGTATGCCATCCCTTATTGCTAATGAAAAATCTGTTCAGTTCAACTGGCATTCCTTTGTAGGCAATTGGTCTTTAATCTCTTGTAACTCTTGAGATTTATCTCTTTATCTTTGATTTCATCATTGCAATGTTAGCACATGGTATGTGTTTTCCATCTTAGGACTTTTTTATTTTGAAATAGTCTCAGCCATTATCTCATACATATTACATCTCCATTTCATTCTTTATTCTATCTTTCCAGTATTTCTGTTATGTATATAATGAAACATTTTAATCTGTTGACTGTGTCTTAGCTGCACTTTCATGTTTTTCATTTCTTTTTCTCTCTGCGTTGCTTTAGGTGAATTTCTCAGAAATATCTTTTAATTCACTAATTGTCCCTTTAACTGTGTCTTATCCCATTTGATACTTCAATTATAATCTTTTTTTTATTTTTAGGATTTCTTTTTCCTTTTTTTTCTTTTCTTTCTTTCTTTTTTTTTTCTGAGACAGAGTCTCGCTCTTGTTGCCCAGGCTAGAGTGCAGTGGCGCGATCTTGGCTTACTGCAACCTCCGCCTCCTGGGTTCAAGCGATTCTCCTGCCTCAGCCCCCCAATTAGCTGGGACTACAGGCGCCTGCCACCACGCCTGGCTAATATTTTGTATTTTTATTAGAGACGGGGTTTCACTGTGTTAGCCAGGATGGTCTCGATCTCATGACCTTGTGATCTGCCCTCCTCAGCCTCCCAAAGTGCTGGGATTACAGGCATGAGCCACCACGTCCAGCCATAGGATTTCTTTTTGTTTTTTGAGACGAAGCCTTGCTCTGTTGCCCAGGCTGGAGTGCAGTGGCATGATCTCGGTGCAATCTGAGCCACTGTACCCAGCCCACTTTTAGGATTTCAAATAGTCTCTTTTTCACATCAACAGTTAATTTTGCTGGGTGTGGTGGCTCACGTCTGTAATCCCAGCACTTTGGGAGGCCAAGGCAGGTGTATCACCTGAGCTCAGGAGTTCGAGACCAGCCTGGCCAACATGGCAATACCCCATCTGTACTAAAAATACAAAAATTAGCGGGGCATGGTGGCAGATGCCTGTAATCCCAGCATTTTGGGAGGCTGAAGTGGGCGGATCACCTGAGGTCAGGAGTTCGAGACCAGCCTGCTCAACATGGCGAAACCCTGTCTCTACTAAACATACAAAAAATCAGCTGGGCATGGTGGCAGGCACCTGTAATCCCAGCCACTTGAAGCCTGAGGCAGGAGAATCGCTTGAACCCGGGAGGCGGAGCTTACAGTGAGCTGAGATCACGCCGCTGCACTCAAGCCTGGGTGACAAGAGCGAAACTGTCTCAAAAAAAAAAAAGAAAAAGAAAAAGAAAAAAATAAATGTCCATGAATTAATGGGGGAAAATAATATTTGTTCATACACTGTAATAACAGATAATTTTTATGTTTTAAATAAATAAAACCCACACTCCTAAACAAGACAATCTTCTCTGGAACAGAAAAGGAAGAGAAACATTAAGATAAATAGAGATCGAAACCTCAAGACCTACAGGCTGTGGATCTGGAGACAGGCAGAAGTGACTAGGAATTCAAGTCCTACACAGTAAATAGGGAGCAAAAGAGTTCTTTAGAGCTGGGAGTCTAGCATCAAACTCACAGCTTGAAACCATATCTTAGGTAACAGGAGAGTGCAGACCCAGGTCTGGCAGCTGGGACCTGAGCCAAGCCACCCTGGCTCATTAACTGTATCTGTGATACCTCTGATATCACAAAGACTGGAAATTCTGAGCTGCCAATAGGAAGCCTGGTTTGGGACTGGGGTCCTGAGGGTCTTGGTTTAGACAAGTGCAGAGAAAGAAAAAGGACAGAAATAGTCCTCTTCAAAATAAGCCTACAAACCAAAATTCTAAAGCATGGGAAGAAAACTGACACTAAGAAAGCCAACAAATTCAACTCTGAACAGATGGATTCATTAGTGATAAGTGATTTCATAAATTCAGTTCCAGATTGCTCCAGATAAATAATGTGGAACTGACTTTAAAATACATTTAAGATCTTAGCAAAGGTAAACGAAGGAATGACTTGTAAAAAGAGAAAAGTTATGAAACAAAAACAGACAAAATTAACTGTTTCCTTTTGGTGTTTTTTTTTTTTTGAGACGGAGTCTCGCTCTGGGAAAGATACTATCAACCTACTTCAATACAAAGCTAAATAAACATTGAAGAAGAAAAATTAAAGACATTTTCAAAGTTTCATAAATCAAGTTACCCATACCATCATGAAAAGTTTACTAAAGCATATACTTTGGCAGAAGGAAAAGTGAAAGAAGAAAAACATTAAGTACAGAAGGTGTTCAAATATTGGTAAATCTAATTTCTGATTAGATGCATATTCAATTTTGTGATAAATAATGGAACCAGAATTCTAGATAAAAACAAGGAAGTGCCCAGCAGGACACTTATTTTCTTTAACATCAGTTTTGTTAAAGTATAATTTACATGCAACATAATCACCAATTTAAGCGTATTATTCAATGAGTTTTGGTTAATACATACAATCATGTAACCACCACTAAAATCAGAAAAAGAATATTTTCATCACCCAAAAACTTCCCTTGTGCCCTTTGCAGTTAATAATCCCCTTCTCCAGCCCCAGGTAACCATCGATCTGCTTTCTATACATTAGTTTGCTTTCCTAGAATTTCATATAAATGAAATCATACAGTATGTATTCTTTTGTGTCTGGCTTCTTTTTCTAAATGTAGTGATTTTTATTTTTTATATTTTTATTTATATTTTTTATTTCAATAGGTTATTGGGGAACAGGTGGTGTTTGGTTACATGAATAAGTTCTTTAGTGGTGATTTCTGAGATTGTGGTACACCCATCACCCGAGCAGTGTACACTATACTGAATGTGTAGTCTTTTATCCCTCGCCACCCCCAACCCTTTCCCTGGAGTCTCCAAAGTCCAGTGTATCATTCTTACACCTTTATGTAGCCTCACAGCTTAACTCTCACATATAAGTGAGAATCTATGATGCTTGGTTTTCCATTCTTGAGTTGCTTCACTTAGAATAATACTCTCCAATTCCATCCAGGTTGCTGTGAATGCCATTATTTCATTCCTTTTTATGGTATATATATATATATATATACACCACATTTTCTTTATCCACTCATTGATTGATGGGCATTTGGGCTGGCTCCATATTTTTGCAATTGCAAATTATGTTGCTATAAGCATGTGTGTGTATCTTTTTTGCATGATAACTTCTTTTCCTCTGGGTAGATACTTAAGTAGTGGGATTGCTGGATCAAATGGTAGATCTATTTTTAGTTCTTTAAGGAATCTCCACACTGTCTAGTTTACATTCCCACCAACAGTGCAAATGTTCCCTTTTCACCACATCCATGCCAACATCTATTTTATTTTATTTTTTATTACGGCCATTCTTGCAGGAGTGAGGTGGTATCGCATTGTGGTTTCAATCTGCATTTCCCTGATCATTAGTGATGTTGAGCATTTTTCCACATGCTTGTTGGCCATTTGTATATCTTCTTTTGAGAATTGTCTATTCATGTCCTTAGCCCACCTTTTCATGGGATTGGTTGTTTTTTTCTTGCTGATTTGTTTGAGTTCTTTGTACATTCGGGATATTAGTCCTTCATCAGATGTATAGATTGTGAAGATTTTCTCCCACTCTGTGGGTTGTCTGTGAACTCTGCTGATTATTTCTTTTGCCTTGTAGTATAGTTTGAAGATGGGTAATGTGATGCCTCCAGATTTGTTCTTTTTGCTTAGTCTTGCTTTGACTATGCAGGCTCTTTTTTGGTTCCATATGAATTTTAGGATTGTTTTTCTAGTTCTGTGAAGAATGATGGTAGTATTTTGATGGGAATTGCATTAAATTTGTAGACTGCTTTTGGAAGTATGGTCATTTTCACAATATTGATTCTATCTATCCATGAGCATGCAATGTGTTTCCACTGTTTGTGTTCTCTGTGATTTCTTTCAGCAGTATTTTGTAGTTTTCTTTGTAGAGGTCTTTCACGTCTTTGGTTAGGTATTAATATAGTCCTAAGTATTTTATTTTATTTTATTTTGCAGCTATTGTGAAATGGGTTGAGTTCTTGATTTGATTCTCAGCTTGGTCGCTGTTGGTATATTGCAGAGCTACTGATGTAGTGTACATTAATTTTGTATCCTGAAACTTTGATGAATTCATTTACCGGTTCTAGGAGCTTTTCGGATTAGTCTTTAGGGTTCTCTAGATATACAAATCATACCAGCAAATAGTGACAGCTTGATTTCCTCTTTACCAATTTGGATGCCTTTGATTTCTTTCTCTTGTCTAACTTCTCTGGCTAGGACTTCCAGTACTGTGTTGAATAAAAGTGGTGAAAGTGGGCATACTTGTCTTGTTCCAGTTCTCAAGGGAAATGCTTTCAACTTTTCCCCATTCAGTATAATGTTGGCTATAGGTTGGTTGTAGATGACTTGTATTACCTTATGTCCCTTCTATGCCAATTTTGCTGAGGGTTTTAATTATAAAGGGATGCTGGATTTTGTCAAATGCTTTTTATGTGTCTATTGAGATGATCATGTGATTTTTGTTTTTCTGTTTGTGTGGTTTATCACATTTATTGACTTATGTATGCTAAACCATCCCTGTATTCCTGGTAAGAAGCCCACTTGATAATGGTGGATTATCTTTTTGATATGCTGTTGGATTCAGTTCGCTAGTATTTCGTTGAGGTTTTTGCGTCTATGTTCATAAGGGTTATTGGTCTATAGTTTTCTTTTCTTCTTTTGTCCTTCCCTAGTTTTGGTATCAGGGTGATACTGGCTTCATAGAATGATTTATGGAGGATTCCCTCTTTATCTTTTGGAATAGTGTCAATACAATTGGTACCAATTCTTCTTTGAGTGTCTGATATAATTCACCATGAATACATTTGGTCCTGAACTTCTTTTGTTGGCAGTTTTTAAATTATCATTTCAATCTCCCTGCTTGTTATTGATCTGTTCAGAGATTCTATATCTTCCTAGTTTAATCAGGGAGGATTGCATATTTCCAGGAATTTGAGGAATTTGTCCATCTCCTCTAGGTTTTCTTTCTTTTTCTTTTTCTTTTTTTTTCTTTTCTTTTTTTTTTTTGGGAGACGGAGTTTAGCTCTTGTTGCCCAGGCTAGGGTGTAATGGCACAGTCAGCTCACTGCAACCTCCGCCTCCCAGGTTCAAGCGATTCTTCTGCCTCAGTCTCCCAAGTAGCTGGGATTACAGGCCCCCACCACTACACCTGGCCAATTTTTGTATTTTTAGTAGAGACAGGGTTTCACCATGTTGGCCAGGCTGGTCTCAAACTCCTGACATCAGGTGATCCGTCCATTTCGGCCTCCCAAATCTTGGCGTTGGCTGGGATTACAGGTGTGAGCCACTGTGTCTGGCCTCCTCTAGGTTTTTTTTTTTTTTTTTTTGAGATGGAGTCTAGCTCTGTTGCCCAGGCTGGAGTGCAGTGGTGCGATCTTGGCTCACTTCAAGCTCCGCCTCCCGGGTTCACGCCATTCTCCTGCCTCAGCCTCCCGAGTAGCTGGGACTACAGGCACCCGCCACCACGCCCGGCTAATTGTTTTTGTATTTTTAGTAGAGACAGGGTTTCACCATGTTAGCCAGGATGGTCTCAATCTCCTGACCTCGTGATCTGCCCACCTTGGCCTCCCAAAGTGCTGGGATTACAGGCGTGAGCCACCGTGCCCGGCTCCTCTAGGTTTTCCAGTTTATGTGCATAAAGGTGTTTATAGTAGCTTTGAATAATCTTTTGTATTTCTGTAGTATCAGTTGTAATATCTTCCATTTCATTTCTAATTAAGTTTATTTGGATCTTCTCTCTTCTTTTCTTGGTTAATCTCACTAATGGGCTACCAATTTTATTTATCATTTCAAAGAACCAGTTTTTTGTTTATCTTTTGTATTTTTTTGTTTGTTTGAATTTCATTTAGTTCTGCTCTGATCTTCGTTATTTCTTTTCTTCTGCTGAGTTTGGGTTTGGATTGTTCTTGTTTGTCCTTAGATTATCTAGGAGATCTTATAATCTAAGTTGTGACCTTAGATTATCTATGTGTGCTTTTTCAGACTTTTTGATGTAGGCATTTAATGCTATGAACTTTCCTTTTAGCACTGCTTTCACTGTATCCCAGAGGTTGTGATAGGTTGTGTCACTATTATCCTTCAGTTCAAAGAATGTTTTCAAATTTCCATCTTGATTTCATTGTTGACCCAGTGATCATTCAGGAGCAGGTTGTTTAATTTCCATGTATTTGCATGGTTTTGAGGGTTCCTTTTGGAGTTGACTTCCAATTTTATTACACTGTGGTCTGAGAGAGCACTTGATGTAACTTCGATTTTCTTAAATTTACTGAGACTTGTTTTGTGGTCTATCATATGATCTATCTTGGAGAATGTTCCATATGCTGAAGAATAGAATGTATATTCTGTAGTTGTTGGGTAGAATGTTCTGTAAATATCAATATCTGTTAAGTCCATTTGTTGTAGGGTATAATTTAAGTCCATTGTTTCTTTGTTGGCTTTCTGTCTTGATGACCTGTCTAGTGCTGTCAGTGGAATATTAAAGACCCCCACTATTATTGTATTGCCATCTATCTCATTTCTTAGGTCTAGTAGTAATTGTTTTATAAATTTGGGAGTTCCAGTGTTAGGTACATATGTATTTAGAACTGTGATATTTTCCTGTTGGACTAGTCCTTTTATCTATGTAACGTCTCTCTTTGTCTTTTTAAACTGCTGTTGCTTTAGAGTTTGTTTTGTCTGATATAAGAATAGCTACTCCTACTTGCTTTTGGTGTCCATTTGCATGGAATATCTTTTTCCATCCCTTTACCTTAAGTTTATGTGAGACCTTATGTGTCAGATGAGTGTCTTGAAGACAGCAGAAACTTGGTTGGTGAATTCTTACCCATTATGCCATTCTGTATCTTGGAAGTGGAGCATTTAGGCCATTTACATTCAATGTTAGTATTGAGATGCGAGGTACTATTCTATTCATCCTCTTATTTGTTGCCTAAATACCTTTTTCTTCATTGTGTTATTGTAATATAGGTCCTGTGAGATTTATGCTTTAAGGAGGTTCTATTTTAGTGTATTTTGAGGATTTGTTTCAAGATTTAGAGCTCCTTTAACAGTTCTTGTAGTGCTGGGTTGGTAGTGGTGAATTCTGTCAGCATTTGTTTGTCTGAAAAAGACTGTATCTTTCCTTCATTTATGAAGTTTAGTTTTGCTGGATACAAAATTCTTGGCTGATAATTGTTTTGTTTAAGCTGGCTAAAAATAGGACCCCAATCCCTTTTAGCTTGTAGGGTTTCTGCTGAGAAATCTGCTGTTAATCTGACAGGTTTTCCTGTATAGGTTACCTGATGCTTTTGTCTCACAGCTCTTAAGATCCTTTTCTTCATCTTGACTTTAGATAACCCAATGACTATGTACCTAGATGATGATCTTTTTGCGATAAATTTCCCAGGTGTTCTTTGAGCTTCTTGTATTTGGATGTCTAGATCTCTAGCAAGGCTGGGGAAGTTTTCCTCAATTATTCCCTAAAATATGTTTTCCAAACCTTTAGATTTCTCTTTTTCCTCGGGAACACTAATTATTCTTAGGTTTGGATGTTTAACATAGTCCCAAACTTCTCGGAGGCTTTATTTTTTAAAATTCTTTTCTTTGTTTTTGACAGATTGGGTTAATTTGAAAGCCTGGTCTTTGAGTTCTGAAGTTTTTTCTTCTGATTGTTCAATCCTATTGCTAAGACTTTCCAGAGCATTTTGCATTTCGCTAGGTGTGTCTTTGATTTCCAGAAGTTGTGATTGTTTCTTACTTATGCTATTTCACTGAAGAATTTTTCTTTCACTTCCTGTATCATGTTTTTGATTTCTTTAAGTTGGACTTCACATTTCTCTGGTGTCTCCTTGATTAGCTCAATAATTGACCTTCTGAATTTTTGGGGGGGAATTCAGAGATTTCATCTTGGTTTGGATCCATTGCTGGTGAGCTGGTATAATCTTTTGGGGGTGTGAAAGAACCTTGTTTTGTCACATTACCAGAATTGTTTTTCTGGTTCCTTCTCATTTGTGTAGACTATGTCAGAGGGATGATTAGGGATTCAGGAGCTGCTGTTCAGACTCTTTGGCCCCATGGGGTGCTCCCTTGATGTGGTGCTCTTCCCCTTCCCCTAGGGATGGGGCTTCCTGAGAGCCAAACTGTAGTGATTGCTTTTGCTTTTTTGGGTCTAGTCACCCAGTGGAGCTACTGGACTCTAGGCTGGTATCGGGAAGCATCTGCAGAGTCCTGTAATGTGATCCATCTTCAGGTGTTGCAGCCATGGATACCAGCACCTGCTCCTGTGGAGCTAGCAGGGGAGTGAAGTGGGCTCTGTGAGGGTCTTTGGTTGTGTTTTTGTTTAGAGTGCTGGTTTTGAGTTCGTTGGCCTCCAGCCAGGAGGTGGTGCTTTCAAGAGTGCATCAGCTGCGGTCCTACACGGAGGAAGCAAACTTGCCCTAGAGACAACTGGTTAAGTATTTAGGATTCTCAGGCAGTGGGCAGGGCTGCAGAGCTCCCAAGAGATTACGACTTTTGTCTTCAGTTACCAGGGCAGGTAGAGAAAGACCACCAGGAGGGGGCAGGGATAGGCATGTCTGAGTTTAGCTTCTCCTTGGGCAGGGCTTACTGCAGCTGCTGTGGGGGATAGGGGACTGTTTCCCAGTCCAGTGGAGTTATATTCCCAGGGGGATTATGGCTGCCTCTGCTGAGTCATACAGGTCACCAGGGAAATGGGGGAAAGCTGGCAGTCATGGGCCTCACCCACTCCTATGCAGCCTGCAGTCCTAAAGGCTGGTCTCACTCCTACCATGCCCCTCCAACAGCACTGAGTCGATTTCCAGGCAGCCGGTGCCCAGGGCTGAGAACTTGCCCCAGACCACGAGCCTCCCTGTTGAGAAAGCAAGCGGACTCACAGGTTTTTGGCATCTCAGGGAGCCTGCAGCAGTGATCCAGTTCCTTTAAAGGGTCTGTGGATTCTCTCGGCTTTCCTGGTATGTTCCTGTAGTAGTTCTTGGAGCAAAAGTTCACGATGTGAGTCTCCACTGGCTGCTCTGTCCATCCGAGCGGGAGTTGCAAGCTAGTCTGGCCTCCTATCTGCCATTTAATCTCGTCACATGTAGTGATTTTTAGATTAATCCATATTACTATGTATATCCAGTAATATGGATATTCCTTTTAATATGTGTATTCCTTTTTGGGTAGTATTCTGTTGTATGGTTATGTTACAATTTTTTAACCATTTTTAACCATTCTTCTATTGATAGACATTTGAATTGTTTCCAGTTTGGGCTGTTACGTATAAATCTGCTATGAACATTCATATACAAGTCTTTGTGTGGACATGTTTTCATTTGTCCTGGGCAAACACCTAAGAGTGGGGTTGCTTTAACTTTATAAGAAACTCCCAAACTGTTTTTCTAAGCAGCTATACCATTTTGCATTCCCATCCGCAATGTACAAGTTCCAGCTGGGGAGCAGAGGTTATTTTTAAAGCATGAACCCAATGCCGTCTTGACTGGAGGTGATGGCAGAAACACTTTAGAATAAAATGCTAGAAATGGTAATGAAGGCTCCAGGAGGGCACAGACTCCAAGTGTCCTGTTTCCTGCTGCATCCCCAATGACTAGCACAGGGCTTGGCTCCTGGCATCCGCTCAATAAATGAATCAGTGAATAAAAGATTTGCCTCTGACAGACATTAACAGCTTATAAGGGTTGGGTCAAAGTTGGGACCTACTGCATCTTATTTAATCAAAGGAAGTTTTAGGAGCCCTGGTTTCTCCTTCCCCAAGTTTCATAAGACACTTAATTTTCAACTAGTTGGCATTTCTACCTGGTTACTACAATATCTGCTGACTCTAGTCTGGCTTCCCTTCACAGCCCGAGATGGCCACTCTGCCTCCCATCACTGCGTATGCACTTCAGCCAGCAGAAGGGAAGACATGGGAAGATAACACACCCTGTCTTTATGGAGACTTGGCTGAAGTTGCAGATCATTTCTGCTTATCTGTCATGGGCCAGAACTTGGTCATATGGCCACATCCAGCTGCAGGGAGAACTGGAAAACATGGTCTTTATTTGGATCAGCTGTATGCCTAAATACCAGGACCCTGTTGCTAAGAAGAAGGGGAGGACAGACAATGAATCACTTCTATTGAATGAATGATAATAATGGCAGGCCCTAACCTGAGCCTGGCTTTGTCCAGAACTGCTGTAGGGACTTTGAGGTCAATATGCCATATTATTCAGAAAACATGTTTATTTTTCAACTCTAGGGAGAATCCTTTCAATTCATACACAAAAGAAAGCAAGGCTGGTGAGTACGGAAGGTGTCTCACTCAGCACTTCTTGTCCCTGCCCCTGGCCACACAGGCCAGCCACTTGGATTCCTCCTCAAGGTGGTCTGCTTCAGCTACAAGGGGCAGGGAGCATTTGAAGGATGGTGCATTCAAAGAAGGGGGAGCTAATGATGGGATGGGGACATGGACATATACCACTGGCCTCTCTGGGAACCAAATGGCTCCCTCTGAGTGACCTACCTTAAGAAGCTCTGGTGTGCTAAGCAGACCCCAGCTGGGCCACCATGGTCTACAGATACACTCAGTAAGGGAAGCAAGTGAGAGAGAGGAGGGGATCCAGGCAAGGGTAACTAGGATGTGGAAGGGGCTTGAAATGTATCTGTGTTTTGTTTCCAGGATATCTTATCATGAGTTCTTCCAGAAGCAGGTACTGAGACAAAGATTTGAGGGCAGGTAGTTCATTTGGACCTAATCCCAGGAAGCACCAGTAGGGGCATGGGGAAGTGAGACAGGGAAAGAGTGCAGGGTCAAGGAAGTTATACCACTGTGCCCAAGTGGGGCTCAGTCCTACTAGGGAACTGTGGGAGCCAGTGTAGAATACACACCTTGAAGTTACCCTGCCCAAGGGGTTGGGTTTAAGAGTTTAAGAAAGAGGAAAGAAAGATGAAATGTGGCTCAACATTAAATCGGCCAGAAGCCCCTCTCAGGTTTATTTCTCTAAGATAAACCTGTCTTTGACTGTTGAGCCTCATTTCCTGTTTCTTTCCTCTTTCTTTAACTCTTACACTGGGGAGCTGTGATTTTTACACATCAGTTATTGGCTGAGGGTTGCTCCCAAGACCTGCTTAATTCACCAGGACTTCTGGCCTGCCAAGTGTGGAGACAGAAGGCCTTCCTTACCTGCAGAAAATCCTTAGTCAAAGAAATCAAATTCAGGGCAGCTGGAAGTTGGCTGGAGCACACTGAGGTGGTAAGCCCTGACGGATGTGGAGTGGGCACTGGGTACTTACTGTCTGCTACAAAGGATGAAGCCAACATCAATTACACATGCTCTCGTTCTGTGACACACACACATGCCCCTTGCACACCTCTTACACTGGCTTCATTTTTCCTGACTCACACTGCTCCCTCTCAACACAAGACCTTTGCATATGCCATTCTGGATGTCTGAGCCACTCTTCTACTCTTTCTGTTCCCCCTTCCATGAGTTAAGTTCTACTTATTCTTCAGATCTTGGCTCAAATGCCCCTTCCTCTTGCCCCCTCCCACCCCAGGGCAAGATCAGGTCCTCCTGTTGCACATTGTCCCAGCTCCCTGGCCTGTAAGTGTGTCATTATAGGTCTTTAAGTTTAGGTGATTAATGCTGTCTCCTTCATCAGACTGTGAGGAAGGGATCCTCCCTTTCTTGTTTACAGTGACACACAGTAGGGACTCAAAAAATGTATGCTGAATGAATGAATGAATCAATGCCAGTCTGATTGACTAAGGCCCCCTATAGCTAGAGAGGGAATTTACCAGCTAAAGATCCCAGGAAGAGAAGGCAGCTAATTAGCAATTCATTAGGATCCATTTTCACATCTATAGTCAATGCTAATCACTTGTTTGTTTAAAACAGGAAGTTCTGCACTCATTAAATCCATTACTAAATGAAAATGTTTCTCATGGAAGTCTGGCCTCCCACACTGGAGTGTAAACTCAAGGACTGCACCCCCTCTTTTGTGTAGACTTTCCAGAAATCAGCAAAGCAGGTGCTCACAAGCTGGAAATACCCTGAGTTAGGACCCTAGTGTTTGCTGCCAGTGGGACCTTAGGAACCAGGCCCTTCAGCTCTGGCTGGGAGTGGCCTGGCAAGGGTGAGCTCTGCCCATCATTCCTCATCCACCCTATTCCACCCTGCAGAAAAGCCCCAGAGAACAACTTCCCTATGGCAATGCTACCCACCCATTACTCACGCACCTATTGGGTGCCCGCCAGATGTACAGCCCAGGCCCACCTCTCGGGTATTGAACAGACTGGCCTCCTTTCCTGAAGTTTCACCTTTTTCTTTATCTTCATTGCCCACTGCCCTCACCTCACATCAACATGAGCAACACCTTAAATGTGTTGTTTGAGCCTTTGTACCTGCTGTTCCCTCTGTCCAGAGCAGGCCTTCCCTGTGTACTTGATGGGCAAATACTGCAATGCCAGCTTGGTGGTGTCTCCTCCATGAAGCCTCCCAATTGCCTTTTGGTTCAACCTCTGGGCTGCCATTTATATTTTTGAATATCATCATCTTCATGGTGGTGACCAACTCTGATAGAGCACTTCCCAGGGGCCAGTCGGTCCCTGAGTCTATCACTCTACCACTCTGGTGTCCCATGCTCCCAGGGAGGTACTGTTCTTATTTTCATTTCGTCAAGGCTAAGAGTCCTGAAGAGACTTTCCCAAGGCCACATGGCAGGCCTTCTTATCTCCAGAGCCCATGAGCTTAACTGCCGCTCCCTACCTCCTCCCAATGCAGACTCTTATTGCTGTCTTCTCACACGAACTTGCCTTGTTTAGCTCTCCTGTAAGCCTAGCTCCTAAGAGGCAGTATACATGTCTTTTTATCTCTGGGGCTGGCACATAGAAAGCCTCAAAAAATACTTGTTGAAATTTCCAACCAGCAGATTTCAGATCCTGTTCCATAAACCCTGTTGTAACTGATCATGCAACTGATCAGTAGCCTCCTGTTAGAATCCTGTCTTTGCTCTTAATGTCTCTGGAGGAGTCACTGGATATGTCAGTCATCATGACCATGAGATGAAGCGGCAAGTCATGACCCTGTCGTGTGTCTGTCAGGTGCTGAAGATGCAGAAAGGAATATGACTCCTACATGAGAAAAAGGCTGCAAGCCCCACGCAGAGCTGTGGCGAGGAGGGCGGCATTGCAGTGCCCTGATTTCAGCATGGGTAGTCAGGAAAACCTCCGAGGCCTGACCTGCCTCTCTTGGGGTTCTGAGGGGGCTCAGATGAGCTAGGGCATGGGCGGGAGATCATCTTCCTGCATGCCCACAGGGATACAACCCATTCCCTGAGAGGCATCCTCTCCAAGATTCCTTTGCTTATTTTTTGCTTATTATTGCTTATTTTTTGCTTATTATTATTATTTTTTAGACGGAGTCTCACTCTGTCGCCCAGGCTGGAGTGCAGTGGTGTGATCTGAAGCAATTCTCTGCCTTAGCCTCCTGAGTATCTGGGATTACAGGCGCCCACCACCACGCCCAGCTGATTTTTTTTTTTTTTGTATGTTTAGTAGAGACGGGGTTTCACCATCTTGGCCAGGCTGGTCTGGAACTCCTGACCTTGTGATCCACCCACCTCGGCCTCCCAGAGTGCTGGGATTACAGGCGTGAGCCACTGCGCCCAGCTACTTATTTGGATTAAGCATTGCTTCCCCTTCTCCCAGCCCTGGTTCCCCTCGAGAAACACAAAGCACAAGCGAGGGGCCCAAGATGATGTTAGGACCCTAATACCAAATGTGAGTTTGCCATAGGATTATAGACACATAAACGCCTTCTATTTTGATAACTTTTTTTGTGTGAGTGGATAAGCTACACATGAATAGGGTTTAAAAAAATGTCAAGGGTGTATGGGGTACTTGTGAGAAGACTTCTCATCACTGATCCTGTCACCCTTCCTAGAAGCTGAAGGCTGCCACTTGGGTGTCCTTTAAGAGAGAATCCACACATCAGGTGTCCCCCTTCCCCATACACAGCAGTATTGTTCTGCTTGTCTTTTTCTTTTTTTCTTTTGAGATGGAGTCTTGCTCTGTTGCCTATGCTGGAGTGCGATGGCGCTATCTTGGCTCACTGCAACCTCCGCCTCCTGGGTTCTAGCAATTCTCCTGCCTCAGCCTCCCAAGTAGCTGGGATTACAGGCACCTGCCACCATGCTCAGATAATTTTTGTATTTTTAGTAGAGACAGGGTTTTGCCATGTTGGTCAGGCTGGTCTCAAACTCCTGACCTCGGGTGATCCACCCACCTCGGCCTCCCAAAGTGCTGGGATTACAGGTATGAGCCACAGAGCCCGGCCGCTGCTTGTCTTTTTCTTTAATAATGTATCTTGGAGCTATACAGAGAACTACCTCATTATTTTGAAAGGCTATGTGGTACACTACCCATGTTTATGAGGCACTTATTTAGCCAGTACTCTCTTGATGGACTTTTAGGTTGTTTCCAATCTTTCATTAATGCAAACAATGCATCAACACTTTATTCATCATCTTTGATCATGGCAAGTAAATTCCTAAAAGCAGGATTGCTGAGTCAAAGGGTATGTGCATTTAAAACTCTGATAGCTATTGCTATTTTATTTTTTATTCTTTTAAAGGCAGACTACCACAGGTAGTGCCTCATTTGAATGTGTCCGGAGCCTTGGAAGCTTGGAGCCCTATGTTCTCCTACAAATGGACCTTGAGAGCTTGTTTGGAGGTTCTAGCAGGGGGGCTCAGCTACTTATATACCCTTGACTGAAGACCAGTCTTCCTCTATTGGGGATGGTTGTCCTCTTCGACAGAGTGTGCAGCTTCAGGAGGGACACACATGGAGCAGAGAGGGAGGAAGGGGACAACTGCCTAGCCAGCCAGATCAGCCGAATGAACCCTGGCAATCAATGGGGTGATGGATGTTGCAGCCAGATCACCCTTACATCCTGTTTTATTCTTTTAAAATGTTGCACAGTATTTTGTTATATAAATGTACTGGAGATCATTTAACTAGTCCATCCCTCCCTCCCTCCCCTGTTCTTTGTAATTTTCTTTTCTTCCTTTATTTAATTAATTAATTTATTTATTTTTTGAGACTGAGTTTCACTCTTGTTTCCCAGGCGGGAGTGCAATGGTGTGATCTTGGCTCACCACAACCTCCACCTCCCGGGTTCAAGTGATTCTCCTGCCTCAGGCTCCCAAGTAGCTGGGATTACAGGCATGTGCCACCACGTCCAGCTAATTTTGTATTTTTAGTAGAGACAGGGTTTCTCCATGCTAGTCAGGCTAGTCTAGAACTCCCGACCTCAGGTGAACCGCCTGCCTCGGCCTCCCAAAGTGCTGGGATTACAGATGTGAGCCACTGCACCTGGCCTCTAATTTTCTATTTACTTTGAGGAATAGTTAACAGTAATATTTCATGACTTTGGAGTGCAGTGGCACAATCATAGCTCACCGCAGCCTCAATCTGCTGTGCTCCAGCAATCCTCCTGCCTCAGCCTCCCAACATGTCGAGATTACAGGCATGAGCCACCATGCCTGGCCTCATGACATTTGAGGTATCACTCTTCAGTATAGCTCAGTAGAATTTCTGTGTTGTGGGGGGCATTTCAGTCTCTTCTGGATGAAGAGCTCAGCACCATGATTAGGTTATTTCCTATCTTTTGCTTCCATTCTTTGGATATTAAGGAAGAGTATCAAGCATAAAGCCTGGCACATACTAGGCATTCAATATTTGTGACTTTTTAAAAATTTGGAACAATGTCGCAGTGAACTGCCTAGGCGTGTACATCTTTGTGCACATGTGTGAGTATGAAATACTTAAGAGGCAGAATTACTGATCAAAAGTGTGTGCATTCAAATTTGGTCGATACTGCCCAACTGACCTCCAAAGACCTTGTGCCAATGTACATGCCTGTCTCCCCATATACTTTCCAACATTATATTATCAAATTATAGATGTTGAGGAGGTGGAACGATGCTTGGGGATTGATTGGTTCAAACCCTTTACCTAGTAGATGGGGAGGCTGAGGCACAGGCAGGGGAAGAGAGCGCCCAAGGTCACCTGTGAGCTGTGGCACAGTTCGATTCCCTCCAGGGCACTGGGGCAGGGTTTGGGGTGAAACACTTGAGTGCACCCGGTGGGGTCCATGAGACAACGAGAAGGAGGGCTAACAAGAGGTGGGGTGCGCTGAGGCCTATCCCTCCCCCACACCTACGCCCAGGTAACGCAACATGTTTTATTTCATGAAGGAACTTCTGACTCTTCTCCACTACTTCTTCTCCCCGCCTCCCCCCACCCATCTTTTTCCTTGGAAACAGCCTCAGAGATTCTGAAAGGTGCTTTCCTTACTTCTGAGTCCGCCTGTGTGGGAGGAAGCTGAGGACGTGAGGGTACTGATTGAGAGAGCAGGTTGAGACCCAGGAGCTGCTGTGCAAAAAGAATGGCAAATTATATAAGGAGGGGAAACGGAAGCGGGTGGTGGAGGCAGCCATTCATCAGTGTTTTTTAACCCTTTCCTGCTGCAAAAGCAGGCAGCCCCAGATGCCGGGATACGGCCGCAGTGAGAGAGACATTTTCATAAACGGTTGGTGCTGAAAGCTTTGAAGCGAGGAGGGCACTGCTCCCTCCTTGTCCTTTGCAGACTGGCTTTGTACTCTGGGTAAAACTGTCAGAAAAGGTAGAACAGCTCCTAATCTAGGAGATGATTCCTGTGGGAAATCAGGCTGCTTTTCAAGCGTAATTTGAAAAGCCGCTGCCTCCAAACTTCAGTTGTGGAGTGGGGGAGACGGGGGCGGGGGGGGGGGAGACGGGGGCGGGACGGGCGGTGGGGGGGCGGCGCAGAGAGGAGCATGCCATTTATAAAGCAATCAACGCTTCCACAGAGTCCACCATCACTCAGAATTATTTTCTGAAATTTGGCCTCTATTCCTTACTCTGGAGGAAAGGCAGTACGGGCACCTGGCTTCCAATCAAGCCCGACGCACAGGACTGGGTAAGCCACACAATAGGAGAGGGACCCTGCATTGCTCATCACAGCTGGAGCTGCGGAAAATCATTTCTAGGGCTCCTCAACTCTCCGGAACAAGCCAGAGGAAGCCTCATCAGAGGTTCCATTCATCTGACTTCTTACTTCTAAACTTTAAAGCACATATTTATGTGCCTCAAGTTGCCCATGAACCACGGCATGTCAAACAGTTCGGGGTTGATGGAAGAGGTACATTTTCTCGTCCTGGGACTTTCAGAAATACAATTTCATTGCCAGTCTCTCTCCCTTCCAATTTCTCCTGTATGCTGCCACGAGATGAATATTCCTAACCTCCTGCTTTCAATACATTATTCACCTGTTCAAGGACCTTCCAAGGCCACTTCTTGATCCCTTAAGGCTGGGATACTCAGATTGGCATTCAAGGCCTTCCATAAATGTGGCCTCAGCGCCCACAACCTCCTCACATTCACTCTCCCAGACTGCCACACCACACGTGTCACAGGCTACAAATACAGGGTGGTGAGTGCCTGTCATATATGCCCTCCCCGATCCCAGCATCTCTCTTCCTGGTAACCAAACACAGTGCTTTCTTTTAGGGAAACCACTCCACCTCAACTCTTTCTCCATATGGTGTGGGTGTCTCCAGACTTGTCCCCGAGATTGCTGCAGTTCAGGGGTTGGCAAACTAAGCTCCGAGGGCAAAGCAAAAACAACAAACCACCAATGAACAAAAAAACAAATGCCCCTGGCTTATTTTTTGTGAGGCCCTTGAGCTAATAACTTTTCCGTTTTTTTTTTTGGCCGGGCGCAGTGGCTCACGCCTGTAATCCCAGCACTTTGGGAGGCCGAGGCAGGCGGATCACGAGGTCAGGAGATCGAGACCATCCTGGCTAACACGGTGAAACCCCATCTCTATTAGAAATACAAAAAAATTAGCCGGGCATGGTGGCGGGTGCCTGTTGTCCCTGCTACTCAGGAGGCTGAGGCAGGAGAGTGGTATGAACCCAGGAGGTGGAGCTTGCAGTGAGCCGAGATTGCACTACTGCACTCCAGCCTGGGCGACACAGCGAGACTCCCGTCTCAAAAAAAAAAAAGAATTTTTCCGTTTTTTAAAAGATTGCGGCCCAGCACGGTGGTTCACACCTGTAATCCCAGCACTCTGGGAGGCTGAAGTGGGCTGATTGCTTGAGTCCAGGAGTTTGAAACCAGCCTGGTTCGCAATACAGCAAAATCCTATCTTTACTAAAAATACAAAAAATTAGCCGGGCATGGGGGTGTGCGCCTGTAAACCCAGATTACTTGGGAGGCTGAGGTGGGAGAATCATCTGAGCCAGAGAGATTGAGGCTGCAGGGAGCTGAGATCATACCACTGTACTCCAGCCTGTGCTACCAGAGTAAGACCCTGTTTCAACAACAGCAGCAGCAACAACAACAACAACAACAACAACAAAAAGATTGTAAGAAAAAAAAGTCAAAGAAGATGCCACAGAGACCTTTATGTATGGCCTGTAAACCCTAATAGATTCACTCTGGCCCTTTACAGAGAAAGTTGCTGACACCCGTTGTAGATGGACCAAGTTTGGTTTGGGGCTGGGCAAAGCACCGGCTGAGCCAATGAGAGCAAATCCTAGGATTTAGGCTGAGGTGGGAGGATCTCTTGAGCTCGGGAGTTCCAGGTCAGCCTGGGCAACAGTGCAAGACCCCATCTCTAAAAATCCAACCCAATCCTAGGCCTTTGGCTAGAGCTGTTAGGAGGTGCACATTCACTTGGGTGTGTGACGCTGAAGGAACAGGAGCCTGGAGTCAGAGTGAAGCCACCACTGGGGAAAGCAGCATCAGAAGACAGACAGGCTGGGGGAGCTGTGCCTGCGGGGCCTCTTCATTCTGTGTGCCAAGGTATTTTTTTTTGCTCAAGCCAATTTTGAATTGGGTCTCCTGTCACTCCCAACCGAGTTATGATGTGTACAGATACTGGCAGGTATGCCCGCAGCTCTTTGGGCATGTTATTTTTCCTGTCTGGAATGCCCATTATTCTGTCTGCTGAAATCTACTTGTCCACTAGGACGTCACCTCCTCCAAGAAGCCTTCTTTGATTCTCTCCCCCTACCGTGGTTCTATTTTAGTTTCTGGGTGGTACATGCTGAGACCTAACCATCTACTTCCTCGGCTGTAACCGTCAAGAGGAGTGTGTATTGCAGCCATAACAAAGCCATGGGCAGCGGGGGAAAGATGTTGCTGGAGCCCCAGGCACAGTGTCAGATGCTTTAGAAACACTACCGCATTCATCCCCTCTGATGCAGCTGCCTGAAGAGGCAGTGGCAACAGCTCTAATTCAGAGATGGGAAAATGCAGCTCGGAAGTAAAATGACTTGCCCAAGGTCACACGGTTACAGAGAGGCGGAGTCAGAAACGAAGCCCAGCGCTGAGGAACTCCAAATCATCCATGCTCCTTCCACAACACAGTGCCTTCTGAAGACCACAGCCACCCCCCTCCAGCCATCTCCAAGGATCCCCTGGGTCCAGGTCTACACTTTCCTGCATCCTCCAGGAGCCTTCTACAGCCTGCAGATCACGGCTCAAACATCTCAAGCTGAAATTCAAGGCCTTGCAGTATCTACTTATCCATTCTGTACCAACCCCTAACCCCAGCCCAAACAATACTTGAAGTGCTGGTGCGCCCTGAGTGAAATAAGAAACCCCTATTACTCCACAAGTTTTAACAGGGGGAATGGAGTATTTTGCAAAGCTTATGTTAACAAGGACTAGACTGAGTCAGCTGGACAGGTTCAAAATTAAAGTTGCCTGAATATAATCATAACTGGAGATGCACTCTAATGAGATTTTTTTCTTTTTTTTTAAATCAAGTGCAACAATCTGAAAGCAACTCAAGATAGCTTAACTCTTTGAGGAAGAAGTGGGTTTTCGGAGAGCCATGGTGTATCCTCTTATGCTGATTATCTCCTGGAGAGCTTTTGCAGAGTCCAAGTTTTTATCAGGATGCGTGTGCACATCTTCCTGGCCTCTCAGGACAGCATCGCGGCTTGCCACACCCAGATGCTCTGCGAAGGCAGGCTACTTTAATCTCACCGGGAGAGCTAAGTAATGCTCAGCAAGTCATGCCACCTCCCTGACCTGTTTTCTTATTTGTCAGAATCTGGAGACTGAATTAGCCTATCACTTTGGGTCCCCAGTGGAATTAGGAACAATGCTGTGAATGCTTTTACCATCTCCGTAATTAGAGGCATTTCTCTCCCTTTTTCCAAAGGAAATCATCCCAGAATTTTAAAGCTCAAAGAGAGTTAAGTGATTATCTTGCTCTTTGAGGGGGTTCTTAACTTGGGGTCCCTGCGGGGTCACAGGTGAAGCCTCTGGAATTGTACATGGAATCTTGTGAGGTCAGTGAAGCATCCTCAGCAGATGAGATAGTGCCCACTGCAGTCTTGGAGGATGCAGTGCCCTCCTGGGGGTAACAAGGGAGCAAGTTTCTGGGGAGTGGGTCCCCACAATCCCAACAGATGAAGAGCTCCCCCTCTGGTCCAATCCCTCCACTTTACAGGCTGCAGAACTGAAAAAAGCCCCAAGAGAAGGATTCCCTGAGGGCTCAGGAGCCAGACAGAGCCAGGCTGCTGCCGCCGAGACTGGAGCTGGACATAACTCGGCCCTTGCAGGGCGGAGTGGAGAAGGAATTGAGTGGGGCCTCTCCAGAGCTGGCTGGGGACCCTCACACCATGTCCCCATGCCAGGCACCCTCTGGGCTTTTTAAGAGTTTGGGGATTATCTATGTCACCGGAATTGTGATCTAGCCGGTGCCTCACCATGCACCTGTGAGGAAGCATTCATCATCCCTGGGATCCTTCAGCAAACATGGGAGCCCTGGGGTGGGATGTGCACCTCAATTTACATAATCTGTGTGTTTTAAATTTCTCAGCTAGAAAAAAATCGAGTATTTATCTTGCCTTTTCTTTTTTTTTTTTTTTCTTTTTGAGACGAAGTATTGCTCTGTCGTCCAGGCTGGAGTGCAATGGCGCGATCTCTGCTCACTGCAACCTCTGCCTTCCCTGGTTCATGCCATTCTCCTCCTCAGCCTCCCGAGTAGCCGGGATTACAGGCAGGTGCCATCTTGCCTTTTCTATACAAACTGTACCGGTAGGTTACCAGATGGTTGATGAAGGGAAGGTTCCCCTTACACAAGGACTCTGGTTAACAGTAAGCCAGCATGGCAGAATTAGAACAGCATTACTCTGCAATCCCTAATGAGTGTGTGGATTCCAGTGAGATCACCATGGTTGCTAATAACACAGTAAGATCAGACTTACATACCTCCTGATGGAAGTACGTAACACCACTTATGGAGAAGTGCCAAAAACAAAGCTAAGAGACTCAACCCTGATCACGACTCTTACTCTGCCTCCCAATGGCCAGGAAACACAGGTGAGAGGAGGGGCCCATGAAATGACCTCCATAGGGATGCAATCAATAAATCCAGACGGTGGGAAATGCTGTAGGAAAAATGACCGTGTTTCTCCACCAAAAAACTTACAAGGAAAATGAGAGAGAGGTGGAGGGGGAAATCTACACATTAAAAGAGATTTATTTTTTATTTTAGAGATGGAGTTTCGCTCTTGTTGTCCAGGTTGGAGTGCAATGGCACAATCCTGGCTCACCACAACCTCCATCTCCTGGGTTCAAGTGATTCTCCTGCCTCAGCCTCCTGAGTAGCTGGGATTACAGGCATACACCACCACGCCCAGCTAATTTTGTATTTTTAGTAGAGACGGGGTTTCTCCATGTTGGTCAGGCTGGTCTCGAACTCCTGACCTCAGGTAATCCGCCCACCTCGGCCTCCCAAAGTGCTGGGATTACAGGCGTGAGCCACTGCACCCGACCTAAAAGAGATTTATTAGGGAATATACTGATACCAGCAATGTATATCACTTATTTGGATCCTGATCCAAACACACTGGGGAAATTTAGACACTGAAAATATCTGACAATATTAAAGGATCATTGTTCATTTGGTTAGGTGTGATAATGGTATTGTGGTTGTACGTTTAAAAAAAGTTTCAATGTAACATCTGGGATTTGCTTCAAAAAATCCGGGGTGTGGAGAGAGAGGTACATGGGTGGGGCACAGAGGAAGCAAGCCTGGCCACATGCTGACTGCCAGGGAAGCCAGGTTCATGGGGACATGGGAATTTACACTATTACCCATAGTAAAATGTTAAAAAAAATTAACCTGCTGCTTGAAAAGTAACCAAAACATTGTTACGAGTGGTTGCCTTTGGAGAGAGAAACCTGACGGCTGGGAAATGGGGAGGGGGAGATTTACTCTTCATTGTTTTCTGTTTTGTACTGCTTGGATTTGGATTTTATACCATGGTTCTATATTAACCATTCAAGAATATAAACTCATTTTAAAAAAACCACCCAGTTTAAATAAAAAACTTCAAAGTGAGCTCTTGATCATACTTTTAATCCAAGAAGTGTCTTTATTTCCGTTTGTTTCCCAAAGATCAGGTTAGGTAAAACAAATTAGTTCCATCTCATTATTTGAAGACAGGGAGGTGTATGCAGATGGAGGGGAACTGACCTCTTGTGTGTGTGTGTGTGTGGCCTGTGAGGGAGCTGGGGCTATAGAGATGGTAGGCTAAGGAGTTAAACCCTTAGAGCCACCAGACAATGTCACTTGAAAACACAAGGTATGAAATATAAATAATAGTCAGCTACTTTCCTTCAATCCATTTCTAAGCAGTTGTGTGATCGATCAATTTATAAATCGATTGGCTAACTAATTCACCTTCTCTGCTGCCGCTGCCACCGCCTATGGCTGGGGTGGGGTCAGCCCAGCTTCTGGCTGGCAGTAGGGGAGGGATCGGTGGCCTCTGTGGTGGGGGAGCAGGGTCACTGCAGCTCCTTGAGCAGCTGGAGCACATTGGTCGTGTAGGGGTTCTGCTGCCCGCTGGCCCCGTGCAGCTGCACGGGGTGGAGGCTGGGGTGGGGAGGTGTGAACTGCACGGGGCAGTAAAGCTCGTTCAGGAGGAACCAGGTGGAGTCTGGGTCCACCTTCATCAAGTGGAGGAAGACGCTGTGGAGAGATGGAAAGGAGTGAGTAGAGGGTACAGAGAGGGAAGGCGGGGAATGCTACAGCCCCAACCAGGAGGCTGTTTACCGGGCTATTTGAGAAAAAACTGATAACAATATCAAGTCACTTCAAATAGTAGAAAAAACCCACTTGAGTTCCTAAGACAGGACCAGTAGGATGGTCCCAAAGCCCAACCGAAATACAGGTAACAGTTTCATATCCATCGACATACAGAAACCAGTAATTAGTCTGAGCAGAACAATATTGACAGCAAACAAGCTCTTGGCAAAGAAAGAGGTTGAGTTCCAGAGTAGAAAGCAGGAGTTTTCACAAAGAAGAAAAACGACAGAGTGTACCCTTTCTTAAAGGCTTTGCTCAGCTCACAGGCCCAGCCCAGGGTTGAGGCAGGCCCAGGGCAGGGCTCCCTGTCCTGCTCGGGGGCCCTGAGCAAGCCTTAATATTATGGTCCTCCAGCATGCTGCTGAAGTCGGCAGTTGGACCCTTCCTGGCTGAGAGCCATGGATACTTGGTGGTGTGAACAGACACTCATGGCTCCCATGTGAAGAGCCCGTTTCCCCACAGGGATCAGATCCACAGAATATGCCGCCTTTGGCAGGCTGTCAAAGGGTTCCTTTATTCTCCTGGGGCAGGACTGGCTGAGCTCTGCTCTGTAACCTTTGGCAGAGATAGAGCACTGATGTCCTCTGACACATGACAGGGACAGAGCTCAAGGGCCCTGGGCTACTGGACACCCCACAGCCACCGAGGGTGGTTTTTATCTTCGTCTGAACTTTGGGGTCACAACTCTTGCCTCTTAGCTGCTCAAATACTATTTCTGAAAGATCAGTCACGTGCCCAGGGCCACTGTGTTGGGCAGTCTAAGCGTAAACTTCATACGTGGTGGCAATTCAGTCCGACTTGGCAATCCCTGGAAGAATGGGGCCCTCCCGCAGTGAGCAGGGCCTCCCAGCTAGTCTGCCCATCTCAGCTCACCATCGCCTGCTCGGAGGCTGGGCTCCCCATGCCATTTTGCCCACACCACTGTGCCCAAGTAAGGCTGCCCCTTACTTTTCTCTTTCAGGACACCTTTCCTAGCACATATTGACCATTGATTGTCTCCCTCACAACATAAGCTCCCCAAGGGCAGGGACCAGGGACCACATCTGTTCTGTAGGTTGCTGTATCTCGGGCACCTGGAATGGCATGTGGTCAGCATCCAGTTAATATTGACTGAACAGGTTCTCATTTCTCTTTTTTCCCCTGCAATGTGTCCATGTAACAATGAATGAGTTCTCATTTTAATGAGGACATGGTGAGTTACTACATTGCACATGAATGACTTTAGACGACAACCCTCTCTAGAATACTTAAGTTCTACGAAAGGATCTGAAGGAGGGGTTAAACTCTCACCACCAAGGAAGGAACAAGGAAGATTATTAACAGGATTCAAATTATCAGAGGCATCACTAGCTATGTGGCTTTGGGAAATTATTCAGCTTGCCCTGTTTCAGTTTCCCCATTCCAAAAATGGGGGATGTACTTCACTCAGGGTTTTGCTGAGGTTTAAAGCACAGATCAAGCCCTACACAGTCTAGCACGTGACCCCTATTTACCAATTAACAGTACATAGTATCTATTTGATAAATCACATTTTATTATTGGCAATTATTCTAAGGAGCCTCTTGCATACTGCTGGGCATGAAATAGGAACTTCAACGCCTGCTAAGTTGGAGTAAATTCTGGGTTTTAATTTCACTAATATGAAAGACCTGCACCCTCAGGGGATTTGGGTCTTACCGTGAAGCCAGTCTTGATGTCATCCTTAGGTGTAGTGGACATACACTAAGGAGGTCAGGGAGGCAGTGGGGGAGTGGGGAGGGTGGACAAGGGCACTGAATTTTTTTTTTTTTTTTTTTGAGACAGAGTCTCACTCTGTTGCCCAGGCTGGAGTGCAATGGCGCGATCTCAGCTCACTGCAACCTTCACCTTCTGGGTTCAAGCGATCCTCCTGCCTCAGCCTCCTGAGTAGCTGGGATTACAGGCATCCATCACCATGCCCGGCTAATTTTTGTATTTTTAGTAGAGACGGGGTTTCACCATGTTGGCCAGGCTGGTCTTGAACTCCTGACCTCAGGTGATCAACCCTCCTCAGCCTCCCAAAGGGTAGGATTACATGTGTGAGCACCGGGCCTGGCCTACTGAATTTTTTCCTGGCCTGTTCTGTGCCCAAACAATTTACTTTTCTTTGCTAGGATAATCTTGTGTTTATAACCTCCACAGTGGTTGTTGGAGAAGTGATTAGAATATTCTAATTCATTGTTTCCACTTCACCGCAGAAAGATGAGGCCTGCGTGGGAGACAATTTTTGTTTAAAAATAAAAATATCTTTGATAATTAGAGTGGCAAGGGAAATTATGAAAAAACGCACCAAAAGCGGGGAGCAGATTTCTATTTACACGTGACACAGTTGACAGTTTTCCCTGGTGCCAAAGACTGTTAGAATGCAAATGGTTTCATTTGATTTTTTTCCCCTTTCAAGAGCTGGAACAATTTCTCAAGCTACAGCATGGTGCTCTCCCAGCTTCAAGGAATATTTTTATCTGGGCAACACCCAGCAAAGCGGTGCCACGACCCAGTTCAGTCATAGCTGCGCTCTGACTTACACAGCATGAAAATGCTGCAATGTTCATTTTCTGAGCTCTTTTTAACATGCTAAATATGAATGTCGTATTTGTTGGCAGGAAAGGAAAAGAAAATAAGCCACTCTTTTTGCCCTGCAAGATATCCACATAAAATATTAACAGAAAAGCAAAGGAAAAACTTGTGCAAAGTTCACCTTCTTTTATTAAGCAAGAGCCAAACTCTTGGAAGGACTGTTTTGGGTCTCATTTCTTTGCTCTTAAAGGGGCAGATGCCCCAGAATGGCAGGAATGCACGTTCCTTCTCCCACCTCTGTGGCTTGGAGCAAGTGATTTTGCCTCATGAACCTGTTTCCTCTTTCTCCAAAGATGATCACACCTGGCCCACTCTCCTCACAGGTCGTTCTGAGGCTCTGAGGAGAGGAGGTGCAGGACAACACTTTGAAGTATATGATGAAAACAGTATTCCTTCTTTTCTTCCAGAAAGAGAGAGACAGACACAGAATCTGAGGCATAATTAACACCACCAATCTTAGCAGCACTACCATGCCATAGATAATTTTCAGATACCCTGAAAAGGGCAAAACATTTGTCTTTTGTTTCACTCATAATTTTCTCCATACTGACTTGGTGGGGGTGTCCCAGTTCTCAGCCAATGATGTTCTAATTTCGCCCATTATTTTCAGGAAGAAACAAATGCAATATACTTTGTCCTCTGCATGCCTGAGGTGGGGAGCAAATGCCGTGCCATGCAACCAGATGGCTGGCAAGTGTAGCTGTGCTCTCACTCCGAGAGGCATGCGGCCTGCTGAACTCTAAACACGACAAATTCCAAACCGCACCCTTGTTGGCTTTAAGCCCCTGGGAGCTGAGCCTGAGGCCCAGGAGGTCTGATCTGAGTCCTTAGCGCCAGGCTTTGTTCCAAACTCTGGTGTCACTTTGTCCTGGGGCCAGTTCCTGCCCAGCCTTAGCTGAAACCAGAGCGTGAACAGCTGAAAGCCAAAGTTGTTGAAAACTCCTTTTGCATAAGCCAAAGCCAGAAGACAAAGACAGGACCTCTGCTTTGAAGTGACTGGGGTAACTGCCTGGAAAATGTTCCCAATACATTTTGCGATGCGCAGGGATGGCTGTTGAACACGCCAAATGGCCAGTTCCATCTTTTTTCAAACCCAAAGAGAAACACTTTTTAAAAAATATATGTACACCATTTAACTCCTGAACAAAAATTTCTTTCTCCTCCCCCCAGGCCCAAATCAGTGGCTCCAGAGAGCACAGTTATCAAGAGATTATCTGGTCCCCAGAGTATCGGGAGGCACTCAGCTGTGCCACATGCCTCCGAGTGTCCTGAGGCGAGTGATTATCTCTCAATAACCTGTAAGGCCGTGTAGCTTAAATGATAACTTGACTTTAAAAAATTTAGAACTCGCTGTTAGGCAGTTTCTAAGCAACTGTTTCCATGGCAAAGAAGCCTGGTGTTTATACTGATTTTTCACTTAAAATGCAGTTTTATTGAATTTCACTCCATGCAGGCAGCCATTTGCCTGCACTTCAGCCCTATCTACAACTGACGGCTATCAGTAAGTACCTAATAAACTCCAGATGCCAAACCAGAAGTGGCTCCTTCCTTCGTGATCAGTATGGGGGTGCCCCTAGTGAGCAAGCTGGGGGCGAGGAGGTGGGAATGGGGAGGGAGGAAACGTGCTCCTGGAATCTGGTCAGCTGGGTTTAAGTTTTATCTCTTCATGGTTTATCAAACGTTTACTAAAGCCTGGTCCAGCCCAGGCCCTAATTGAGGTGCTTGAGGCACAAAGAGAGAGGGACAAAAAAGGCTCTGCCCTCAGGGCTCCCTGTCTGCTGGGGTAGCCTAAGGGATCACAGAGGCCCATGGCACACTGTGGCAAGGGCCATCCTAGAAGTGATGTGCGGGTGGCACCAGGCATGGCTTCCTGAGGAGAGGCACGGCAAGTTGCTTCTCTGTAAAGAGCGAGTGGACCAGACCAGTTCTAAGATCCCTGGTAGCTCCAACAGACCACGAGAGTTTTCAATCATGGGCACTGGATCATTACCCACCCCCACCCTCCCAATATGGCAAAACCAAAAAGAACCCCCTCTGCTCTGCTGCAGGAGCAAATATTACAGAATATGTTCTCACCATCTCTGTCTAGACAACATCTGCTCAAAGAGAGATCTAGAAAAGCGCCAGCCAATGAAGGCCCAGTGAAGCTAAATAAACTGTAACTGAAATTCAGGGCTTCCAGCTCTCCTGGGTGACAGGCTATTCTTCCTGTGTCAATTACTTGCTTGAGGGATCTGCTGTTCTCCGTCTCTTTCTGGATTTATAAAATGCTCTCATGAGCCATCAGGGTAAATGCCAGTGGTAAAGAACATGTGGCTTTGTGATCTGTTTGTTTGCTTACTTATTTGGGGCTTCTAAAGAAGTTACTCAGAAATGTCTCCTTAGGAACACGATACAGGCTCTCTCTATGTGGGCACGGTTAAATGCAGTGGGAAAGTAAGCTCACTTGTGGGAAAGCAGGCATACTCACTAAGTTATTTTGGTGTTCCCGTTGTTCCCTCTCTGGCAGCACAGCCTCCACACTCTCCTCCTCTCTGGCCATCTCTTCTCCCATCACTCTGTGCATGCTGATGCTGCAAAGGAGGCTGTGTGTTTCCTTTTAAACAAATGGATGCTCAGGGTGTTGATGCGTCCTAGCCAGCAAGCAGTGGGGCTATGTTTCTATACTTGGTAATTTACTCTAATGGGTCTCGGTTCATTGGTTAACCAGTATTTCAAGCCTGTCCTTTCTTGCTATTCAATTTAGCTATCTTCCCCTGCACGGAGGTCGTTTTTTATTTCTAAGTGTTGGAAATGGAGGATTATGACTTGAAGCAACGATTTACTCTCCAAATAAATACTACCAATTACCTTTGCAGCTATACATGCTCGTTTGACTTAACTATGTTTACCTGTTCAAAACCATTCATCTATCGATCTAACGCCAACATGCATACTCACACAGAGACCCATATCAAAAATATTTAAATGCAACAAGGGCAGGAGTTAAAACCATAAACACCAGTAGAAGCAAATGATGCTAACCATACCTCTGAAGTGCCACAAGATAAAGTATCATAAATGCAGAGGAATGATTCCATTGCTTTGCGCATATTTAAAAGGATATGGCGCTGAGAGGTCCAATCTGTTATAGACAATTCAAAAATAAGCCAGAATCTAGGAGGGTTTAAATCCCACTGGGGCGAGATTTAAAAGCAGCCCTTTCCATCTGGCCAGTTCTCCTGCCTCCAGGAACCCTGCAAGCCTAGATCCCACGACAGTGTATTGGGCACAGATTTCAAAGTGGCATTCTGTGCTGAGCACTATGAGGGCTGACTCGGACCTTTCCCCCAGCTGGCTGCACTCTCGGGCCACATTGTTTCCTGCCCCTCCCTGGAAGGTATGTATCCTTGAAGATAAAGACATCTTCATAGCAGCCTAGGTAGGCTTGCCCACCTCCTGCCTGAACTGTTTTCCTGTAACCTGTGCTCTGGCACTAAGCCAGCAGCCTCCACTCACGGATGCCTTCAGAAACAGCTCTAGGAAATGTACTTCTGTATTTACTGCAAGGACACTGAGGATATTAGTCACAACAGTACCCAGTGTTCTTTTAAGATGACCCACAGAGAAATTTTCCTCAAGCGTCAGTAATAAGGAAAGCCATGCTTCTTTCTGAAAAGCTTTCTTTCCTTTTCTTTTTAAAAACTCTTATTCAGGTACTTCCTGTACCATTTTCCTCTTTGCTGTCTGTCAGGAAGCACAGAGCCACTCTGAAAGCTCCTCTCTAGCAAGGGTGCAGGGCTCTAACTGTATTGTCTATATTAACCTCAACTCGGTCTCATCTTGTTTTTGCTGTTATTTTTCCATTTAAAAAATTTCTTCACTTCCTTCCTTTTTTCTTTGTTGCAAACAATGTATAAGATGTTCCAAGTCATTTTTGGAATAAGAAGAAATTTAAATAATGATTCACAACTACTATTTAGTGACTTTTACTCTGTGGTGGTATTTTGTGCTACCTGACTTTACTGAATCCTTGTCGTCATTGTAGTAGGTGAAATAAGCAAAATACCATATATGCTTTTTTCGGTCTTATAGATGAGAAAACAGAGACTTTGAGAAGTGAATTAATTTGCCAAGGTTATCTTGCTATTGAACAACAATGTGAGGCCTTGGTAGTTATCTCTGAAAATCTTCAACTCTCAACACAGCACTTGGCTCATCATAAGAGACCCAATAAAAATCTTTTAAAATACATCTATACAATAAGACAAATAGAGATCATCTCCCTGGCTACTTTATTTACTCAGTACTGAGACAACATTTACTTCCACGCCTCTGAGGTGTTCGAGAGGGATGACAGAGCCTGCAGAGTGAGGAAATGACTACCCTGTGGTCGACCACAGCCTCTGATGACCAAAACCCACTTTGCGCAGGCGGTGCTGCGACCAGGCTCGATCTGTCATCAAGAGCATTCTGCTCCCAACCTGGCACGGCATGCACTGTGCACACACACCCCACGCTTGGCTTTCCTACCGGGTGGTAAGATGGTTGACCCTGGCAGGTTATCAGTGACATGACAACACCAAGGAAGAAGGGACAGAATTGGCAGCACTGAATTTAAGTAGATTTAAGTAGCCCAGAGGTCCCTGCCTTCAGTTCTGAAACCCAGCAACCCACTTTGTTTGTAATCTGCCTGCCAGATGTCTCTTATCTTTGACACCATGAAATCAGGCCTATATATGCACAGTGAACAGCTTCAGATCTGAGTGTATTTTTAGAACAATGGGACTCAAAAAGAAAACCAGCAATGCCTGTCAAAAGATGGATAATAGGAAAGCTAACTACTTGGGTTTGGATTTGTCAACTATTAATCAAGTGTCAAAAGGAAAAAATATTAGGTGTGTCCTCATTTCCATGCTGGGTGCAATCCAAGGGGGAACAGCTTTGCAGTCCAAGCTCAGCCAAACTGCCCACACCATTTAAGGGGATGAGCTACTAATTTCAAGCTCAGCTGAACTAATGGATCACCTCTGTGGCTCCTCATCCGTTCAAATATAATAGGCTCATGTGTGGGTAAAGAGAGGAGTTGGGGCTCTGACAGGGATGAAATGAATGAGCCTGTGCCAGTCTGTATTCGTCCAGGGTTTGAAGGCACCAGCTGGTTCTTTGATGGGATGGGATCCTACTGCTAGAAAGAGAGCAGGGAAGTCAGTCAGTAAATGAACCTTCAAACCCGGTCCTGACTTCTGCAAACAGTGGTGGCACAATGAACATGAAAGATCCTTTTGAGGTGAAATCCCCAGTTCAGATTTTAGTAAAGATGAAGCAGGCTTACAACTAGAAATTCTGTGGCCAGTGTCTATGTGTATGTGTAACATACACATCATGTATAACATATTTGGGAAACTTACATACATGTACCCCACATAGGTGTGTACACAGATGTAAATATACCTTCAGAACATAAGCAGAGGGTAGAGGCCCCTATCTTGTTCCCTCTAATTCCAGTCCCTAGAACAGTACCTGGAGACTCCTTGGACATACTAATGTGATTCATCCACAAGCACCCTATGAGAATGGAGTTTTCATCACCCCCAGTTTACAGAGGAAGAAAATGAAATGAAGCCAAATCATTTGCTCAAGGTCACATGGCGAGTAAGATCTGAACCTCGGTTTGTCCAAAGCAAGACTGCTACTTTTTCTCTCACACACAATGGCGAGGCAGAGGGAGCTGGAATGGCAACCTCCCCAGCGCCCCATCAGGGGCTACAGCAATAACAGCATCCAGGACTTGCGTGGCCAGAAGGTACACCAGCTGGTCACCACCTGCTGGCACCCTGCATCCCTATCTGGGCTCTGGGGTTAGCAGGTGGGAGTAGGACTGGGGGTGGAGGCCAAGCATCCTAAAAGCTTTATTTTTCTATTATGAGACTTGTTGGGCACTGACTTCATCTTCTTCTTTTTTTTTTGAAACAGGGTCTCACTCTGTTGCCCAGGCTGGAGTGCAGTGGTGTGATCACGGCTCACTATGGCCTTAACCTTCCAAGGCTCAGGTGATCCTCCTGCCTCAGCTTCCCAAGTAGCTGGGACAACAGGTGCACACCACCACGCCTGGCTAATTTTTATATGTTCAGTAGAGACAGGGTTTCGCCATGTTGCCCAGGCTGGCCTGGAGCTCCTGAGCCCAGGTGATTCTCCCACCTCAGCTTCCCAAAGTGCTGGGATTACAAGCGTGAGCCACAGCACACGGCCTGACTTCATCTTTTCAAAAATTTGAAAAGTATTGTCTAGTTTTGTTTCCTTTTAGCCCAGGGTAAAAGGCTCATTGGATGATATAAAACCTCACTGCAAAAGCCAGGGAGTCTCAGAGTCTGCTAAGAGATTGGCCCAAGGAGTATGGTTTTAATGGAGTTCAACTAGGCTAAGTACATGTATGGACTGGAAGGACAAACAGAAATTTGGGGTGTATGCTCTCTTTTCAAATTCCTTTCACGTACAGGAGGCAAAAGCTACCTGGACAGAAAGGCACACAACTGTGAAGGCCCAGGGCATGCCGGGAGACATCCTGGAGACTGAGAATTTCAATCAGCAAAGTTTGCCACTGCAGTTGGCTGAGATGGGGGTGTGGCTGATCTGACCTGTTGTCTGTAATCCAATGCCTACCCTCAGGGACACTGTCTTATTTTTAGCTCCTGGTATGCTAAGCCCTCCTCCCACACCACAAATATGATTTGCACATTTGTTATCCATTGAAGTTACTTAACTAGAGGGACTTTGGGGGAGCTGGCTTTTTTTTTTTTTTTGCATTGCCAGTTAACAGTGACACCTGGTGGTAACACACAGCAAGGTCACACCCTGCCCCCACCGTCCCCTGCCCCTCCCCCATGCCTCCCCAGTTGGAAGATTTATGCCCCCTCCATACAAGGCACATTTGCTAGATAAAAGCATTAAACTGGAATGGCATCTCCGTTCTTAGCATTTACAACCTCGGTTACATCAACCACCCCCTGATCAATGTCCATTTCTAGAGTTTACTGCCTGGATGTAAAAGCCTGCCACAAAGGCTATATTTAATATGGCAAATTAAAAAAGCAAACACTGGTTTGGTCATTCTTTGGAGCCAGGAAAAGCAAATGGGAGCAAGGAAAAACCCAAGCATGATGCACATAAAGATGAACTCTCATGGGGCTGCTAAGTCTGCCTCCACCCCAACTCAATGAAGGCGCCCCTTGGAGGTCCTAAGCCCACCTGCCAGAGGGGCCCACAGACATGGCTGCTCTACAGGGCTGGTGCACATCCCTCTCCTTCCAGAAGACAGGAGGCCTCAGAGCAGCCTCCTGCCCTGAGAGCTTCCCTCACCAGCCCTCTGGCAGACAGGAGAGCCACTTCCAAAACAAGCTGGTCATCTGCCTAGGGTCGGAAACTCACTACCTCTGGCTTTTCTGAATACTAAGCCAAGGTTCCCACTTGGGCCCTTGCAACGAACACAGCTTTCTCTTCTCCCATGAGGGTAAGCGTGTGTAAGTGTGTCATTCTGACTGCAGTATGGAGAATACCTAGAGGGGCAGGACTGGAAGTAGGACCAGTGGTGAGGTCTGTTGTTCTGGTGGGAGATGATGGTGGCCTGGCCTGGCCTAGTGGCTTGGAGGTGTCGTTTTGAGAGCAATTTTCCAAGTGAGGTAGGCGGGGTTTACTTTTGGTCATGGATGTAGGGTGTGAAGGAAAGAGAAGAATTAAGAACAAACAACAGGATGGATGGCAGGGCCATGTGCTGAGATGGGACTCCACCTCATGCAGGGGACTTGGTTCCTCAGTACTAGTAGGTATGACAGACTGCACTCTGTCACCTAGGCTGGAGTGCAGTGGTGCGGTCTTGGCTCACTGCAACATCCGCCTCCCAGGTTCAAGTGATGCT
Source organism: Pan paniscus (assembly GCF_029289425.2). NCBI lineage: Eukaryota > Metazoa > Chordata > Mammalia > Primates > Hominidae > Pan > Pan paniscus. The sequence continues at coordinate 43,721,025 of NC_073270.2, forward strand.
CCTGCCTCAGCTTCCCAAGTACCTGGAATTACAGGTTCCTGCCACCATGCCCAGCTAACTTTTTGTATTTTTAGTAGAGACAGGGTTTCATCATGTTGGCCAGGCTGGTCTTGAACTCCTGACCTCGTGATCTGCCTGCCTCAGACTCCCAAAGCGCTGGGATAACAGGCGTAAGCCACCCACCGCACCCAGCCGCCAGGTATGACTTTTCCATACTAAGTGGCCCACCCACCCACCCCTCTCTCCATGCAGTAATGAGGCTCACAGAGAGACCAGGTTTCCTATTGTCTCAGGCTTCTTCTCCCACTTAGAGAGCTTATTAATTTCAGCATCAAGATGCCAAATCAGCTCTTGATCAAGGATCAAGACTGATTTTTTTGCCCAACTTCAAGATAAGTTTGCAAGTGACATGTGTGAAGCAATCCACCTAGCTCTTCGTCCCCCTCCCTGCCCATCAGGAGGGAGGCCATCTGACTCAACACTTGAACGGAATGTGCTGGAGCAAACAAAGGGAGCTGCGGTCAAGTGGTGGGGCTGCGTGTTCCTCCACCTGAGGCTCCCTGAACACCAGCTCAAGATTCAGCAAGGTCCAATTCCGGGTTTAATTGCTTTCAGCAGCAAAAAAGAGAATTAGAAATGAAAAGATAATGAATTGAGAATATTAGCTTATTTGATGGTTCTAAACTTGAAGGATGGGATGGAGTGGGTGTAGGAAAAATAGAATGGATGGGGAATGTGAAAATCAGACCTTTAACTCTTGGTTGTAATAGGCATCTAAAAGGATTTACTTCAAGATAAACTCATTATGTTCTTGAGTTGCACTTTAAATCACAGCACAATCAGCTCCAGGGGCACCGCCCAGGGAGGACTATTTTCACCCTAAATTGATTCTGTACGGAATAAAAATGCCTGGGGACAGAAGCTGGTTAGGATGCGCCCCTGTGCTCACGAAACTATGACTGATTCTGGGACTAAGGGATGTGACGGGAAAGGGACAGGAAAAAAAAAGGAAACGGGAAATCAAGAGCAAAAAACAGCAAAGGACAATAAATCAATTCAAGAAGATATTACCATCACTCCCAGGGAGTGCAAGGTTTCTAAGGAGCAAGCTGGCTCTCCTCACTGCACAGTCAGAGCAGCCTTTCCACCCCTCAGGGAATGAGTTGACTCCTAACTCCCACCCCACTGAAGAGGATCAGAGATGTGCCTCTAGCAGCTAGGAAGAAGCAGGGATTCCGCTGCAGGCGTGAAGCTGGTGAGGCTGAAGGAGCTGCAGGGCTCAGAGCGGCACAGAGTGCCAGGTCCAGCTTTCGCCCCAGCAGCAGACCTACCCTGGGATGGCAGTTCCAGGATGCAGGCTGCTCCCACCTGGAAGGAAAGCTTGGAGAAGAGGGGCAGAGTAGATTTGGGGTCTCATGTCTGGGGAATGCTGTTGTGCTCAGAGTTTTAGCTCTTAGTCCTAAAGTAACCAGCAACAGCTTCTTCTCCTAGAGGTGATACAGCTTTTCTCAAATAAGCATGGTCAAACTCTTAGAAATTGGAATCATCTAGTTTCAGAATCAGAAAAGGCCCTTTAAGCCATTAGTCTGGCAACTCTTAATGTTCTTCGGGTCACAGATTCCTATTAGAACCTATGAATGGTTCCTATTAGAAAAAGGCACATGTGCACCTGCCTGCACACAAACAATTTTGCTTTGCACTTGTGAGGGTTCATGGCACCGATGCCCATCTAAGACCTGCCGTGGAGTCGACATATGCCATATCAGGAACCCAGCACTTTCACTTTGCTGTTGAAGAAGCCAAGGCATGAAGAAGTGCCAGGCACCTGGTCTCCAGGCCTAGAAGCAGATTCCCCTCCAACCAGGAGGGTGCTGAGTCCTCTCTAGCACACCGTCTTTCTGCTTCTTGACCCTCTGGAATTGTTGCTGACTTTGCAGCAGAGGAAAAGGTTACTGGCAAAGAGAAACACATCTAGTAAAAATACCATCTCTAGTGCTGGCACAGTTAAAGAATTATCTTAACCTGGCAGGGAGACAGAGAAAAGAGCAGAGATGCCTCAACTCTGCTTGCCATTAGCAAACCATCTGTAATTTAGAACAAACGTAAAGGGATGCGGGTGATCAGGCAGACGTACCTCCTGGCAGCCTCTTGTAATTTCACGGGCTGTTTGGCACTGAGGTAAATCAAGCAGGCATCAGCCACTTTATTCAGGTCACCCTCACCTGCAGAAAAGAAAAACAAAACAAGCATCAGCCCTTGCACTTCATTTGGGACAAGCAGTGACCAACTGTGTCTGGAGAAACTGCAACAGCTAGGCAAGATGCCCTGGGCTCTCTACTCCATCCCGCCAAAGAACACATCAAGATAAATGGACAAATGAGGCCAAAATAAGACGGAAGGAGGTACACAGAGGGGAGGGGAGGGGGGCACGACTGAGCAGAGGGCATGATGGCAGGGGTGAGACAGATGCTAAGTGTGTGTGTTCAGGTGGAACTGCCTGGTACCCACCTAGGTCCAGTCTCTCACAGAGGGGGCCCAGGCCCTGTAAGACAGCCAGCTGCAACTTGAAGGCCAGCGTGTGCGAGTAAACTGGTCCAGCCCTGGCACTGATGGGGGCCTGGGTGACTAGGGAGCCAGCCAGCTTTGGCAGGACATCTTTGCAGAACCGGCTGCGAAGAAAGTCACCACACTTGCTTCCCAGGGTACGTAAAACCTGCAGAAACAGCCCCCAACCTGGTGAGTGAACATTGCCAAGGCAGCAAGAGAGCTAAAGAATGCTTGGTAATTCGATTTCATCTAGGTCTCTGCTTGGAAAAAAAAAAAATAGAATTACTGCTGTTAATTCCTTGCCCATGGTTTGTGATTCTGACAGTTATGAATTTGGAGGTCTCTGCTCCCAAGGCATGGCTGCTTCTATCCATAAATACAGATTACATGGGGAATAATTCAAAGGAATCTTGGGTTGGATGAATAATATGATTAATATCTTGATTTCCCTCCCATTTTTGTTAAAAAAAAAAAAAAAGAGAAGAGCTTAAAGCAGTTCACATAGATCATTTCTTGAATCTTCCTAACATCCCTTGAGAAAATATGTATGCTTTTAACTCTAGCTAGCTGAGCAAACACAAATACTATGGTCCAGCTGCTGCCACATGCAGGCATCAGGAGGTTAGTGACTGGGCCGAGGTCCCTGGGCTGAACCAAGGCAGGGTCCCTGAAGTTGCAGCCGACTCGGTGTTCCTTCTGTTCAGCTGCACAATCTCTTATGCACATCACCCTCATTCTATCTTTCAGAACAGATAGTTTCTTTGCATGTCTTGTTTTAAACTTTCTCTAGCAGAACATATTGAAATGTTTTGCCCTGCTGCACAAGACTGAGTATACAGGATAATAGGAATTTCTTTAAAAATTGGTAAGCAAGGCATAACCAGCACAGTGTTTGCTCATTTTGCAGAGAACAAGGCTCTCATTTTAGGTCCCTCAGCTGAATGGCACAGCTTCTATAGACCTCAGTGTCATCATCGTGTCTGCGCATGGGGAAAGCAGCCTCAGTTATTGTGTACACATCTTTATTTTTTTTCATTTTTCTATGCTTGCTGTTATTTCAGACAACCTATTAATTCTCACCAAACCCCGCCCTGCAGTACATCTGGATAAGATTTAGCAATACCACCTCCCTCTCCCTTAATCTCTTTCTTTTTTCAAGATGGAGTCTCACTCTGTCGCACAGGCTGGATGGAGTGCAGTGGCACGATCTTGGCTCACTGCAACCTCTGAAGCCCGAGTTCAAGCAATTCTCCTGCCTCAGCCTCCTGAGTAGCTGGGATTATAGGCGCCTGCCACTGCGCCCAGCTAATTTTTGTATTTTTAGTGGAGACAGGGTTTCACCATCTTGGCCAGGCTGGTTTTGAACTCCTGACCTTGTGATCCACCTGCCTCCGCCTCCCAAAGTGCTGGGATTACAGGCATGAGCCACCGCGACTGGCCTAATCTCCCTCTTTCTTTGGCACACATACATATACACACACACGTATCATTTTGTGCATTTTGTTTTGGGAAAAAAACATTAACAATTTTTAATATTTTAATTTGGTCTAGTATATGCTGAAGAATTTACAGAAGATCAAACTACTTTGGCCAACGGTATCTGGTGCATTACCAGCTTCATTTTGTGTCCCTACAGATCTTTTCTCTGCCTCATCTTGCGCACCTTCTTCTAATTTATGGCAGCTTGCTGTGGTATGTATCTCTGCAGGTTGCCTAAAGGGCTTTTTAGAACAAGAAAGGATATAAATAAGGCTAAAATATCCGTGCTAATGTAAGCCAAACTAAGCCAGGGAGAATAATACCTTACATATATATAGGACTGTTAGCTTTTCAAAGCATTTCACCAAACAGTCCCATTTTATCCCTGACAACACTATGAGAAAGGTGGGCTAGGTGTTCCTAAGCCCAACACGAAAATGGGTGGTCCTGGGTTTTGTCAGCATCACTCAGCTGGGCAGAGGATGCCCACTGCTAGAACCTCAGCCCCTTTGCCTTGACTCCTGTGCAGTGCAAATATGGTGTGAACTCAATGCTCTGGGTTCGTATCACTTACTAGCTGTTCGATGGTGAGAAAATTCCTTAACTTCTCTGAGCTTCTTTCTTCCTCTGCCAAAAGTAAAGACAATATACCTACCTTGCAAAGTGGTTGTAAGGAGACAAACTCCTTTGTGGAGGAGTGCTGAGCTTACTGCCTGGCCTTTTCATCTACTAGTTCATCTGCTTCAAGTTCAAAAGGAGACTGTTACTTTCTTCTTTGTGCTTTTCTTATGTTTCTATACTTTCTTCACAGTATGTGACATTGCAATCGGGTGAAGAGAACCAATCCAAAAGGCCCCGGTGAGCTCTGTGCCTACTAACTCTACCCTCACAACAGACCATGGGGGATGCTGGTGCAGTACCTTGAAGGCTCTAAGCACTGCCAGGGGGGCGTCCCGTGTGAGTCGGTGAACGAGCGAGGGCCAGGCCTGATGAGCCAAGGGAAGCAGCTGGTTTTTGTGGGACTGAAGAACAACCACACACAGATCCAGCACATCCAAGACCTGAAAGAGACACGATTTCAGCAGATGGTATAGGCTTGAAAACAGATACCTGGGATCAAGTCACCATTTTCAAAGAATAACATTTAGAAACATATTAATTGGATAATTGTTTTCTGAGTGCTGACTACATGCCAAGCACTAGCTAGGTACTGAGGGGACACACAGGGAAAAAATACACGTTTCCTTGCCTTCGCAGGGTTCATGGTCAGCTGGGGAAAGACCTTAATTAGATAACGCCTAAATGAAGAGATGATTAGCAATTGGGACAAGAAGGGAAGTCAAAGGTGAAATGCAAAGAAACGAGGGGAAGGATCTAAACCACAGACTGTTGGGAAGGCTTCGCTGGGGAAGGAGCTTCTAAAAGAAGACACAAAGGATGAGTAGGAGTTAGTTCTGTGAAGATTCATGCAACTGGAAACCGTGATGAGGAAGACTCAGAGGTGGAACAGAGCTTTCATAAGAAGTGAAAGAAGGGCAGCGTGGAGCATTACAGAGAAGAGGTAAAACGGGGCCCAACTACAAAGGGGTTTGTTAGGAATTTTTTTTATTTTGTACTAAGTGCAGTGGGGAGTCGTCAAAGTGTTTTAAGCAGGAAAGTGACATGATACAATTCATGTTTTAGAAAGGTCATTCTGGCTGCTGAGTGGAGAAGAGACTTGAAGGGTGACAGAGAAACAAAGAGGCCCTTTAGGATCCACATGAGAGGAGCAAAGTGATGTGGCCGCGTGATGGCGGCAGAGGAGAGAAGTGAAAGGACTGGATATCTGTTTTGGAGATGATGTGGCTTAAATTGCTGAAGGACTGGATACTGGGGAGGGGAAGTGGGGGTTTGAAAAGAGCTGCTTCGGTTCAGGGGTAGCAACTGAAGAGATGCAGATGCCACTGAATGAGATGGGGAGCACGCGGGAGGAGAAAGTTGAGCGGCTAGGGGAGACCAAGTTCTGTTACCACTACATGGAGAGGCCCAGCAGGCAGTTGAGGTACAGGTTAATCTCACCAGAAAGGGTTAGGCTACCCTACATATAAACTGATATTTTACCTTCCTTGTTTCCTGATCTCTTATATCTCAAACTCACTGAAAAGAGACTGCCTGCATCAGTGTCACAGGCAGCGGTCAGTATGACGGCCAGCGCAGGCTTCCCTCCCGCGTGGGCGGCCAGCGCAGGCTTCCCTCCCACATGGATGCCCAACCTTCACAGGGCGAGGCACTCGTTAGTCTGCAAGACAGAGAGAAGCCGGCCAACACAAAGCAGTAAACCCTACTGGGCGCCTACTATGTGCTGGTCCACACTGAGACTGGAACAGAAGAGACCCTGCCATTGAGGGGTGAATAATTAGGCCAGGGAGTAAGAGAAAGCTCAGCTGCACAGTGGGGAGCAGGGGATCAGGGGAGCAGAGTGGAAATGGCTTTGGTATCACTGACAGGCTTGGAATTTGAGCTCTGTCATTAATGGGACAAGTTACATTATATTTCATTGACTCAAAGATGCACATTTCCCCTCTGCCTGGAATGTTCTCCTTGCCCCTTTGCAGGGCTGCCTCCTTCTCAGCCTTGAGAAATGTTACCACCTCAGAGAGGCCTTCCCCGATGACCTAGGCTAAATCAGAAGGTAAGCTCTGTCTTAGTCAGCAGGGTTTTGCACCGAGTAGGTTCCCAACACGTATCTGCTGCATGGGTGAATTACTATTTTCTATCAAATAGAACGTGCTATTACCTTGACAGCCTTTCTCCAATATGTATGAGTCTGTGTATTGCCTCTCTCCCCACAAAAGACAGGGAGTTCCATGAAGACAGGGATTGTGTCTGCATCATCCCCTCTACACATCCTCTGCCTGACCTGCACTAGTCCTCAATAAGCATTTAGCACATGAATGAGTGTATGTGTCTTATTTCATGCTGTTTTATATTTATAATCAACAACCCTGTGAGGTAGGTACCATCATCTTCATTTTACTGATGAAGATGCTAAGGCTCAACATGATGAATTAACTTACTCAAGGTCACATGGCTAATAAGAGGCAGAAACAGGATTTGGACTGACTCAGGTATGTAGGTCTGACTCCAACACTGATGTTCTTAATAATTATGGTATGTATACAGCTGCTACAAATCCTCTACAAAAAGGAAGGTCTTGAAGGATATACAGCAGTATGTTGAATGTATCAGCCAGGCACCTACATTAAAGCCGTGCAGGTAAAAAGGTAAGTGCTTGCTGAATGGAACAACAGATGAATGCTAAGAGCTGTCTTGGGAAGACTAAACAAACTCCACACAACACAGGTGCTGAGATTTGAGATAATCTGTGGATCAGGGTTTCCTAGCCCATCACCCCTGAGCAAGGCAATGTACACTCATTACTAACAGTGAGTCACTAAGGCAGTTGTGTTTCTCTCTCTTTTTTTTTTTGAGATAAAGTTTCACTCTTGTTGCTCAGGCTGGAGTGCAATGGCATGATCTTGGCTCACCACAACCTCTGCCTCCTGGGTTCAAGTGATTCTCCTGCCTCGGCCTCCCAAGTAGCCGGGATAACAGGCATGCACCACCATGCCCGGTTAATTTTGTGTTTTTAGTAGAGATGGGGTTTCTCCATGTTGGTAAGGCTGGTCTCAAACTCCCAACTCAGGTGATCCGCCCACCTCAGCTTCCCAAAGTGCTGGGATTACAGGCGTGAGCCACCGCGCCTGGCCAACAGTTGTATTTCTCACTCCTGCTTGGGGGTAGGGAGGAATGCTGTCTCCCTTTGGGTGTAAGGTCTTCTCCAGGGTGATTCTAAAAGCCCTGCCCCCCACTTCTACCCCACCCCACTGTGTCCTGTTATTGCAGTCACTACTACATGCTTTCAGCCCTTGCTGATGGGGGTGCTGCTTGGCAAACTGCCAGCAAGCCAGTCTATATTAGGAAGTGTTCAAGTTTTCCCTAGAATGAAAACAGAGAGATAAGGGCTAGTGTCAGGCTTGGAAGAATGATCTCATTAAAGTATTAAAACCTGCATCCTACATAGCTGAGAAAATAATATCCTTTCCAAAGCACATGGCTTTCTTTTCCTTGGAGATTCAGTGAATCCCCAAAACTTGTGGTTTTTAATGCAGGAGACTTAGCTCCCTTTGGCATCTCAGCAGACACAGAAAGATGTAAAACTGTCACCCCACAGACAAATTCCTTTTGATGCCTTCTCTTGGCCACCACACGTGGACCAGGAGATAAGGGGAGCTACGTGCTCATCCGTGTAGCCACTGCCAACCAGGCCACACCTTAGTCCTGCTACTCTGGGAATGCAGAGAAGCAGCTGCGCACTGACCTTCAGGCGGATTTGCAGATTTTTATCTGACAACAAGTGGATGCAGCGTTCCATCACGTCCATGGCTATTTGGATCTGCAATGGCAGTGGTGGCTCCACATCTGGATGGGTGTCATTCTCGTCCACTTTGGGAGGGACTGACTGTTCCTCTGGAAAAAGAGCACAACTGGGGGCAGTGTTGTATGAGTGATAAAACAGAGATACCTAAATTTCTGTTCTTTATAAATTACTCAGTCTTAGGTATTTGGTTACAGCAGCACAAATGGACTGAGACACCTCCACTCAAGGGGGAATAGGTACAGAAACCATGGTATAGCCATATAATGGCATTTTATGAGGTCCCTATTTTTTTTAGGGACAGGGCCTTTCTCTGTCCAAGCTGGAGTACAGTGGTGTGAACACGGCTCACTGCAATCTCAAACTTATGGGGTCGAGTGATCTTCCCACCTCAGCCTCCTGAGTGGCTAGGACTACAGGTGCATGTCACCATGCCCAACTAATTTTTAAATTTTTTTGTAGAAATGGGGGTCTCACTATGTTGCCCAGGCTGGTCTCCAATTCCTGGGCTCAAGCAATCCCCCTGCCATGGCCTCTCATAGTGCTGGGATTACAGGTATGAGCCACTACACCAGGCTAAGCATGGGTTTTAATGACAAGAGAAATGCTTATAAAATAATATTGTCTTAAAAAGACAAAAAGCACAACACAAAATTGCATATGCAGCATGAACACTACTACATACGTTTTTGCATGAGAGGAAGTACAGCAAAATATTAAAAGTGACAGGGTAATGAGATAACAGATGACTTCAGTTTTTTTCCCTATGCCTTTGGTCTTTTCTAAATTTCCATTAATGAATATTTAAGATAAAAACAAGATATTTGGGAGGTTGAGGCAGGTGGATCACCTGAGGTCAGCAGTTTGAGACCAGCCTGACCAACATGGCAAAACCCCATCTCTACTAAATTACAAAAATTAGCCGGGCATAGTGGCGGGCGCCTGTAATCTTAACTACTTGGGAGGGTGAGGCGGGAGAATCGCTTGAACCCAGGAGGCAGAGGTTGCAATGAGCCGAGATCGTGCCATTGCACTCCAGCCTGGGCAACAACAGCAAAACTCTGTCTCAAAAAAAAAAAAAAAAAAAGGGGAGAGATAGCAGGGTTCTCGTGTGGAGGAGCCTTGAAGCTGGGAAGTTCCATGGCTGGCCTCTGCTCTGTCCTTCACTTTTTTGTCTCCTCTTGGTTCATCCTTTGATTAAAAGGGGGGGTGCACATCTGTCTTCTCCACCAGCCTGTAAGAACTTCTGATGGCCAGAATCAAACCTTACTTATCTTTGTAGGTGAGGTAACAAGGGCAGCTTGGTATAGTTCATAGGGCATGGGGTTTGGTTAGAGGAGGTTGGACCAAGTCTTGCCTCTAAAACCTATTAGCAACTTCTTTCATCCTACATTACCTCATCTGGAAAAAAAGGGATAGAGCATGTATACCTCACATGCTACTGAGAGCATTAAATGAGATGTTACCAGTCATTATCATTCTCACCGTCTAGAGTGCTGCGTTGCATGAGATAGATGTAAGTTTGTAAACGGAAACATCACCACAAGATTTGAGAATTGCATGAAACCCAGGTCAAAATCCTTACCCTGAAAAATTTTCCTGATCTACTTACAGCCCCCAGCCTCATGCCAACCCTGATTACCAGCTGTGCTCATTTCCACTGAGCAGAGCACTGCTCCCTTAACTTTTTCCCATTTCAGTTCCCTCTGCTGGAAAGACAGACTCTTACAGTAGAGGCTGCACCTGTCTCTAACAGATGCTGAAAAGATAAATTAAAATGCATTTGTAGAATGCTTGGATTTCTTGGAGAAAGGGACCTCAGATATACAAGGTGCTTTTATGTGCTTAAAACAAAAAACTCATGTCAAGCCAGCACTGAGGCAAACATTCCTCAGAATGCCAAGTGTGTGGTGTGTACTTGATGAATGATAAGCATGATAGGCCTGCGCTTTTTTCCCCAGAGGGGAATTTGTTGTTTGAAATTCACCTATTGCAGAATCTTATTTGAGGGATGTGGATTTTCCTGTTATTGGAAGAAGGGTTTGACTCTTTCAGTCTGCTCTACATGAACATCAACTGACACCAGAAGATCCTAATCATGAAGGAATGGATTCACTGACAGTGCTCAAATTTTAAACAAGAATGGCAAATCTGGATTATGAGGGATCAGAATGCCTCCCCTGCTTCAGCATTTCCAGGTTTGGGTGAAGGGTGCAGTTCACAAAAAGGATTGGATTGGCTCGAGAAACAAATCTGAGAAGAAAAAGCCTGATAGATTTCTGATCAGAAAACTCTGTCCTCGGGGAGAGCAATGACTCAATTCTGCATAAATCATTATTTGGGCCCTGTGATGCCTTTTCTGCTATTTAGAAGGAATTTGTTGTAGTGAGTGGCATCAAGCTACTATTTCCTGTTACACTGCTGGAAGTACTGGCTTCAGTTCACCAGAATCTCACAGTGGAGATCACCAAAAGGAGGAAAAAAACAAAAAAAGGAAAAGAAAAGAAAAAGAAAAAGAAATGTTTTATTCCAACCTAACAAACTAATTTGGGACTCGGTTCGATTTAGGATGGTTCTGAGACCACCAAGCTCATTATGACTTGGCATTTTATATTTGCAGAGGAGATCCTAATAATTTATTAATCCTTCCGTGATCTGAAGCTCCAGATTGAGCTTGTGAATAAAACAACAGGCCAGAGCTTCAACTAGCCTGAACTCCCTTCTTCTTTATCATATAAATTGGTAAGAAAAAGACTGCAATCTCCTCCCACCAACAAACAAATGGACAAAGCATATAAATAGACAATGGGAATAAGGAAAAAACCTGTTAGGAAAGAAGCTTATAAAGACATTCAACCTCACTGGTAATCAAAGAAATGCAAGGTAGATAACAAGAACCATTTTTCACCTATTAATTTAGGAAGAAAACTGGAAATAGCCAATGTTGGTAAGGCTGTGGTGAAACCAGTATTCATCCTGCACTGCCGAAGGAAAAGTATAAATTGACACAACCTTTTTGAAAGGCAATTTGGCAAGCATTAAATTATGTTCATATCCTTGACCCAGAAATCCTACTTCTGGGAATTTAAAGAAATATGCAAAAAAAAAAAAAGGTCACATGCACAGAATCATCCACTGCAGCACTGTTTATTAGAGTTATTATTAAGCCAGAAGCAACCTAAATGTCCTACAGGGGATGGACACTTAGTAACAGCTATTAAAACATTAATGATCAAAATTCAACGGCAATAAGCAGAGTTGCTTATAACTAAACACAAAAAGGGTACACAGCTGCAACCACGGAAAAACAGTTTTGTAACAGAAAAGAATGGAAAAAGATTACACAAAACAGGAGAATAGCTATGTTAGCCTGGTAAGGTTATGAGTAACTTTTCTTATTTCCACCCTTTCTGTAATGATGTTTCACCATTTTTACAATAATCTGTTTCAGAAAGAAAAAACCAGCTAAGCCAAAATAAACAAGTTACCTTCTTCATTATCAAAATCCGAGACATTTCCATCTGCCACATCCTTCTCTTTGAGGTAGTTCAGCAAAAACTGTTCGATGTCTTCAGCTGTGGTGGTGCTCTTCTCAAGAGTTGCTGGTCTTTGGTTCAAAGGACTTCCCTCTTCTCCTAAACTTTGCTCTTGGAGGTGCCCAAGATTACCTGTGTCTGGGAACCACTGGGCTGTAAATAAAGTGTTACAATGATCACCTTGGCTATTAACAACAGGCATGAGTACTTTATACACAGAATAAGCTCTCTGCCCTGGCCTGCACAGCCCCCACATGATTCAGTCCCTGCCTGGCTCCCCGGCCTCCCAGTTGCCCATTAACTCATCCTTTTCCAGTTCCCTCAATGCGGCAAGCATTTTCCTGTTTCAGAACTCTTGCATATGCCGTTCTCTCTGTCTGGAATACCTCCCATCTACTTCACATCTGGTTAACTCCAAATCACTTTTCACATCTCAGAACACATAGAACTTGCCCGATAAGGCCCTCCCTTGACTCCCCTGTTTAAATTAGGTCACTTACATGATGTCTTATATAGCACTCTGCTCTTTCTCTTCATATCAGCTCATCATAATATGTGCTTATATATTTGCGTATCTATTTATTTGTGTGTACTATTCAGTGTCTGAGCCTCCCATCAGACTCTATGTTCCATTGGTCACCACTGGAAATCTAATATGCCCAGTGTGGGTTCCAGCATCTCTATTCCTTCAACCAACTCAGCTCTAACTGCAATCATTTTTGTATGTCAGGGTTCCACAAAGACTCTTAGGAGAGCAATTTGATAACTCTCTCAAAAATTTAAACATAAACCCTTTAAACCAGCATTTTTTTCCAGGATTTCATCCTATCGATATGCTGAGGCATGTCCAAAATGACCTACAAAGATATTGGGTGCTCAAAGTATATGCAAAAGAAAAAATACACAAGACTGGCAAACACGTCCAAGTGACAAAATTCTGAGTACAGAATATACCACTCATTAGCAGAATACAGGCTTTACAGAGTCTTGAGAATGGATGGTCTCACCTTGTATTTCTCACATAAAATGCTTCAGAAAGCTGGCCATTTTCTCTCCAAAGTCTTCCCTATTCGGTGGTGCTCAAATACCTCTGGTAAGTCACCACAGAATAAACTTCTAACATCACTAGGTCCCGTGGTTTTCAAACTGTGCCTTGAGGAGCCTTAGGGCTTCACAGAAATGTCTCATGGATCACAACAGGGAGGGCACCAAGAGACGGTGGGCTACAGGCATGGGTTCCAGGGTCTCTATTCCTTCAAACAACTCAGCTCTAATTTCAATTATTTTTGTATATCAGGGTTCCCCAAAGGCTTCATTTCAAAAAAGGCTCTTAATATTTAAAGAATAAAACAACAACAACAACAAATCCCACAGCCTGAAAATCACTGCTCTGGTCCAGTGCCCTCCTTTTGCAGACAGCTGGGAAAAAAACTCTGATAACCTTTAGCACCTGCTAATCTCCTTTTCATCAAAGAGCATCTGCACAGAGCAAGAGCAGCAGCAGATGGGAGATGACGGGGCCAGGCAACTGGGAGTATCAGAGAGCAAATGTGTGAGGTGTGAGCCGGAGGTTCCTACACCCAGGGATCCATTATGACATTCTTCAAACTGCATCCCCAGTTGTCTATCAGCTACTTAGTGCACTCTAAGGGACTGGTTCCCAAATAGTTAAAACCTGGACCCAGCATTTACACTGCTAAGACTAGATATGCTGCAAAGATTATTTCTAGATTCAAGGCTGGTGCCAGACATTAAAATGTCTTTGCTCACAAATGGCTTTTAAACATATGAAAAGAAGCTCAATCTCACGTTTAATGCAAATTAAAACTATAATAAGGTGCTATTTTTCTCCTATTGGATTAGCAAAGATCAAAAGCTTGGTAATACACAGTGTGGGTGACGGTGTGGCAAAACTGGCACTCTCGTACATTGCTGATGGAGTTTAAATTGGTACAACCTCTTAGAGAGCAATTTGATACTCTCTCAAAAATTTAAACGTAATACCCTTTAAACCAGCATTTTTTTCAGAAATTCATCCTATTAATATACTGAGACATGTCCAAAATGACCTACAAAGATATTCAATGCAGCATTTTTTGTGGTGGCCAAAGACTGGAAATGACCAAAATGTCTACCAAGAAAGGACTGGTTAAATACACTATGGTGCAGACGCATGATGGAATACTATGCAGCTATAAAAAGAATGCAGCAGCACATTCTCCAAGTTGTGAAGTATGTGACATAAATACTTATTTTCAAAGCTACCCTATTTTTTTCTTGTTATGAATAATCAGCTAACCAGCAGTTGGGATTAAGCAGTAATTAACTGATGCTTCTTGCCCTTACCGTGGCACCTAATGCTTTTTTAGTCACTGCATGTGACACACTATGTTAATGATAACTCAATTTCCTAAAGCTCTTACTGGGTTCTTCTAAGGCCTTTCAGAAGTTCTCTGAGAACACATTTCCACACCCATCTTAAAAGAGTGGACGTCAGTTAGATAATTCTATGACAAACAGAAATGACAGCAAAAGGTACTACTCTGATTTATGAGTGACTATACCAACTCCACCTGAGTACTACTTCCTGTTCAAAAAGCGAGTGTATTCTGGGTTATTTCAAAACTTTCAGAAAAGCTAGCTCTAAGTTTGCTTCTGTTCCAAGGAAGCCCCAGAGTCAGTCTTAACCATTCAATTTTCCTTTCTGCAAGGGAGACCCTCTCCCTCCACCTCATTTTTTTTTTTTAAAAGCACTACAAAGCTACACAGGAGTCTTGACACTCCTCCTTCAGAGATGACCGAAGACATCAGCAATCTAAGACAATTCAATTTTGAAGGCCCGAATTCAGATACCTCTTGAGAGATATATTTCACAGGGCTTTTCTTAACCTACTTTTTAAAAATTTCAAATTGAAACATAGCATAGGTCGCTAAAGCAGTACAGGTGGGATATATTTGGCCCATGGAAGCCAGTCTTAGTCTGCATAAGCAACCAGTCAGTCCTATGAGGGGCTCCACGAGGGCAGGCCTAAGTGGGTCTTATTCATGGCTGACTCCCCAGTGACTAGCCCACTACACAGGCTTCTAAGTAGCTGCAAAATAAAATCCAAACTCCTTCTCTTGCTCCTCAAGGCCCTACCAGGATTTGTCCTTGCCCTTCTTTCCAACTTCATCTTGCAACACTCTCTACAAAGGCCTCTTTTCCATTCTCCAAAGACCCATGCCCCTTCTTCCTTCTGGGCCTTCCCACCTGAATTTTTATTTATTTATTTATTTTTTTGAGACAGTCTTCCTCTGTCACCCAGGCTGGAGTGCAGTGGTGCGATCATGGCTCACTGCAGCCCTGACCTCCCTGGGCTTAGGTGATGCTTCTGCCTCCCAAGTAGCTGGAATTACAGGCATGTACCGCCACTCCCAACTAATTTTTTTCCATTTTTAGTAGAGACGAGGCCATACTAGGTTGCCTAGGCTGGTCTTGAACTCCTGGGCTCAAGCAATCCGCCCACCTCAGCCTCCCAAAGTGTTGAGATTACGGGTGTGAGCCACGGCACCCGGCCTGAATGTTCTTAAAAATAAATGTGATAGCCCCCTATGTGTTGATGGGCCTTTCTCATCCTTCAGGTTTTGGCTTTAGTGTTGCTTCCTCAGAGAGGCCCTCCCTGACCACTGAACTTATAGGAGCCTGTGTCTGTTACATTGAGGTGTTTATTTCCTTCACGGTGTTTATCAGAATCTGCCGTGAGCTTGTCTAATGATTTGTTTACTTGTTTATCATCTCTCTTGCAGTGGCAAGGAAGTTCCATGAGTTTATTCATCTTTTTCTCTGCTCTATCTTCATTACTTAGCACAGTGTCTGACATATGGCAGGCACTCTTGAATGAATTAATGAAAAAGGAACATTTATGCTGAACGTGAATGCTCATGCATGAATAAACAAACACTGGAAATGGCATTAGCTACAGGGCAGTGCACTGTCCCTGCCCCAGTTACCTTCCATGAGAATGTTTCTTACAAGGTCTTGGCTTTTTCAACTGACAAAATGAGGCCAGTGACCATTCCACCTGCTCAGAGGCTATTAGCAGTACTGAGATAAATACTGGAAATATGCTCTTTAAATAAAAGGGACCCAAGCTATACAGCTTATTATTTTCTCATTGAAAGATTGACTATCCAGTTGAAGGATTCCTTTCCTTATAACTGAAGTCCAAAATTTTGCCATTCTTTTTTTTTTTTTTTTTGAGACAGAGTCTCACTCTGTCACCCAGGCTGGAGTGCAGTGGCGCGATCTTGGCTCACTGCAAGCTCCGCTTCCCAGGTTCAAGCCATTCTCCTGCCTCAGCTTCCCAAGTAGCTGGGACTACAGGCGCCCGCCACCACGTCTGGCTAATTTTTTTTTTTTTTTTTTTAGTAGAGACGGGGTTTCACCGTGTTAGCCAGGATGGTCTCGATCTCCTGACCTCCTGATCCGCCTGCCTTGGCCTCCCAAAGTGCTGGGATTACAGGCATGAGCCACCGCCCCCAGCCAATTTTGCCATTCTAATAGTGGCTAACATCTTCGGCAAGCACCCAATAGGATCAGTGGGAAGAAGAGAAATTTAAACCAACTCACACAATTAAAAGGTTAAAAGGAAGTTTCTAGACCTGCTCTGTCCAGTATGGTAGTCACTAGCTACATGTGGCTATTAAAATTAAGTAAAATATAGAATTCAGTTCCTCAGGTGCACGAACCACATGTGTATAGTGGTAACTGTACTGGATAGAACGAATAAAGATTATTTCTATCATCAAAGAAACTTCTCTTAGTACTGTTCTAGACAATATGTGACTGAATAATTCATGTTATCTCTGTTCTTCATTAGCATAGATACTGCTAACGCTATGCATCATCAGAAGCAGTTTGCTATACTGGAAAGAACAAAACTGTCATAAATCCTGATTTTATCATTTATTAATTGTGTGACCCTGGCTAAGTAGGATGTCACTGACCCTTAGTTTTTCTTATTTATAAAATAGAAATAATATTTACATTTATTCTGCAGGGTTTATACCCTGGCATAGAGCAGGAGCTCAATAAATGGTAGAGATTACTGAAAGTATAAAAGATAAACAGTGAAACCCCACCATAACCTATGGGACTGGAGAGAAAATGATTAAAACGTCCTCCATAGCATCACCACAAACAATGCAAAAAACGAGGCTAAGCAAACTAGGAGATTGAGTCCTGTCCCCTACACATCAGCATTAAAAAGGGCTCTCAATGTACCTAATGCTGCCATCAGAGCATGCAGAACACTGACAAAGGAAGCAGCTCTCTTATCGTAAAATTGGTCCAGGGTGGCCAAGACATCTTGAACCACATCTGCCACCAAAGGAAGCAGGTTAGCATCTGAGTTCCGCAGCATGACTTCCAGGACCTTTGGGGTATGAGGATGCAGAGCCAGATGACGCAGATTTAAAGAGATCCCATTCACTAAATAGTCTGAATTTTGATTGATCAGGTGCTGCAGGGAGTCGTAGCCACAAGCACGGCAAATGTCCATCATGGTGCTGGTAGCCACCTGACTAATGAGTAGGGTTTGGTCTCCAGCCTTCTCCAGTACTGGATAAAGGGCTGACATCAAGAGCAAACAGAAGTCTTTTCCTAGTGCATATGCAAACTGGCCAATTCCTTCCAACTGAATGCATATTTGCCAGATGTTACTGTTCATGGAGCAAATAGTGGGACTTGGCTTTGAGAAGGCTAGAAAAGATGTAACTTGGCAGGTGTGTTCACCAGACGTGATGGCTTGGAGGCCTGGGTGCTCCATCATCAGCTCCTCTCCCATTTCCTCAGTTTCAAGACAGGTAACCAAATACCAATTTTCTTGACTTGTGTATTCTTCAAGTATAGATGTCACAATCTCTCTCAGTTCTTCTGGGTTTGTTTTAATATGTTTTTCGTGAAGATCCTCGACCTCCAGCCCAGCAGCCCCTGTAACCAGTTCATTAAGGATCATGGCAGCTTGCTTCCGGTAAACCACAGATTGATGGTAAAGTTCCATAAAGTGATCCACAAGCAAATAAAGATTCCCATAATAACCAAGTAGCTGACAAACCTGCCTCAAGAGCATGAAGATTCTCTCATCAGTGAAGAAGCGGAAATATCTCCTCTGGATGCGGTTCCAAGGCTGTGTGGCTGAGGTCTTTGGAGAAGCATTCAGATCATCAGAGTTCCAACGCCGTTCCTCAACAATCTTGATGTCAGCCACGTCTAGCTCTAGAACTTGGATGAGTGCTTTGGAAAGCCGCTGGAGATGGGCCACAGAGTTGAGGACAAAGTTTATTTTTGGGCCCAAGAGTTTCAGATAACCAAGTAACAAGGAAAGAGTAGAGAATTTGCCCTGGTCATCTTGGGAGTTCATTAGGCGAGGAAGAGATGTGGCAAGGGAATGCAGGCTTTCTGACAAGATGTCAGCGAGGGCTTTGTTGCCCACCACTACTTTTTGATCTGCAAAATGTCTCAGAACTTTATTGCACTGGGCTTGGACTTCAGGACTCTCATCATTTACTAGTCCCACTAAGGCCTTCAGAAGGGGACCAGCACATTCGACCAATGATTGACTGCACTTCAAAAGAAGGTCCTCCACAAGTTCTACCAGTTCCAGTCTCACCTTCCAGTGTGGGTGAACAGAAACACACTCAATTATCTTTTTAATAAGGATAGTCAACTTGTCGCCAGTCTTTTTTACCCAATCTGCTTCCCTGTAAACCATCAGCTCCGCTATTCTGTGCTCAACTGCAGGTTTTGCTTGGACCTTTGAGATTCTTTTGAGCTGTTCATCAGCCATAATGAAGCTCACTGTCTTGTAAAAGATCTTTAGGGAAGATACAACAATGCTGTGACCTTGTTTAAAGTCTCCTGTGACAAGCCTGGTCAGTGCAGTTGAGATTCCAGGTAAAAAAGAGGCAAACAAATCCCCCAGCTGCTTTTGTTCAAGTTCATCCAATGACCTTGGATGGTCCTGACAATCACACTGCAAGAGTAGAACCTGTAAACATTTTAAGGCAGCAATTTTAATTTGCTTTGATTTCTCCTGTTCTGCAAGGCCTAACAGTAAAGATACAGCAAATCCTAAACGTGGCAGAATGGAGGGCTCATAAAAAGTCAGAATGATGTCCCCATAAGCTGAGTGCATTAATGTGCTAAGTCCCTGGATCACAGCCAATTTCAACTCCTCGGACACAGCCGCAGGTTTTTGGGAGCTGGGTGAATACAGACAAGCAGAGAGTTCTGAAAAGAGTTCCTGGAGAAGCTCCTGTTCTTTCACACATGTTGAAGAAAGGACAAATGTGAGGCATTCCACCACACTTTGGATCAAACGCTCTCTTTTGGGACCTGGGGTCTTCAGGGTAAATCGCAGAGGGAAGAGGATGTACTGCTGAAGTTCCTGAAGGGCACTGTCACTCACAGCTTGTAGTCGTGTCTGCAGATGCTCCACATTCTCCACTGTCTGGGTCTTTGTGAGCTGAACACAGACTGGACGTAAGACACCAAAGGCCTCCTCAGGAGTATCAAAAACTGCCATTGTGCAGCAGCCTTCCCCTCACTGAGGAAACATCCTGCAGGCTGGAGGAAGGAAACTGTTCAGTAAAAATGTCAAGTTCAAAGCAAGTATGAAGTGAACTTGCATTCATTCATTCAACAGACATTTACCTGGGGTCTATGTGCCAGCCACTGCACAAGGCACTAGGGGTGCAATGAAACTGAGCCCCCTGTCTAGTGAGGGAAGTACATGTACGGTTACAATAAAGTCTCTTCAGGATTAGGACAGGCCTAAGCTTACAGTCCTGAGTGTGGAAGTCATATCCTGAGGAAGCCAGGATGGGTCTCACAAGAAAATTATGCTCGAGGCAAGACTTGAGGGAGGAAGGAATAGGAATCTGTGGACTATTTTCAGGAGTTCGGATTTTAACCTTCAGGAGTTTGGATTTAAACCTTCAGGTTTCATCTTTTTAAAACTGAGGTATACATATGGTAAAATGCACTATCTTAATGTACAGCTCAGTGAATTTTTGTGTTTGTATAGAACAATGTAACCACTTCCCGAAGTAAGATACAAAATAATTCCAACAACCTAGAAGGCTCCCTCATGTCCTTTTGCAATTGATTCCTATTTCACCTGCCTGGAGGTAACCACTTTTATGACTTCTATCACTACAGACATGTTTTGCCTGTTCCTGTCATTAAGAGGTTTAAAGCAAGGGGTGATATGGTCAACTTTAGGCACTGAAAAGATCCCCCAGGAGCCTGTAATATGGGAGAAGGATCAGAACTGGGTGAGACTGACAGCAACATAAAGCGAAAGGGCGTACCCAGAGAGATGGGAAAACTGGGAGCACACACTATCACAGAACACACAGGAGAAGACACAGTCCAGCAGGATGGAAAGATGGACAGCAGGCAGGCAAGCAGGCAAGCAGGCAAAGGAGAAAGGATTACAGGAAAGCAAAGAACAACTCAATATCCAAGAGTCTGTCTTTTTTTTTGTGAAGAGAAATTCAAAGTCATGGGCTGACAGTGAACAAGGAGAAGGATAAACAGAGGGCTTGAGGAGAGAAATAAAAGTCTCAAATACTCCCTTTGGGGAAGCAGAGCATGCTGGGAAGACTTACGAAAGTGTGGCCCAAGGGTACTGAGGACTGAGCTGAGTTGGAGACCATAAATGTGTATAACTGTAAAATGTCGGCATTGGATGGAGGCTTAGAGATCATCTAGTCTGGTGGTCTTGTGGTCTTTCTTTTTTCTCTACTTGCTGGGGGCTTTTGAAGAGATGATAAGAAAGTGCTTGTGCTGCTTCTGTCTACCCCCAATTCCATGAACACTCCCGAACTCGGTGGCTATAGATTGGCAGGCAAGTCGTGCCAGCGGGCGTGAGCAAGGCCTGCTCAGTCCAGAAAGAGAGCTGGTGCCAAATTTCCCCATGGAGAGACTCTGATACGCTGGAGAGTCTGGTCTACTGACCTCCCTGGAACCCTATGAGGAAGGGCACTGTTCGTCACTGTGACGCTTCGTTGGGGTGTATCTCATGCTCTCTGTGGCCCCAAGAAGCCAGAGAAGGGAAGAAGCTTGACTCTTCCCTATCTCAGGCTAGAAAAATGCCACGCGTGGCAGCCACAAAGCTTGGCTGGGGTCTAATGACATCCCATGTGCACTGGCTCATACACTGATGAACCAGAGGCTGCTTTGCCACCTCCCTGCCTGAGATACTGGTAGTTGGATCAAGAAGTAGGAAAGAAAGAGAACTGCTTAATGGGATCCAGCAGTCATGGGTAGAAAAAGCATTTGAGCACTCCTTGAGGTGGTGAATCTTAGATTAACAGAACCAGAAAAAGAGGCAGATAAGAATTTTAATAATAATAATAATAAAAAGACCAAGTTCAATTATGACACCAAAGATGTCTCTTAGAATTAAAAGCATAATTTTCCACACACAAAAAAGCTCCACTGATGAAATTTTTAAAAAGACAGTTAATTGCCGAAACCCAATTAGTGGCCTAGTAGATCAAGTGGACCTGTCTTACCCAAAGCAGGGATGCAGAGACGCAAACTGTGAGACTTGGAGGACAGATCTGGAAGAACCAGCATGTAAGGGGGAATTTGAAAGGAGAAACATTTCCCTTAGCTGCAAAAAGATTTATCTGGAGACCGAAAAGCCTTGAAGGATACACACCTGACCACATTCTGGTAAAATTCCTTCACTCTAAATATGAAGAGAAAAATCACATATGCTTTGAGGAGGAAATGACAAATAACAAATAAAAGAAAAAGAAACTGGCTTTGAACTCCTCATTGGCAACAATGGATGCTAGAAGACAGTGGAATAGCACCTACTTACTGCAAATAAAGGATTGTGGCCCCCAAATGCCACTGAAGATGTTCTTCTGTCAAGATGGAAGAACAACATGCAAGAGAGGGTATTACCCACATATCCCACCAGAAGAAGACACTTACACTGCTGAGGAATTTTTTTTCTTTTAGTATGGAGAATTTTCTTCAAATACAATGTTTAAATGGAAGCCTGGTATACAAAATGGACAAAATCAGAGGGTGTCTTGTAAAATCCAGGGCGAAGGCAATGGCCTAGGGCTCTCTCTCTTATTTCACTGTAGGAGTTTCAAGAAGATAACTTGGGGTCTGCCCCCGACAGGGTGGTGGTTCCTAAACTACATTCTCAGATTATATAACAAAAACCGTAATAGAGCTAATGAAATGGGAATACACAGTATGTCTAACATTGACCTCATCGCTTTCTGCCATATTCCCTTGGTGATTTATAGTCAAGCTAGAAACCCTAGAATCTCTGTTTTCTTTCACCCTCTCTTAATCCCAACATTCCCTACATTTCATCAATTCCACCCCTTTGACACCTTTCAAATCTGCTGATGATGATAACCAATGTGTTTCATATTGGGTCAACTCTCACAGTTTCCTCTCTGGCCCTTTGGCTTGTTTCTTGCCCTCCTCGAATTCACATTTCACAATGACACTTAAGTAATCTTTCTAAAAGAAAAATCTGATCGCAATTCTCTAGGCTTAATTCTTAAACTGCTCTCCATCCTGCATGAAGGGCAGATACTTCTAGGTAGAAGCTACACCTAAGCATTACCATGGCATACAGGGCCCTTCACCATCAGGCTTCTGCCTGTCTTGCCAACCTCATTTTTCATTATTCTACCACTTTGATCTCTAACCTGCAATCATGTAAAATTTATAAAACTTGCAATTTTCTAAACAGGTGGTGCTAGTTCACATTTGTCTCCTTTTTCCTACCCCTGTACACACCTGTATGACAGTATTTGGCATGCTGTATTATTTGTGTATATGTCTGTTTTACCTAGTTTAGACTAGAGGCTCTGAGAGGGCAGGGCAATCCTATACCTAGAAGCTAGAAGAGCATCTGGCACATGGCAAGCCCTCAAAAACATCTGTACAGATTCTGCTTCCAAGTAGGATATAGTATGGTTTGGCAGGCTAATACTCCTGCCAATGACTAGAAAAAGCCAAATAAATTACAAAAATCATTTCTTAAAGCATCCAATACTTGTGGAAGCAACAAGGACTAGATGGACTAACAGACTGAGAATGTTCAGAGGGAATCAACAATCAATAGCTTGTGTGTGTGTGTGTGTGTGTGTGTGTGCGCCTTTGGTGTGTGCGCACGAGCCTTTGGTGCATTTGTTGATCCTGGACGTGGGCTTGGGATTAGGGTGTGGTTATCATTGGGGAAAGAGAAACCACAATGCTTTCAATGGTCACCTGGGGCTGGAGAGACAAAACTGCAATCTTGAGGGACCTCCAAATACCCAACTTCTGGAAGAAGGCTGCTGCTGAAGACAACCCAGTAGAGATTTTGGTATTCTTCAAAGCTGGGGTAACAAAACTGGAGATTTGATGGACTTGAAATACTTACTTGGTTGGGGTCTTCCTCAAGTCATTTAGTCAATTTTGAAATGATGTGAAGTAGTGGTAGGCTAAATAACTAAGCTGAAAATCTTAGGGGCAGAAGTGAACCTCCTAAAGGCTTTCATGTCTAAGGAGACAAACAGCCTATTAGGCTTTCAACTGAAAGCCCTGGAGGACCATACTCTAATAAGGATGAACCAAAGTAAGTTTGGGGCTTACCAGGATTGCAACCCAGCAGTGACCCAGCTCAATCCCTGAAATACGTCAGACTAGACTGAAGTATTTAATTAACAGAAGAAAGGGGCAAACCTTGATGGCAGAAGATATATGCAGCCACTATGATTCTTTTATATAATGTTTGGTATATAATAAGTTTTTTAAGCATGTGTGGAGGTAAATGCCCACAGCTAGTAATCAAGAGAAAAAACAGACATTAGAAGCAGACCTATGGATGGCCCAATTACTGAAGTTTAGTAGTCAAGAACTTTGAAATAACCAAGATTAATAAAGTCAAGAAACAGAGGAAAAGACCAAAGTAAATGAAAGGATAAATAATTTTATCACAGAATTGGCTGAAATCTATAAAAAAAATCAAATGGATACTTTAGAACTGAGAACTACAGTATCTATAATTAAGAATTTAATATAAGATATTAACAGTAAATTGGACTTAGCAGGAGACAAGATTAATGATTTGGAAGATAGGTCAATAAAAAATATTCAAACTCAATTAGAAAAATGAATGGTAAACACAGATAAGAACATAAAAGATGTGGGATAAAAGACGTGAATAAATGAGTCTCAGAGGACAGCATAGAGCAGAAGCAATACTAAAATGTTCAAAACAAATGAAAGAGATCAACCCACAGATTTAAGAAACTCAGCAACCCAATTATTTGGCCAATACAAAGAAAAGAACACACAGACATCATAGTCAAACTGCTGAAAAACAAAGAAAAAGAGGAAAACCTTAAAAAGCAGTGAAGCAATAAAAATGACAGCTGACTTCTCAAAAGAAATGACAAAATCCAGGAGTCAATAGAATGCTATCTAAAGAAAATAACTCCCAACTTTGATTTTTTTTTTTTTAATCTATGGACTAGGGAACCAACTTTGAATTTTACAGCCTATAAAAACAACATCTTTCAATAAAAAGGTAAGGCTGGGCATGGGTGGCTCACACCTATAATCCCAGCACTTTGAGAGGCTGCGGTGGGTGGATCACTTGAGCCCAGGAGTTTGAAACCAACCTAAGCAACATGGCGAAACTCCATCGCTACAAAAAATACAAAAATTACCTAGGTGTGGTGGTGTGCACTTATAGTCCCAGCTGCTAGGGAGGCTCAGTTGGAAGGATCGATTGAGCCTGGGAGGTTGAGGCTGCAGTGAGCTGTGATTGTGCCACTGTACTCTAGCCTCGGTGACAGAGTGAGCAGGTCTAAAAAAAAAAAAAAAAAACAAGGGTGAAATTCAGATATTTACAACAAACAAAACCTGAGGGAATTAATTGCTATCAGGGCAACACTAAAAGAAAAAACAATGTAAGAAAATAAACCTAGACAGACGCATGGAACTATAAGAGGGAATGAAGAAAATGAAATAGGTAAATATAAAAAAATTAACTGTACAAAACAATAACTATTATGTCTTCTGTAGTTTGTGTATATATAAAACTAAAATGCAAGACAAGAATAATTCACAAAAGGTAGGGAGGGGGAAGGAGTTAAGTGTCTAAGAGTCTAGTAGTGTAATGAAGTGATAAAATAATCTGTATTAGACCATAACATGTCAAGATGTTAAATGCATGTTGAAATCTGTAGAGTAAGCTCTAAGATAATTGTAAAAGAATAGCTACCTAACAAGATTACAGGGCAGTTAAAAATGGGATACTATTTTTGATTAATCAAAAAAAGGGCAAAAATGCAAAAAAAAAGAAATAAAACTAGTGAGCCAAATTGAAAGCAAAAAGTAAGATGGCAGACAGAAGTCTGAAGTACAACTAAAACAGCGATTACATTTGTGCAGAGTTTCTCAACAGCAGCACTATTGACATTTTGGGTGGGATAATTACTTGTTGGTGGAGGGCTGTCTTGTGCATTGCAGGGCATTTAGCAGCATCCTTGGCCTCTGTATCTTGGCCATCCATCTATCTGCTGCTAGTAGCACCAATCCAGGTGTAACAAACAAAAATGTCTCCAGACATTGCTAGATGTCCTGTCAAGGACAAAAATTGTCCCTGGATTTGGTACCACTGGTAGAGTCAGCATAATCCTAATCAAAATCCCAGTAGGATTTCTGCAGAAATATGATGAGTCTAAAACTGATAGAGAAATGCAAAGGACCCAAAATAGAAAAGACAATCTTCAAAAATAAGAATGCAGTTACAGAACTTACACTAACTGATTTCAAGGTTTACTATAAAGATACAATAATTAAAGGACAGTGTATACTTGGCATAAAGAAAAATGAACAGAACAGAGTTCAGAAATAGACCACACATAGAATAGAGAGTCCAGCTACACACCTGACAAATATGACAGTAAAATGAAGGGGTGAAAAGAATGGCCTTTTCAATTAAAGGTGCTATGTCACTTGGCTACTCATATGAAAAAAAAACATATATGTATCTTGATTCCATCACATCCTATTTAAATGTGAAATGTAAAACAATAAAGCTTTCCAAAGGAAACAGACAAGAACATCTCTGTGATCCTGGAGTAGGCAAAGATTTCTTAAATAGGACACAAAAAGAAAAAAACTGATAAATTGGACTACCTTAAAATTTAAGAACTTCTCTTCATCAGAAGACACTATTACAGAGTGAAAAGGCAATTCATAAAGTGACAGAAGATACTTGCTATATATCTGACAAAACACTCATATCTATAATATACAAAAGATTTTAAAAAAATCATTTAAAAAAGGAAAGACAACCTAACAGAAACATGAAAAAGGACCTGAATAGACATATCACAAAAAAGGATAGCCAAATAGCCAATAAACATATGACAAGACTTTAAATATCATTAGTCAGGAAAATGCAATTTAAAACCACAATGAAATATCATTACACATCCATGAGAAGAGCTAAATTTAAAAAAGGGAAAATACTAGAAAATTAGGAAAATTTCCTAATAAATTAGGAAAATACAAAGCAACTAAAACTCTCATTCAATGCTGGTGGGCGTATAAATCAGTGCAGCTAGTACGGAAAACTCGTTGGCAGTATCTATTATTTCAAAGGTGAATATATATATGCTCTATGATCTAGCAATTCCATTCTTTGATATATACCCAATAGAAATGTATATATAAGCTTATCAAAAGATGTATTCTGGAATTTACTATACACAATCACCCTAAAATGAAAACTACCTCAATGCCTATCTGTAGTAGAATGGATAAATAAACTGTAGTACATTCTCTCTATGAAATACTATACAGATGAAGATTTACCACAATCAGAGATCTTCAAAAGACTGGGTTATAGGCTCCGAAATATATAAACCAGCTTTCTCTAAGGAAGACAGCATAACACACTGCTACTTTGGCATAACACATTGCTACTTTGACATGACTATAAAAGGCAATCATATAGCTTTATGGGATGGCCATGAAATCACAGTTGTGTGACAATATGTCAATTACAGAAAGAATTGTTTAGAGATTTAGAGCCTTAGGAATTCTACATTCTATTCCTATAAAATGCAACCCTGATTACTTAGAGTGGTGCTGCACCAAAGTTTGATATTTATAAGCAACAGCAACAGGGGCATTCTGGTCCAGAAAGTTATACTGGGATGAGGCATTCAGAACAAACGGATTCTCTGGATGAGTAGACAAAACCACCCAGAGCTCAGAGTGACTGAATAAACATGAATAAACATAAGCATGAGCAAACAGTTCTTGACTGCTAATGGACACCTAATCCCTTTCTAGTTTAGTGGCCCTCCGTTGTGGTCCTGGAAAGTAGTTGGCAAGTAGGCACTGGAGAGGTGGGAGATGAGATCTGTGATTGGACAGCATGAATGAACTCACTGCCCCTGGCAAGCCTCTTCCCCTCCCCTCTACCTGCCTTGTAACAGGGGTGGGCTATAAGTAAGATCCCTGGACCATGGTGTAAAGGTGGTGAAGACAAATGGAACAATCTGTACAGGAGACGGTGTTATACTTTACAGATACTTAGATCCCAAGGTACTTACTGTATCACACAATCAAGAAGTGAAAAAGGGAGGGGAAAAAGTGCAAAAGGAATTTGGAAACAGAATGAATACGAACAAGGAAGAGGGAGAAGGATCTGTGTTGAGCTGGGGTACTATACACTTTGGGCTATGTGAGAAGGCTGCTCAAGGTGCAAGGCCTGTCACAAGCAAAGGCCAGAAGGAAGAAAAGTCATAGCACCTAATAAAGGCAGAGATGAGACAGAGATGCCATTGTGGCAGGTGAGCCAGGCCTCACACATCCATTCAGATGAAATCATTTGGTCAGGGCCTTTGCACTTGCTGTTCTCTCCCCCATGTCCTCAGGGCTCGCTCCTTTACCACTTCCAGGGCTTTGCTCAAGCGAGGCCTGGTCTGATCACCCCTATTAACACTGCTACCCATGCTTACTCCTCATCTCCTTTCCTTGCCTTTAAAATTTTCTTCCTTAGCACTTCAAAACAGCTGTCAAACCAGATTATCTACCTGTTTGTTTACTGTTTCTCTCCTTTCACTAGAATACTAGAATCAGTGATTTTTGACTGGTTTCTTAATTGCTTTTGGCACACAGTAGGTATTCAATAAATGCTCGTTGAATTAGTGGTCATAATGCAAGATCTGGTTCTGTCATTTGTAGAGTGTTCATATCAGCTATTCTGAATCGGATTCTAGATAAAACCTGCCATGCTCTTCTTCTCTTGGGGTGAGTTTTTCCTACAGGTAGTTGATCTCGTCTACACTGGGAGGGTCCTACTAGATTCATTCTGATGGGGTAATCATAGTTCTAGATTTGATTGTACTCCAGCCCACTTTTAGGCTATTTCCAGAACTGGGACAGAGGGAACATGTATATTTTCTCTCTATACATGCTTTCCCTTCTGAAGAACAAGTCGTAAGATGAAATAGGTACTTGTTCAATAATCCATCTGGTTGCAGTGTTCAGAGTACAGTGGAGGACTGATCTGGGTTCTAGCCCTGGCTCTTACAGTACCTGGCTGTGTGATTTCCATGAATTTTATCTTCTTCAATATAAAATAAACTTATGGATAAGAAAATCTCCAAAATTTCCACCTTTGAATAACTAGCCTATGGAAAGAACGACTGGGTTTAGAGCCCAGAGATAGGAGTTCAGATGTAAGAATCGCCAATACAAGTTCTTGAATAGGAGGAAAGCATTTTTCTTTTGTTGTTGAAAAAACCCCCATCATACATCAGGCAATGTGCTAGGTATTTATTGTATTCCTCATCCACAAGCTGAGCAGCACAAGGCTCAGAGAGGTTCAGTGATGTCCACACAGCAAGCAGGTGTCAGACTTGGGATTCATCTCAAGCCTGCCTGACTCCAAAGGCTGTATGTACTCTTTCCACTATACCAGAGGTTCCCAACCTGGCTGTTTATCAGAATCAAGGAGGAACAATTTAACTACAGATTTCTGGGCTCCACATCAGATCTACGGAATCAGAATCAATGTGGTGGGGGAGAAGATATGCTTGGGAATCTACAATTTTAAAACTTTGCAAGGTCAGTCCCATGGCCAGTGAGGTGTGGGAACCTTGCACTGTATATATTCTCTATGTGCTTTCCCTTCTGAAGAACAAGTCGTATGATGAAATAGGTTCTTGTTCAATAATCCATCTGGTTGCAGTGTTCAGAGTACACTGGAGGACTACTATCTTGGGTTAAAATGATGAGTTTATTTCTCTTCCCAGCTGAATGGTATAGTGTTACAGCTTTACTTGTGGTTTCCCCAGCATCTGCTGGTGTCTGCCAAGCAGTTCCCACTCACTGTTTGTTTAATAAATAAGTAAAAGAAGCTGGATAAACATTAACCCTTCAGCATATTCTGAAGTTTTGTTGATTGCTACTCATTTTTCCCTCTATCTAGAAATGTTTCCTTAGCATATACTATTTGCCCATACAGTGTGCTAAATTCTTGACAAGGGAAGAGAGATACAATGTTAACCAGAGAGGCTAACACTGTAAGGGAAGAGTACTGCAGAACAGGAAGAATATGCGGAGGAGGGGAATCAAGGAGACTTCCCATACATATTTCCGGAAATTACTCTAGGCTCACATAATGCTTAGTTTACAGCTGTCCCTTATAGAAAACATGTGAAGCTGTGCCTTGTATTACACTAATACTATGTGCCTGTTCCCTCCACTAGACAGGACCTTTTTTGCTAGACAGTACATTTCTAAAAAAGGGATTCTTAACTTAGAAGAGGGTGTACATAGAATATATATACAAATGACCTCCTGCCCTCCCCCAATTTATGACCTGGCACTGGAAACTGGGTAAGTTCTTCAGGTAACTAAAGTATGTTTGCATATTCTACTTATTTATAAATATTAATATAAACAAAAATTCTGTTCACACACACACATGAATACAAATAGAAAACTTAAGCTTCTCGGGAGATGGAGTAGGCATACATTTCCCTATTCTTTTTGTTAAGTATAACTAAAACCCCTGGACATTATATATAAAGCAAATACAAGAAGAAAGCAGACTGGTTAGGGACCCCAGGACCTGGGGAGTGACACAGTGCTGAGTTCCCTGGGTTTTCTTTCTGCCTCATAGACCCAAGCCCTGGAGCTGAAGAAGCTGGCAACCTGGAAGCACCAATGGGCACAGACACAAAAACCCCAACAAAAACCTGCTCTCTCTGGCCAAAGGAGTAGGGGAATGGGCACCCTCGCAAGACAAAAAACTTTTGGACAACAAACGCTCTACTCCAGCCAAACACTACAGAAAATAAGGCGGCCTCCACCCACGGTGGCAAAGGCTGATTGGAGAGCCTAGACTCCCACTCTCATAAGTCTGTAATGAGGCACCCTCAACACTCCTGCAGGGATGGTGTGAAGGAAGACAAAGTAGGAGCAGGCATTCCATCCCCACCAGCCCCAGTGTCAGTGGAGACCACACGGGGAGCCTAAACTTCCACTCCTACTTGGCAGTAATGAGGTAGCATCACAGGACACCTAGTCAGGACTTTCACCACTGCCCAGTGGTAATGATGCCACCTCCACTCCAATGTCAGTGGAGACCAAGTGGGGAGTTGGGACTGCCACACCCACCCAGCAGTACACCTCCACTCAGCAGTAGTGGGGAGACCTTTTTCTTGGGTGTCAATGGAGGCTGAGTGAGGAACTTGGACTTCTACCTCCACCTGGCAGTGATGAGGTACGGACCCCCTTCTCCTACCAGGAATGGTGTCAGAGATTGTTTAGTCTAAACATTAGACTAAACAACCTAAACAGACAAAACAGCCTCAACAGATGTCTCAGAACATTATACAGAAATGTCCGAACCTCAATATAAAAATCACTCATACCAGGAACCAGGAGGAACTCAGACTGAATGAAAAAAGACAATCGGTATGCCGTGGTGGCTCACACCTGTAACCTGAGCACTTTGGAAGGCTGTGGCTGGTAGATCACCTGAGGTCAGGAGTTCAAGACCAGCCTGGCCAACATGGTGAAACCCTATCTCTACTAAAAATATAGAAATTAGCCAGGTATGGTGGCGTGTGCCTGTAATCCCAGCTACTTGGGAGGCTGAGGCAGGAGAATCACTTGAACCCGGAAGGTGGAGGTTGCAGTGAGCAGAGACTGTGGCATGGCACTCCAGCCTGGGCAACAAGAGCGACACTCCATCTCAAAAAAAAAAGAAAAAGAAAAAAAGACAATCAACACATGTCAACACCAAGATGACAAAGAGACAAAGATGTCAGAATTATCTAATGAAGACATTAAAACAGCACGATTAAAATGTATCGATAAGCAATTATGAATATACTTCAAACAAATGAAGGAATAGAAAGCCTCAAAAAAGAAAAAGAAGATATAAAGAAACAAGTGAAAATTTTAGAACTGAAAATTTCAGTAACAAAGAAAAACTTCAGTGGATGGGCTCAACAGCAGAATGGAGGGAAGAAAAAAATCTGTGAGCTGGAAGATGGAACAATAGAAATTACCCAATCTGAACAATAGAGAAAAAACTACTGAAAAATATATAAACAGAGCTTCAGGGAACCTGTGGGACCAAGAGGGCAGGCTGAAAAAGTACTCAAAAGAAATAATGGCTGAAAACGCCACAAAGTTGGCAAAGACATAAATCTATATATCAAGAAGCTGAGTGAACCCCAAAGAAATTTATCCCAAGACTCTTCATAATTTAATTTCTGAAAACTAACAACAAAAAATATTGAAAGCATCCAGAGAAAAATTATATCTTGTCTACAAGGAAGAAACAATTTTTTTTTTTGAGACAGAGTATCATTCTGTCACCCAGGCTGGAGTGCAATGGTGCCAAATCCACTCACAGCAACCTCCGCCTGCCAGGTTCAAATGATTCTCCTGCCTCAGCCTCTCAAGTACCTGGGATTACAGGTGGGCACCAGCACTCCCGGCTAATTTTTGTAGTTTTAGTAGAGGTAGGTTTCACCATGTTGGCCAGGCTGGTCTCAAACTCCTGGCCTCAAGTGATCCACCCACCTTAGCCTCCCAAAATGCTGGGATTACAGTGTGGCCACCATGCCCAGAGGGGAGAAAACAATTCTAATGACAATCTCATCAGAAACCATGTAGGCCAGAAAGAAGTTACACAATAATTTTCAGGTGCTGAAACAAACAAACAGTCAACGCAGAACCATATACCCAGCAAAAAACGTGCATCAGGAATGAAGTGGAAATCAAGACTTCTGAGAAGAAGGAAAACAAAGAGAATTTGTCACCAGCTGACTTACTGTAAAAGAATGGCTAAAGAAAGCTCTCTAAACAGAAAGAAAATGATAAGAAATCCTGGAACATTAAGGGGGAAGAAAGAACATGGCATACAAAAATATGTGTAAATGCAACGGGCTTTCCTTATCCTCTTGAGTTTTCAAAACTATGTTTGACAGTTGAAGCAAAAATTGTAATGCCATCTGACATGGTTCTAAATGTATGTAGAGAAAACGTTTAAGACATTTATATGATAAATGGGCAGAGTAAAGAGACATAAAAGGAAATAAAGTTTCTATACTTTGCTAGGTAAAGGTAAGTTATGTACACACAATGTAATACCTAGAGGGACCACTAAAAGGGCTACATACAAAGAGATATACTCAGAAACATCATAGATAAATCACATGGAATTCTAAAAAACATTCAAGTAACCCACAGGAAGGCTACAAAAAGAAAGCAGATAAATGAAAAAGAGAATAAACAGAAAGAAACAAAATATAGTCATCTCTCGGTATTCACCAGGGACTGGTTCCAAGACTTCCATGGATACCAAAATCAGAGGATGTTGAAGTCCCTTATAGAAAATAGTGTAGTATTTGCATATAACCCATGCATATCCTCCCATATATTTTATATCAACTCTAGATTATTACAACACCTAACACAATGTAAATGTTATGTAAACAGTTGTTACACTATATTGTTTTAAAAATCTGTATTATTTTTATTGTTGTATTGTTATCTTTTACTTTTTATTTTTTTCAAATACAGTTGACCCTTGAACAATGTGGGGGTTAGGAGTGCCAACCCCCTCGAGCAGTCAAAAAATCTCTATAAATTTTGACTCCCCAAAAACTTAACTATTGACAGCCTATTGTTGACTGGA
Organism: Pan paniscus; assembly: GCF_029289425.2. Taxonomy (NCBI): domain Eukaryota; kingdom Metazoa; phylum Chordata; class Mammalia; order Primates; family Hominidae; genus Pan; species Pan paniscus. The sequence goes on from NC_073270.2 coordinate 43,754,261, forward strand.
AACCTTACTGATAACATAAACAGTTGTTTAACATAAATTTTTTATGCTGTATGTATTATATGCTGTGTTCTTACAATAAAACAAGCTACAGAAAAGAAAATGTTATTAAGAAAATCACAGGCTGGGCCCAGTGGCTCACGCCTGCATCCCAGCACTTTGGGAGGCTGAGGTGGGTGGATCACCTGAGGTCAGGAGTTCAAGACCAGGCTGGCCAACATGGTGAAACCCCATCTCTACAAAAATACAAAAATTAGCCAGGCATGATGGCAGGTGCCTGTAATCCCAGCTACTCAGGAGGCTGAGGTGGGAGAATCACTTGAACCCGGGAGGCGGAGGTTGCAGTGAGCCAAGATCGCACCATTGAACTCTAGCCTGGGTGACAGAGCGAGGCTCCATCTCAAAAAAAAAGAAAGAAAGAAAAGAAAATCACAATTACTATTCATTAAGTGGAAGTAGATCATTACACAGGTCTGTCTTCATCTTTGTCTTCACCTTGAGTAGGCTGAGGAGGAGGTGGGTTGGCAGAAGGGAAAGAAAATCTGCATATAAATAGATGGCCGCAGTTCAAATCTGTGTTGTTCAAGGGTCTACTGTATTTTCAATCCACAGTTGACTGAATCTACAGAGACGGAACCCATGAATATAGAGGGTCAACTATAATTGTATTAAGCATAAAAGGTCTAAATACATCAATTAAAAGATTGAGACTGGCGGAGTGGATTTAAAAACATGATCTAACTACACGCTGTCTATAAGAAACTCACTATGCAGAATTATAGAGGCTGATTGATAATCAAAGGATGGAAAAAGATATTATCATGTAAGCATTAATCAAAGGAAGGTAGAAGTAGCTATATTAGCACCAGATAAAGTAGACTTCAGAGTAAAAGAAAAAAATTACCAGAGACAGAGTACAATGAATAACAGGTATATCTACTAAGAACATACTGCAATCTTAAAATGTATATGCTGTAAAATGTGTGAAACAAAAATGGATAAAACTAAAAGGAGAAACAAATTCACAATAGATGGTGGTGACTTCAATATTCCTCTCTCAACAATGGATAGGATAACTAGACCAAAAATCCACAAGGATATAGAAAAACCACCACCATCAACCAACAGGACCTATGACATTTATAGAACACTCCATCCTACAATAGCAGACTACACATTCTTTTGTTGTTGTTATTTGTTTTTTCAGACAGGATCTCACTCTATTGCTCAGGCTGCAGTGCAGTGGCTCGATGATGGCTCACTGCAGCCTCAATTTCCTGAGCTCAAGCAATCCTCCCACCTCAGCGTTCTGAGTGGCTGGGACTCCAGGTGCATGCCACTATGCCCAGCTAATTTTCGTATTTTTTAAAGACCGAGTTTCGCCATGTTGCCCAGGCTGTTCTTGAACTCCTAGGCTCAAGTGATCCTCCTGCCTTGACCTCCCAAAGTGTTAAGATTACAGGCATGAGCTACAGTGCCTGGCCCACATTCTTTTCAAGTGCTCATAGAACATAAGACAGATGATTATCCTGCCATAAAACAAACCTCAACAAATTTAAAAGAACTGAAATCATACAGAGTGACATTCCCCAGCCACAATGAAATCAAGCTTGAAATCACTAACACAGAGATAACAGGAAAATCTCCAAATACTTGGAAACTAAACAACATGTTTCTAAATAATCCACGGAACAGAGAGGAAACCTTAAGGGAAATTAGAAAAAAAATAGGGAAATGAATGAAAATGAAAATATGACACACCAAAATCTGTGGATACAGCTATAGCCATGCTGAGATGTAAATTAATAGTACTAAGTCATATATTAGAAAAGGGGAAAAGTCTCAAATGAAAAAGGTAAACTCCTACCACAAGAACCTAGACAAAGTAGAGCAAAATAAAGCAAGCAGAAGAAATAATAAGGAGCAGAAATTGACAAAACTGAAAACAGAAAACACAGAAAGTCAATGAAATAAATAACTGGTTCTTTGAAAAGGTCAATAAAATTGACAAACTTCTAGCAAGATTGACAAGGGAGTGAGTGAGCAAGAGAGAGAGAGAGAAAGAGAGAGGAGAGAGAAGAGACGAGACACTGATACTGGAAATTTCCAATATCAGTAATGAAACGGGACAGTACTACAGACCCTGCAGACATCAAAGGGTAATATGGGAATGCTATGGTTTGAATATCTGTCCCTTCCAAAACTCATGTTGAAATTTAATTCCCAATGTATTGAGAAGTGGAGTCTTTATAAGCCCTCATAAATGGATTAATGGGTTATCATGGGAACTGGTGGCTTTATAAGAGCAAAACAGACCTCAGCTAGCACACTCAGCCCCCTGGCCCTGTGATATCCTGCACTGCCTTGGGACTCTGCAGAGTCCCCATCAGCAAGAAAGTTTTTTACCCAATGTGGCCCCGTGACCTTGGATTTCTCAGCCTCCATAACTGTAAGAAATACATCCTTTTTCTTTATAAATTACCCAGTTTCAGGTATTCTGTTATAAGCAACAGAAAACAAAGACAGGGAATACCACAAACAGCTTTACCCATATAAATTTGACAACTTTGATGAAGTGGTTAATTCCTCAAAAAACACAACCACAATATGAAAGAGATTATTTTAACAGCTTTATAACTTTTAAATAAACTGAATTTGTCACTTAAAAACTCCAGAAAAAAAAGGAAGAAGGGAAGGAAGGGAGGGAGGGAGGAGGGAGGAAGGAGGAGGGAGGGAGGGAGGGAAGCAGGGAGTGGAGGGAATCTCCAAACCAAGATGGTTTCATTGGAGAATTCCGCCAAACATTTAATGAAGAATTAACACCAATTCTGCACATACTCTTCTAGAAAAAGAAGAAACACTTTCCAATCCATTTTATAAAGCCAGTATTATCCTGATACCAAACTAAAGGCAATACAAAAATTTAAAAAATCTATAGACCAATTTCTCTCATGAGTATAGATGCAAAAATCCTAAAGAAAATATTAGGAAATTCAGCAGTATGTAAAACACACACACACACACACACACACACACACACACACACCCCATGATAAAGTGGGGCATATTTCAGAGATGCAAGACTGGCTCAATATTTGAAAATCAATTAGAGTTGTTAATACTAACAAGCTATTAACAAGCTTAAGAAGAAAAATCACATAATCATATCATCCTCACCTTTCAGACCTCTATATGTTGAAGAATCCTAGGACTCAGTCTCTTTTTACACCTTATTCCATTATGACTCTCACATTTTTATCTCTAACCCAGATAGCTCTTCCTTGAATTCCTGACCCATAAACCCAACTGCCCCTTAGACATCTATACTCAGGCATTTCCAAATGGACATGTCCAAATACAAATGCTCGCTCTTACTCTCCAAACCCACTCTTTTCTGTAATTCAGTAAATGGAAGCGCTATTCTTATAGTTGCTTAGGCCAAAACCCTTGGAGCTATCTCAACTCTCATATGTCTTTCACACCCCATATCCAATCTATCAGCGGATCCTGTTACCTCTTCCTCTAAAATATCCCCAGAACTGTCCCTTTCTTACCACTTCCACAGATACCACCCTGGTTTGAGTTATCCTTTCACCTGGGTTACTACAACAGCTGCCAAACTGGTCCTTCCTGCTTCTACCTTTGCATTCTTACTGTCTTATTTTCTACCTAACAGCCACAATGCTCCTTCTTCGTGCAAAACTGCCCAGTGGACTTCATTTCATTCAGAGTAACATCTAAAGTCTATACTATTGCCTACAAGTCACCATGTGATGCAGTCCCTTCGTACTTTTCTGAACTAATTTCCAGCCACCCTTCTAGTTCATATCACTCCAGCTTTATTGTCCTCTCTGTTGTTGCTCCAAAATGCCAACAATGGTATAAACTTGGTTTTCCCTCTTCCTGGAACAATGGCATATGGCTTGTCTCTCAAATGACATCTTACCAATGAGGCCTTCTCTGAGAAGCATAAGTAAAAGACTACCCACCTACACATATACATTCCTTATCCTCCTTAACTCCTTGATTTTTATTGAAGTTACTTACCACTTTCTGACTTATTCTAAACTTGCATGTTTGTTTTTCTATCTTTCTCAGTACAAAGTAAGTTCCTGAGAACGTGGATTTTGTCTGTTAGCTTAGAAGAGTGCTTTGGACATAGGTGCTGAAAAATTATTTTCCGAATGAATGAATAAACTATTGGTTCAGGAGTCAAGAATTTGGGATCAGACATAAGATAACCCTAATTTGACTCCTGGCTCTGCTATTTCCTAACTATGTCCAAGTACATAGGGTACTTAACCATGCTTTACATTTTCTCGTCTATCAAATAGTGATTGTAATAATTTCAACTCCTAAGACTGATGTAAGAATTAAATTAAAAAAGTATGTAATGTGCTTAATAGACAGTGATTTGGTATAAAAGTGCTCAGCATATGACAGTGTTATTAATATGGAAAGATGATCTAGATTTCGACACAAAAGCCCTCAGTTATGACTAGATACTCACTGTATGATTTTAGGTTACTCACCTCTTTTACACTAACTCACTTGATAAATCAGGAACTGGGGCCGAAAAGATGGCTAAGTTGCAGCCCCTTCCCTCAAGTCTTAGTAATGTGATCTTGGGTAGGTCACTTAACCTCTCTGAGCCTGTTTCCTACGCTGTCCAAAGGGGGATAATATAATACCTCACAGCTTTGTTGTGAGGATTAAATGAGTTACTGTGTGGGAATTGTGTCTAGCACATAGTAACCTCTCACTGTGTTAGCTATGATTATGATTCTAGTCTGGAGGAGGGGTAAAAGCATGTAAGCAAAGAACTGCAATACAGTGCAATAAGAGCAAAAGCAGGCATCAGCTAGAAGAACGTCTCCTAAACTAGAGTCTGCCCACAACTAGGAAGTTATACCACGATCAGGAAATTTTAAAACCCTCTTATGTCTATAACTTAACTCCCTACCATCACCCCCGTGGCAGTAAGAAAAACAAAATTTCTCTGCTGCTTTGATAACTGGGATTTAAAACTTAAAAAAAAAAATAGGGTCAAGGTTTAGAGTCTCAGATAGTGTTTTGTTTTGTTTCAGAGAAGAGTCTCGCTCCATCGCCCAGGCTGGAGTGCAGTGGCACGATCATAGCTCACTGTAACCTCTAACTCCTGGGCTCAAGGTATCCTCTCGCGTAGCTGAACTGCAGGTGAGCGTCACCATGCCTGGCTAATTTTCGCTGTTACCCAGGCTGGTCTTGAACTCCAGTCCTCAAGCTATCCTCTCGCCTCGGCCTCCCAAAGGGTTGGGATTACAAGCAAGAGCCGTTGCACCAGGCCTCAAATAGTGTGTCTCAACACGAGGTCAACAGACACATTGGGAAGGCTAAGTTAGTTCCCTCCACCTTTTCCCTAAAGTTAACACCTCACTTAAGTTCGAAAAAGTCAACTGGACCCGCAGAAGGCAAAAGCAGCATGTAATAATACCCTGAGTGAGAACCCACTTAAGAGCCGAGAGCCCAAATGTGTGTTTCATGACGGCGCTGTTACAGACTAAAAGGTCAAAATAGGACATTAAAGGGTGCTCCGGGAGGCTGAGTAGGAGCTCACCAGGTGAGAAAGGGGATGTCACTTTCGGAGAGAGAACGAGCGCCAGGGCGTGGAGGCGTGAAAAGGGCACGTGGGTGGCCTGGAAGAACCAAAACTAAGTGTTTTGGGGGACAGCCAGAGAGCCGAACACATATGGAGGAAAGATGCGGCCTGGGGCCCGCCAGATTAGAAAGGAAATCCCCCTCCCATACCCAGATCATGATCTCTCAGCCTCAATGTCCCCTCAGGATACCCCTCTACAGGGTCCCAGCTGCTGGGCTCCCTCTGGTTCCCGTCACTCTTCCCTTACCTCGTCTTCCAGCCTTTCTCTCACTCTCCCGCCTCCTCTGCCTCGCCGGAAGTGACGCGCTAAGTAGCGCGCCGTATCGCGCCAGAAAGGTTCCGAGGGAGCGGGAAAAAGGGTTCCGGCGAGATCCACTGCGCCGGTGTGCAGGCTCGAGCGGTCAAAGCTCTTTCCGGGGGCCCGGGGAACTACTCTCCTTGCCTCGCTCTGTCTCCTTCGAAGTGCTCTGCGCGAGGTTCAGAGCGGCCGCCGCCTCCAAAGGGACGGTTTTCTAGAGCTCCGACGCCTCTCGGTGCCCCTCTGCTCCGGCCCTTGCCCTTTGACCTCGCTCTCGCGGCAGGGTGAGAGGTCGGGTGGCCATCTTGTGGCGGCGGCGCGGGCGGCTGTTACTGCGGAGACCCATCCCCTCCCCCTCCTCGCACCCCTGGCAGTCTGTCAGTCGGTAAAAAGTCCCGCAGCCTGTCAGGTGAGGCCCCGGCCTCGTGCCGTCGCTCTTCCCGCCGCACTGGGCGGCCCAGGCCGCTCCCTGCCGGGCCTCACTGCCGCCACCATGTCCTCCTTCTCTGAGTCGGCGCTGGAGAAGAAGCTCTCGGAGCTGAGCAACTCTCAGCAGAGCGTGCAGACCCTGTCCCTTTGGCTCATCCACCACCGCAAGCACGCGGGACCCATCGTCTCCGTGTGGCACCGCGAGCTCCGCAAAGGTAAACACCAACTCCCCACCCCCTGGACGGTCCCCGGATTGTCCTCTCGCCCACCTACAACCTAGGCCCCTCTAAGCCTCTTCATTGAGCCTTGCTTTCCAGGCCTGATCGAGCTTCTGAGATGGGAGACAAAGTTAGCCCCATTTCTCGAAGAAGGAAACTGAGGCCCGGGAAGGTTTAAGGTACTTGCCTGAGGGTCCACGGACTGGGACTCAGGTGTCCAGACTTCTAGTTCATCAAGCCATTTTCCCTTCAGTTTCCCCCTGACATCTGTGGCTGTTATTATCTCGGCAGCATTCACTGCCGTACTGGCCCTAGCATGTCGGGCCCAGTGCTGGGTATTTGGAGTAAAAGCCAGTGGGCTCCGGAGTCAGACTCTGCAGATCGAGTCCTGGCTCAGCTATTTGCCAGCTGAATAATACTGGGAGAGTTTCTTCATCTCCCTGTGTCTCCGTTTTCTCATCTGTAAGAGGGAGGCAAGGATAGCTACCCCTTACAAAGCCTTTACTTCATACCAGTCACTATACTAAGACCTTTGTGTGTATCCTCGCACTCAGTCCTTAGAACAGCCCTGTGAAGTAGGTAGTCTCTCCCATCTTAGGTTAAGGGGCCACCCAGACCTTACCTCTCCTCTCCTCTCCTCTCTCATGCAGTTGTCATTGATTTCAGGCCCTGCTCAGGTTCTGACAGACATTCATTGAACTCATTCTGTTATGTGCCAGGCACTGGCTTGGACACTTGCAGCATGTTGCCTCTGCCAACTGCCTAGAATTTAAGCCTGACTTTGCCGCCTTACTGACCCCAGCAACTTAACCTGTCTGTGCCTTAATTTCCTTATCTACAGAATGGATAACTGAAATTTACTATGTCTTTATTACATGCGAAGTGCAGTACTGATATCTTTACATACATTGCCATTAAAAAAAATTCTCGGAGCCCTATGAAGTAGGAACTTTGCAGAAGAGGAAAAACTGAGACTCATCTCGTGGTGAGGAGTAAACGGGATAATCCAAATGAACATTTAGCATGGGGTGAGGCACAGTGTAGGCATTCAGCAGATTATGGTGAGATGAGACTTTTGATTACTCACTGTGAGGCATGGTCTTTACCTTCAAGTTGCTTACAGTCTGGTGGGGAAAGATGGGCACCTACACTCCTGGATGAGTTTCATAATGGAAGACTGAAGAAATGAAGCTCAGAGCTGCTCCAGACACCCTATATGTGGTAGGCCTTTATAGCGAATTGGCTTTACAAGTGTTCTATACTATCTGTGAGTTGGGGACACCACAGATGTCCTGCTCTACAGGTGAGGAAACTGAAGTGGCTAAGTGGTATTTTCAAGGCTTTCGAACTGAACAGGCTCAGACTACAACAGGCTGGCAAACACCAAAATCCATTTTTTTCAGGAGACCCAGTTCTAGCCCTTTAGCAGGGACCCCCCCTAAATATCGCGTGCTGTACTGAGATAGGGATCCCCTCAGCCCTTCGAGCAGTTCCGGGAAGAGGTAGAGCCTGGAGTTTATGGGGCCTTCTTCATGTACCCCACTGTGCCATTCAGAAATTATTTGTAGAGTGTGCTGAAATGTGAATTGCTACTGTACAGAATTCTATTGGGTGGGACCTCAAGAGGCAGTTAAAGTCCATCTCAGGTGTCATTTTTTTTTTTTTTTTTTTTTTTGAGATGGGGGTCTCGCTCTGTCGCCCAGGCTGAAGTGCAGTGGTGCGATCTCAGCTCACTGCAAGCTCCACCTCCCGGTTTCATGCCATCCTCAGCCTCCCGAGTAGCTGGAACTACAGGGGCCCGCCACCACACTCAGCTAATTTTTTGTATTTTTAGTAGAGATGGGGTTTCAGTGTGTTAGCTAGGATGGTCTCGATCTCCTGACCTTGCGATGCCCCCGCCTCGGCCTCCCAAAGTGCTGGTATTACAGGTGTGAGCCACCACGCCTGGCCAAGTGTCACTTCTTTTGTGACACTTTCTTGATTCCTTGCCTCACCCTAGTTGAGTTACTGAAAAAAAGCAAATTAGAGAGTACATTTGTGTATGAAGCTCCATTATCCCTAATCTTACGTGGTAAAGCCTTATGTTGCAAGTAGGCTAGCATTATTATCCTCATTTTATAGATGAGATGATAAAGGTATAGAGGGATTAAGTGCCTTGTCCACAGACATACAGCTAGGACATGAGCCCAGGGCTGCCTGATGCCAAAATATGTTCTTTTTCATGTACTCAGTGCCTCAATGCATTTAATAAGTGAAGGTGGTCACCTGACTGCAATCAAACTGTGGTGCTTTCATTTATTAGAATTAATGAGTGCCTCCCACCCCATCATACCAGTTTAGCATTTAATTTGTTCCTACTAGCTGTTCATTTGAACTGGTTACATCTTTGTCATTAGATTATGTTTTGAGAGAGGAACTAGACCTTCTTGTTTATTTGCAACACCACAGGATATCGCATGGTGCCTGTTATATAGTTTAAAAATAGGAATTAAATCATGGTCTCTGATAGAATTTTCGTGGTTGAGTAAAGGATCTAAACAGCGCTATCCAATACAACTTTCTGTGATAACAGCATAAAGGATATAAGCAGCGCTATCTAATACAATTTTCTGTGATAATAGCAATGTTTTCTATCTGTGCCATCCAACAGGTAGCCGCTTGGTATATGTGGCTATGGAGCACTTAAAATGTGTGACTAAGGAACTAAAGTTTTAAGTAGATAGAATTGAAAATTTAGTTTCCAGTTTTTACCAGCTGCAATTCAGGTGTTCCAATAGCCACACGTGGTTAGTGGCTAACTTACTGGACAGTGCAGAGTTAAAAAAAGATGCTCTTCCAAGCATCAATACCTAGCTTCCGAATATCCAGGCTTATTTCATGAACTGAAAATGCCCCCACACTAAAAGAAAAGGATTCTGTGCCCTAATGTTCAGATTGATTAGCCCTGTAGGTTCTACCTAGGGTGAAGTCATTTTCCGTAGCTCAGATGCTCACAGACTGTCTCTGAGTTGCCTTCAAAATATATGAGATTTATAAAAATTAACTTTTTTTCTTGCTTAAATACTTCTATTCCTGATGTGTTGTCTTTCCATTTTCTAGGAATAATTTTTAATTTATCCCATTTGAGCTCTGTTCTAAGTAGAACGTCTCCCCGTCTTTATGGAATAGTTTTGGTGTAAAGTGCTCCTAAATGAGTATTTTTAATGGTGTTTTGTATCTTGGCCTGAATGTAGGTAATGGGCTTTTATCGCAGAATTACTTTAAGACTTTCTGTAGATGTCAAAACCAGCCAAACAAGTGAAAAGTTTTGATTAACCAGTTGTTTAAATTTTACTCAACAACTAGTTTGACCAGTTTGGAATGGACATGGGTAGTGAGTGAAAGGACCTATTTCTGTCGTATAGGAAGGACATCTGAACAAGTGAGTTGTCCCGCAGGATTGGGATGGAGGGGTGTGCATGTTGTGTGTATTGTGACTGTGTGTGCTCAAGAGCTCTAGGGTTTTGTCATATCACCTTGACACACATGGTGCTTATGTTGACTGTTGAGGATGTTGAATATGGAGGGATACAGTTTATCCTAAATAAATCCCCATTGTTAAGTTCTGGGGTGATGAAAATTAACTGGCATTGTAAACAGTGAAAACCTTGGGTCTCAAGCCCCTTAGATACCTTGTTTGTCTACTGAAAAGTATATCAGGTCTTGAATGTCCACACTGACATTTTACAATATGGATTCTAGGTTTTTTTTTTTTCAACATAAAGTGTATGGAATTTTAAAGCTTCACTTAATGAAATTTGCTTTGTTGAAGTTCTGTTTTGCTTTCGAATCTGCTAACTTGCATGGGATTATAGGTGTAGTAGTTTCACTTACATCAACTTTGCAGAGCAAGGTTTGCTTTAACAAAAAAGCACGTTTTGCCATAATCATACCTTTGTAGCAACAGTAGATATTGTAACTACTGACACTTTTGTTCTGCTTTTGAATAACAATTAGAAAGTTGAAGAAAGCTCCAGGTTCCTAGTATTCTTATCAGTTGGCCATCTAAACTAGGTTATTACCAGAAGGTTAAGACAATTCAGGGTATCCATATTTAATTTTATGAGCATTTAAGACATCAGTTTCATCAGTTTAAACTGTAATGTGCTATTAAAATCATGTTTTTAACTTGGGTTACTCTCCTGTAGCTACATTTTTTTTTTTTTTTTTTTTGAGACGGAGTCTCTTACTCTGTCACCCAGGTGGGAGTGCAGTTGGCGCGATCTTGGCTCACTGCAACCTCCGCCTCCCAGGTTCAAGTGATTCGCCTGCCTCAGCCTCCCAAGTAGCTGGGTTTACAGGTGCCTGGCACCACGCCTGGCTGATTTTCGTTTTTTTTTTTTTTTTGAGACAGAGTCTTGCTCTGTCGCCCAGACTGGAGTGCAGTGGCGTGATCTCGGCTCACTGCAAGCTCCGCCTCCTGGGCTCACCCCATTGTCCTGCCTCAGCCTCCTGAGTAGCTGGGACTACAGGCGCCCGCCACCACGCCTGGCTAATTTTTTGTATTTTTAGTAGAGACAAGGTTTCACCATGTTAGCCAGGATGGCCTCGATCTCGTGACCTCAGGTGATCCACCTGCCTCGGCCTCCCGGAGTGCTGGGATTACAGGCGTGAGCCACTGTGCCCAGCCTCCTGTAGCTACATTTTAAAATGTCAGATCTTATGCCTGCTATGTCAGACATATCAATGCTTTGTACATTTCAAAAGAAACAACTGGTTTCAGAGAGAAATAGAGTTACTCAGGTGTGTTAAGGTTGATAAAGAGCTTGTGTTTTTCAGGTACTTTAGCATTGGAGAAAACTTTGTGTTTTGAAACATCTAATTATGTTCTTATTTATTTCTTTTAAAAGAAAATTGGAACCAAAAATCGTAGGGATGTAACTTTATAATTGAGAAATTATGTGCATAGAAGCCAGGGAATTCAGTAATGTTCCCCAAAGCAACTGTAACTCAGACATATTGCACGAGGTTTTTATGGTTTAATATATGATACCATATAGAGTAATAGGGAATAACCACATTTCATATAAATAAGAGAGAATTATGGTTTTTGTGAAAGCCCTAATTTTGCATATCTAGATTTCACACGTGTGTAAATTTTCAGTAAGAGTGTAGTGTTAATGTATACTTGTATTTGAGCTAATATCTATTGGTGCACCTAGAGATTCTTCTATATTATTGATTATGGTTATTGGAGTATCAGAGAAATTCTCAGTTTAGGAGCAAAATTACAAGAAACCTTTTTTTTTTTTTTTTTTTTTTTTTGAGACGGAGTTTTGCTCTTGTTGCCCAGGCTGGAGGGCAATGGCATGATCTAGGCTCACCACAACCTCTACCTCCCGGTTTCAAGCGATTCTCCCGCCTCAGCCTCCTGAGTAACTGGGATTACAGGCATGCGCCACCACGCCAGGCAAATTTTGTATTTTTAGTAGAGACGGGGTTTCTCCACGTTGGTCAGGCTGGTCTCAAACTCCCGACCTCAGGTGATCCGTCCATCTCGGCCTCCAAAAGTGCTGGGATGACAGGCATGAGCCACCACGCTCGGCGAAACCATTTTAAAATTGAAACCTAACTCAGTCTTTTTTTTTTTTTTTTTTTGAGACAGAGTCTTGCTCTATTGCCCAAGCTGGAGTACAGTAGTGCAATCTCGGCTCACTGCAACCTCCACCTCCTGGGTTCAAGCGATTCTCCTGCCTCAGCCTCCTGAGTAGCTGGGACTACAGGTGCCCACCATCACACCCGGCTAATTTTTGTATCTTTACTAGAGGTAGGGTTTCACCATGTTGGCCAGGCTGGTCTCAAACTCCTGACCTCAAATGATCCACCCACCTCGTCCTCCCAGAGTGCTGAGATTACAGGCATGGGCCACTGCGTCCGGCCAACTCAGTCTTTCATTCTGAAATATTTGATAATTAAAAGTGAGTTAGAAGTTGCTCATTTTTGCAGTAGAATAAATAAAAGCCTTAGTTTCAACATTAGCACTGACTGCTTATCCTTTAGGAATTCTCTTTGGATTATCTTAAGTTTTACTATCAATTAATTACCCTGGTTTAAACAACACAGCAATGAAGATGGCCCATTCTTTTTCTTTTTCTTTTTTTTTTCCGAAATGGTATTCCCAAACCTATTCCTTAGGTGGTCTTTTTAAACATATCTACTTGACCCCCCAGGTAGATAATACTTGTCTTAATGTTTTTTTAGGAGCAGCCCAGGGCAAAAGAATTGTGAATTGAGAATTTCTTTGGTGTAAGTTAAATTCTTTTCTTTTCTTTTTTTCAGCCAAATCAAATAGAAAGCTTACTTTTCTGTATTTAGCGAATGATGTCATCCAAAACAGTAAAAGGAAAGGACCTGAATTCACTAGAGAATTTGAATCTGTCCTTGTGGATGCTTTTTCTCATGTTGCCAGGTATGTTGTCTGTTTTTTGGATTTGTTTTTAAATTCATTGCCTTTCCCACCTTTTTGTTCTTCCTTTTCTGTGATAGCCTTTGTAAATTGACAACTTCCTACTTTGCAGACAGTTGTGGAGGCCGAATTGTGGTTTTATGTTTTGTTGAGCCCTCAAGAACTATTGAGACATGTAAACATTCTGATACATTTGAGAGATTCAGCCTAGCATTATCTTTCTTCTAGATATATTCATTTTCATTTTTTGAATTTATTTCTTGGTTATGGTATTTTCTTTGGTTTGGTTGAGTTGTCTCATCAGCTTATGATCAAAAAACAAAGCTAACTAGTAAGGGAACCTTTTAGTAACATAACTTAATAGCAAGAAATTAATTGCCAAATGCCTTCCTTTTTATTTCCTTCTGGATTTCTAGATGTCTAGTTTACTAAAAATAGTAGGCATTACTGTAACTGCAATAATAGTAATTATTAGTGTAGAAAGTAGGTGTTTGCTCTGGCTATATTGTATTAAGCCTGATGCTATGAGTGGCACTCATACAACTAATACCATAGAAAGCATACATTGGATTAAAAGTTTTATAAATTACTTTACTTCATGTAAAAACAAAAGCTTTCTGTGGGCTTAAATTAGGTGCCCAGGAAAAGTAAAGAAAAACTATCGTTCATTAGAATATTATGTTTATAAGTAAATATATAAACAGATATTTGCAAAAGGAATTGGGAAACATGAATGGGAGACTAGTAGGTTAAACATAAATTGTTATTAGGTCTAAAATATAGTGGTGAAAGGCCTTAAATGAGAAATGAAGTCCTGCTTTCATTGCAGGATTTGAAAAGTTTGAAGGATTAAAATTAGAAATCCAAGAGAAAGAAATGACACCTAGCTTTCTAGAGATGAAAAAGATGGTTTTTGTGGATAAGCTACATAACACGGCTCACCTTTTGATCAAGATGGACACAAGTAGCAAAATGTGTTATTAACTTTAAAAAAATACTGAATCTTCATAACAGAGTAAGCTTAGAACAGACTACTAGAGGAGCTATCTGAAATAGACAGATTTTCTTGCTTTGATGAGATTTAGTTCACAGTTGCTTAGAAATTGATGGTAGCTCTGCCTCAGACACTATGTGAGTGACCTTGGATGTGTTACTTAACTTTTTGAGCCCAAATTTCCTAACTGGCTAAAGGGGGAGGATACCACTCCCCCTCATAAGAGTTGTGAGGGTAAAGACAGACAATATGTTTAAAAGTATGTAGTACAATGCCTGTTCCACATTTGCTCATTCATTGGATCATTTGTTTTTTCCTATATTCCAGGCACCTAGTAAAGTGTCTGGCACAGAGCTGCTGAGTTATGTAGCTTGAAGGAATACCATTTATATAGCCTCCATGTAAGTGGTGTCCCAGGAGCTGGGCAACATTATGACACAGAGTAGGCGTTCAGTAAATATTTGTTAAATGAGTTAATTAATGTTAACTCATTATGGAAGAGATTTGGTCTAGGGAGTTGGCTGGAATGATTTCTTGTAGGGATAGTAAACATAACAGTGTTACTAAAAAATTCCAGCCTGGGCAGCATAGTGAGACCATGTGTCTACAAAAAATTTTTAAAAAATTAGCCAGGCATGGTGGTGTGCACCTGTAGTCCTAGCTACTTGGGAGGCTGAGGCAGGGGGATTGCTTGAGCCCAGGAGTTCAAAGCTGTAGTGAGCTATAATCATACCACTGCACTCCAGGTTTAGCAACAGAGCATGACCCTGTCTCTAAATTACAAACAGACAAACGATCTGTAATCTTTAGCTGTCCTGAAACCAAAAAGTAAATAGAAAGGGGTGGAAAAGGGGGTGGGCAATACCAGGGTTAAAAATTCCTTTTTTCTTGGGAACACCTTAAAAACTAGCCAGGTTTTAGGTGTCTTGGCAGATTCAGTGGCAGTGTGAGGAAGATAAACCTGGTCCTTCTCAATAAAATAGCCCGAATTCCTTTCTGTTTGCATTCTTCTGGTTCTTTTAAGATTCTGCTTGGGTATTACATTCAGGATACCCATGTTTCCAATCTCCTTTCTTGTACCCCATTATTGGGACAGAAAGTCCAACAGTTCTGCTTCAACCGTGATGCAGCTCGTCCACAGTAGGAGTAGCCTAATTAACATATACTTTCTGTGTGCTTTTTCTGTGGTCAGTTGATGAACAAAGATAGTTGACCCATTACTGTTGACTAAATTGATGAGGGATATTTTTATGATAAAAGACACCTCCACACCCAAAACAAACAAACAGTAAAAAAAAACTCTCAAGTCAGAGAAAGCTGCCAAGTTCATAGGATAGATTTGATTTGAATAGCAGTTTAATTAACCAGACTGCAAACTTGCTTTTCATACAAGTGCCTTGTTTTCTTCCCAGTGAGGAGACAGCTGTCCATGTCATTTTTCATTCAACATGTATTGGAGTGCCTTCTATGTGCCAAGTATGGATCCAGACACTGGGGGAGCAGCAGTGAACAAGGCAGGCAAAGACAATTAAATGAGCAAGATACTTTCAGAGCAGGGCAATATGGACATAGTAAAATGGAGTGATGTTCTAGAGTAGGATCTCACAGGTAGTGTGGTTCAGGAAGGCCTCTAAGGAAATGACATTTGCGGTAATCGTGTGAAGCGGGAGCAGCTATTAAGAAAAACTTAAGGCAGAGATCATCTTGGCCTGCTAAGAGAAACAGAATGAAGGCTGGTGTGGTTAGAATGTAGTGCACAAAGGGAAAAGTGATATCCAGATGAGGTCCGAGAGGTGGACATGCACCAGTCACATACACCCTGTAAGACTTGGGAGTTAGGATTTTTTTCTCATGGGATGTCATTGAAGAGTTTTAACCACGGGAATGATATATTCCAATGTATTCCAACATACATTTTTAAAACATCCCTCTTTAAAAATGGCTTAGTGTAGAGGGATGGATTGTAAAGGCCAAGGGAGGGGCGGGGACATGAGTTTGGAGGATATTGCTGTGGTGCAGGCTAGAGGTGACATTGCCTAGGACTCAGAAGCAATGGGAAGATACTAATAGCTTCCATTTATTGAGTGCTTCCTTCATGGGAGGATCCCCATCTCTCCAGTGTAAAACTGATAGGATTTATAGGCGTTGAGTGGGAGCTGGTAGTAAGTGAAAAGAGAAATCAAAGACCATTTCTAGGTTTTTGATGTAAGGAATGACTGATGGTGCCCTTTACTGAAGTGAAGATTGGGGAAAAGATTTGGTGGAGGAAATCACGAGTTTTGTTTTGGCCAGGCCGAGTGTGAGATGGCTAGTGAATATTCCAAGGAGTGATGCCAAATAGGCAGGTGGATAAAATAGTCTGAAGCTCAGTAGAGACTTGATTTCTGGAGACATAAATTTGAGAGTTACCCACATGATATTTATTTATTGTTGTGGGCCCCAAGACCACTCCCAGGTTTGGTGATTCCCTAGAATGACTCACAGGGCTCATGATGTAGTCATAGTCATGGCAGTGATTCATTACAGCTAAAGGATCCAAAGCAGCAGCAGCAGAGGGTGATGTGCGTGCAGTGCCCGCAGCAGACTGGAGCGCTCTAGGTATAAGCTTCCGAGTCCTCTCTCAGTGTTATTACACAAACACGCTTAATTCCTCTAGCACTGAGTTGTGATGTGTATGATGTGTAACCTACCAGGAAAGCTCATTAAAGACTCTGTGCCCAGAGTTTTTATTGGATTGGTCATGTAGACACCCTCTGCCAAAATTCTAAGCTCCCAGAAATAAATCAGGTGTTCATTTTTTTTTTTTTTTTTTTTTTTTTTTGAGACGGAGTCTCGCTCTGTCGCCCAGGCTAGAGTGCAGTGGCTTGGTCTTGGCTCACTGCAAGCTCTGCCTCTCGGGTTCACGCCATTCTCCTGCCTCAGCCTCCCAAGTAGCTGGGACTACAGGCGCCCGCCATGATGCCCGGCTAATTTTTTGTATTTTTTAGTAGAGACGGAGTTTCACCATGTTAGCCAGGATGGTCTTGATCTCCTGACCTTGTGATCTGCCTGCCTTGGCCTCTCAAAGTGCTGGGATTACAGGCATCAGCCACCGCGCCAGGCTCAGGTGTTCATTAAGAACCGTATTGCTTGCACAAACAATTTAGGCCCAGTAAACCACCCTTACCAGTTAGGAAATGGTAGGGACACTCTGAAATCCTAAGTTCCCAGACCACTTCCCTAAGGGTAGCAGTCTGGCTTTCTGTGTTAACTCTTTTCTGAACCAGCTTTACATGAGGTACTGTTGGAAGTGTAGGGAATACTTAGAATTCCTGCCCTTAGTAGGCCTACCATAGGCCTGCTGTGCATGAGATAAGACAGAGTTGTACAAATTACTGTGGTTGTACTGAAAAAGTGCCATAGAACTGTAGAGGAAGAAAAGGCCCCCAAGGCTGGCTTTGCAGGGACTCAGGTGTCCAGCTGACACGTCAAGCAGCAATTCTGTTTGTGTGTATCATACACATTTTTCACTCTTAAAGGTCAGTTTTGCTATCTGTATTGAAAAATAAAGTGATTGAATTTGTTATTAATCAGAATTAAAATACGAAGTGTTCAACGTAATATTAAGTTGTGTATGTAATTATTTGCCATCTTCCACTTTATTCATAGATTGTTGGCAAAGATTGTTCAGTCTTTTTTTCCACTTAAAGATTTCTCAGTTTAGATTGGAGTTAGTACAACCTGAGAATATTTCTCTTTCTGTTATAAAACGGCTTTATTACTTTGGTTGTATCTAATTCCAGATGCCAAAGTGACTTCCATTTAGCTGGAGCTACTTCCTTCAAAACCTAATCAGTAGAAAGATTTCTTGAATATTTTATGTATAACTTTGAAACTTACCTAGCAAAACTTTGATTTACCACAATGTTCAAGGAAATATCTGTCCTGGTTAGTTATATTCACTAATTAAACTAGAACCCCCCTTTTGGCCTTTAGTAGTAAAAGCCTTTTGAAAATGTTTTGTGGTTATAACAGGTTTGAGCATCATTTTCCACTGTGCCTGAAACTGTACACAAAACCAGTCTTAGCCTGAATGGAGTCCCAAGTATCTCCAGGAATGGTGGGTGGTGGGTGTGTGTTGTGATACCCACCTACTTTTAAACTAAATCCTTGATAAGAATTTATTCTCATGAGACTGGTTTCTCTTTCTTTTAAGCGAACAGAGAATCTGCAGCAAACAGATTTTATGCTAAAAGTACCAGCTAGTTCATTAACTAAGTTCTGATTAGTTGCAATTTGGTTTTACTAATTATAATGACTTTATTTTTCTAAGCTATACATTTGCTCACATCAGGGACCTCCCATTGCCTGCAGGCCACATGCTTTAATATGGCATTCAGGGCTCGCTGTAATTGAATTCCACCCTCCTTCCAGATTCTTCTGCAGTTTCCGCACATTCCCCCATATACTTCAGCTACCTGAATTACTCCTTTCCCTTTGCCTTGTTCAATTTTGGCTGTTCCATTTGAAGGAGAAGAGATAGCATAAACAAAGGCACATGCACATGAGAGAACAAATTCTGAGTAGCAAATACATACGGGTGGGTGTTGCTGGAACGCAAAGTTCCAGGTAGGGTAGGGAAAGGAGACTAAAAACAGGTCTGAGGGATTGCTGAGTCGAGCCCTAGAGGTCAGGACCCAGGCCTTCTTATTCTTTGTAAACCTTCATTGGTTGAGCTGAGGAGTGCTTAGTTGATTTCTGACATGACCTTGATACAGTAAGATGATTGTTGAAAGTTAAGCAACTGTATAACTTACCGAAACCCATATACATTTTTTTGGAAAAGATTACAATTTGACAGATATTTATTGTGCTTGTTCAAGGGCATATAGCAATGGGAGAAAATAACAAATCTGCACCCCTGTGGAAATTACATTCAAATGGAAAGCGTGTAAACAAAAAGTAAACTATTGAATATACAGCATACCAGAAAAGTTGTATGGAGAAAAATTGAGTAGGGGCAGGGAGTGTTATTTTCAACGTGGAGATTAGGGAATGACACACTGAAGGTGGTGTAACTAAACATACCCCTGAAGGAGGAGAGGAATTGAGCTGTGTGGCCACATGGGGAATGTGGTTCCAGGCAAAGCAAACTTTTGAAGTGCTAAGGCTCTGAGGCAGTGCTAGGGTAGCTGTTGTTGAGGCAGGAGGTTGGAGGACGGGGGTGGGGAAGAGTGGGTAGGAGATGAGGCCAGGGAAATAACAGCTGGGTTGGGAAAGGCCTTGGAGTCTTTATAAGGACTTTTATTCTGAGGGATACTGGGAAGAAATGTTGGCAATTTTGAACAAAGGAGTGACGTGGTCTGCCTTAGTACAGCAGCTAAAATTGTATTTTGAAAACTCGAGAATAGGTTGTAGGAGGACAAGGGTGGAAGCGAGGAGACCAGTAATGAGGCTACTGTAGTAATGCAGGCGAGAGATGATAGTGCCTTGGGCCAGATTGATAGCAGAGGAAAAGATGAGAAATAACTCATTTCTGGATATATTTTGAAGGTGGAGTAAAAGTGTTTTATCACAAATACCAAGTAATTGGGTCATATTTTTAAGCTTTATAAAATTAGCAGTAGAAATGTTTTTCCTTTTTTTCCCGAACCCTCACTTCTGACTTTAAAAAGTTTAACAAAAAAAGAATTAATTTTTATGTACTCTGATTGAGTCCTTTAGTCAGTGAAATTTACCACTAATAATTCATAAGTGAGACATTCTGACTGGGCTAGGCCGAAACCTAAGTTCTCCTTGAGTTTATGAAAGCGTTGTCACGGTCGGGTGTGAATAGAGTTCCCATCTCAGTTGAATTGGCATGGTTTCTCCTTGAAGTTCCTACTAAAAGCCATTTAACTTAGATACTAAGATGTCGAGGTATCCCTTCTTGTTTAAAGTCATTCAGTATAAGATCGTTGCCATTTAAACCCCCTCACAAAACAGAAGATTTCATGGTAACAGTGCGTGGTGACTGAATTCACTTTGCTTTCAGAAAGTCTAACCCAATCTTCTGCTTGCTGTCTGAAATTTTATTGTAGGCAATTGGTTCTCAGTGAGTGCTAGTTATAGTCCTTTATATCCTGTTTCAGGAGTTAACATGTCAGGGGAAAACATTTTCTAACTTCTAATTCATATCCTTTGATATAAATTATGAAGGACTGCATTATTAAGTGTGTTCTAAGATTATCAGATACCTTTGTGTGAACCTGGACTATGGACTTAGCCCAGAATTAAAATAATTATGCAGTGGTTAGAACTGGAATGATTCTTGACATATACATGTATGTGATTGTGTTTATACATGTAGAGGTGTTGGTGTGTTAGAATTGATGAGTTGCAGTGAATTTATTTCCTGTTTTAAACATCTGGTTTTTTAAAATCATTTTTCTATCTTTAAGAGTTCTGATCCACTTTTAATTTCCAGCAGAATGTCTGGCAGTACATTTTAATTAACGTCTTCTTAAAAAGCAAGCTATCACAACTGATAAGATGGAGTTTTGATAATTTTCTGTCTGTAAAAATTGGCCATTGACTTTTGGTCCTATTTGATTTCAATTATGGCATGATCCCTCCCACTGCACGAAGAATGTAGTTTGTGGTCAAGTTTTGGGTATCCAGGTATTACAATATGTACCTTATTTGCTTTTAAATGTGTAAATCATTTAGTCAGTTGTTGATTTCTTTTTTTTTTTAAGTAGGTCTTTCCTAATTAAAAACAAAAAATCTTAAGCTTATATATATCTTTTCATCTTTTCTGGGCAGAGAGGCAGATGAAGGCTGTAAAAAACCTTTAGAAAGATTGCTGAACATCTGGCAAGAACGAAGTGTGTATGGCGGCGAGTTCATACAGCAGCTGAAGCTGTCTATGGAGGACTCCAAGAGCCCTCCCCCCAAAGGTAGAAACATCACCACATGTTTACAGCTCTTGGTCTTTGCCTACTTTCGAATCAAATATGAAAAGCTGCAGTGGGGTTTGCTGTGAACCACCAGCGATTTTATGATTCTTCAGAGAGAGAGATGATC
Organism: Pan paniscus; assembly: GCF_029289425.2. Lineage (NCBI taxonomy): Eukaryota > Metazoa > Chordata > Mammalia > Primates > Hominidae > Pan > Pan paniscus. The sequence goes on from NC_073270.2 coordinate 43,775,324, forward strand.
ATGAATGATGGTGAGAATTTATGTAGTGCTCACAGCGTGTAAGCCTGGTTCTAGTATTCATGCTATTCATCCTCTCACACCCTGACTTTTGCTCTCTGTTCTCCTTGGCTTGCTTCTGTCTTTCAGAGACTTTCCTTGCACAAGGAAAGGAACAACAAAGTTGTTCAGAGTTGTGGTGAACTAGGAAGTAGCCTGGACTAAGATTTTGTCCTTGCTCTGCCATTAACTACAATAGGACCTTGGATAAGTTTCTTAGCTTTTTAAGAACTTGATTTAATTAAATGTAGATGTGCTTTTGAAACATATCCTTAGGATTGTCAGCATGGTGTCTGTCTAAAGTTGATTGTTTGTTTGTTTTGGAGACAGAGTCTCACCCTGTCATCCAGGCTGGAGTGCAGTGGCGTGATCTCGGCTCACTGCAACCTCCGCCTCCTGGGTTCAAGCCATTCTCCTGCCCCAGCCTCCCGAGTAGCTGAGATTCAGGCACCTGCCACAACACCCGGCTAATTTTTGTATTTTTAGAAGAGACGGGGTTTCACCATGTTTGCCAGGCTGGTCTCGAACTCCTGACCTCAAGTGATCTGCCCGCCTCGGCCTCCCAAAGTGCTGGATTACAGGTGTGAGTCACTGCGCCCAGCTTAAAACTGATTTTGATCTTTACTGAACCCAGGATATCTTTAGGAAGTGCATCTGTGTGTGAATTTTGCAAAGCCCTTAATAAGAGCTTATATTATTTTTTCTTTTTTTCTTTTTTTCTTTTTTTTTTTTTTTTTTTTTTGGAGACAGAGTCTTGCTTTGTTACCTGGGCTGGAGTGCGGTGGTATGATCTCGGCTCACTGCAACCTCCGCCTCCCGGGTTCAAGCAGTTCTTTGCCTCAGCCTCCCGAGTAGCTGGGATTACAGGCACCTGCCACCATGCCCAGCTAATTTTTGTATTTTTGGTAGAGACAGGGTTTCACCATCTTGGCCAGGCTGGTCTTGAACTGCTGACCTCGTGATCCACCCACCTCAGCCTCCCAAAGTGCTGATATTATAGGCGTGAGCCACCGCACCTGGCCTATTTTTTTCTTTAAAGAGTAAGATCAAATGTTGTTTAGTTACTTGGCTTCTGGTTAGTTGTGGTTTAATTCTAGTTGGCATGACATGTTTCTTAGCTACAGATCTGATCTGCCTGCATACATACTTGTTTCCTGGAGGATCAAGTCCAAGTACTGATAGTATTGAAGACCCTTTCTATCTGAACTAACCTGTTTTTCCAGATTCTTCTCCTGCCACTTCCTCACTTAAACTGTATTCTTTGGCCAAACTGAATTGCCGACAGTTTACCCTCTGGATGCTCTGTTGGCACTGCTTCCTTTCCATCTGCTGTTACCTCTACTTGATGTCCTTCTACCGCTTTCACTGTGTGGTGAACTCATTCTCCAAGAATGCAACTCTCATTCTGACATCTTCCCTGGCTTGTCTGGGCCCATGTGGTCATTCCCTCCTTGTTCTCTGGTACTTTGTACATGCATCTGCTATAGAACCTAGTCATGATTAGCATGTGTGACAGTATCCTTCACTGAGCAACCCTTTTGTGTACCCTTCATGATCCTTTCCAGGTCTGGAATTATTTGCATTTTACAGTGGGTAACTTTCCTGTGAAACCAAAGGTTAGAGGCTTTCTGTGAATGACAGAAGTGCTTTCAGACTACAGGTCATTGTTGTTTTACTTGGTGTTGCTAGAAGATAATTTTAGGATCACTCAGGTGATTGGTAGCTTCTGAAAAGCAAGATGTTTCCTGCTTTGGATTCTGGTGTTTGTATTGTGTCCTTTGGAGGTCTTCAGTACAGCTTTGGGGAATTACTCAGCATTCTTTACTCTGCCTTAGAGTTCATTGGTAAACAGTGCTGGTTTTTAAGAACACCTTTGGGCAAGTAGGAGAGCCTTGAAAGAGGATGTTTGAAGCTAATGTTGAATTTCAATTTAATGTACATTTGCTGGACACATACTTTGAATAAACACCTATGCTAGATGCTATAGGAAAGAGGGAGAAAAGAGTGAGGAATAGGTTTGCACTCTGGGAATGTGTGGAATTTGTGGCAGTGATAGTATTGGGAATAGCTTCAGTGGGTTTCTGATTTTTTTTTGAAAGTCTAGACAGACATTAACAATAATAGAGGCAGTTTCCTCTAGGTAGAGGATAATGCTAATCTAAAGATAATTTCTCTTTCTCTATTCTATAAAGATGAAAACACACATCAAAAGATTTCAACATGTGTGTTAGTCCCAGCTGACTCACTCTGTCTTCACTCTCTTCTCTGGACCTGAGTTATCAGAATATTTTACCACAGTCCTTTCAAATGTTGATGAGTTCTCGAGAAGTTTATTTCCAAATTTGAGTAGTCCTTTTATATTCCAGCTTTGATTCATGGGTAATTCTTTGTCTTCAGGCAACTTCATGGAGTTTACCTCTGAAATAAAAATTTTTCTATGGAACTTTGACAGTTCTTACAACATTAGAGAATGCATGAGCTTAGGAATTCTGTTTTAGAACTGGGTATTAAGTTTATAAACCTGTCTCTCAAGGTGTTGTAAAGGTGTCTCTCAAAACATCACACTGTACCCTATAAATATATACAATTATTATTTGTCAGTTAAAAACAAAATTTAAAAAGCAAGAAAAGGAGAAAAGTTCTCTACTCTTGAGAATACTCAAGGTGTTGCTTGACTGAATGGAACTTTTTTTATTTGAGCCACATGTGACTCATGTAGTATACGGTTGTAGAAGAATTTAGAGAGAGAGGGTAGATACAAAGGGACTAGCATTTATTGAGCATCCGTTATGTACCAGCCTCTGCTGGCTGCTTTTCATGTTAATTTGTTTTAGATCCTTACAACTACTCTGTGAATTTGGTATTATTTTCATACTTTAGATGAGGATACTGGCTCAAAAAGGTATAGTAATTTTGTTCAGAGAGAGATAATTGGTAAGTGGCGAATTCCCAGGTCTATACGACTTTAAAGCTGATATTCTTCACACTGTCGTATTTCCTGAAAGCACACGGTTTCAATATTGGTAGGAATTTTGGTAGGAATTTGTGAGTAGGTTACCCAGCTTTCCTGGATCTTAATATAGTTTAGCTATTCAGGCTTCCACAGTATGAATCCTAGCTGTCATTTCTTTTTTGAGATGAAGTCTTGCTCTGTCGCCCAGACTGGAGTGCAGTGGCGGGACCTCGGCTCACCGCAACCTCTGCCTCCCAGGTTCAAGTGATTCTCCTGCCTCAGCCTTCCAAGTAGCTGGGATTACAGGCATGTGCCACCACGCCTGGCTAATTTTGTATTTTTAGTAGAGATGGGGTTTCTCCATGTTGGTCAGGCTGGTCCCGAACTCCCAACCTCAGGTGATCCGCCCACCTCAGCCTCCCGAAATGGCAGGATTACAGGCGTGAGCCACCACGCCTGGCCCCTAGCTGTCATTTCTAAAGCTCTGTGACCTTGGCCATGGCATTTGATCCTTCTGAAGCTCAGATCCTCACTGTACAATATGGCTATTAATGGTAATACCTTCTAGGATAGTGATGAGGATTACTTGAGATAATGCAGGTAAGATATTATCAGTGGGGCAATGATACGAGTTTTGTTTGCCCCTGCCAGTTCTAGTATCTAATGTGCTGAGTTTCTATATATGAACTGGTAGCAAAAGTAAGAAGAGGTTTTTAATATTTTCAGTCCCCCAGTTTTTGTGCGAGCCTGGAGAACATGGTAGCTAAGAGTATGAGTTCTAGGTGCAACTTCCCTGTGTTTATGCCTGGATTTGGCCACTCAGTTCAGTGAGATGATAAGGGTAGACAGCTTGTAGAACTGTGCCTCAAATGTTAGACCTTTATCTGTTGTAGGTTCTTTTCTCTCCACAAGTAAAGTTTAATGTGCCTTATTAAAATGTCCTTTATTATGCAGGGATGGAGCAAAGAATGAGGGAGCTGTTGCAAACAATATTTCCTGATCCTTTTCTCATTATAAAAGTAATATAAAATCTATAGGTGTGGTTTTTTTTGTTGTTATTAACTAGTCAATTGAAGAAGTGGGAGTAGAGAAGGAACAAAAAAACCTGTAACTGATTGCGATCAATTAGTTGTAAACACTGCTGCACTCGGACCAAACGCGGTTTTTTTTTAAATCACAGAAAATTTCAAGTGGATCCTCTAGAAGATCCAGCTTTACGGTAGATGGCTGCATATTATAATGTGATTTGGGAACCTGCAGGCCAGCTTTTTGCCTTAAGATTAGTTTCACAGTCTGCCATTGTGTCTGAAATTGTCCCACAATCAGGTTGTAAGAGGCATACCGTAAACCCTTAGGTAACGAGGATTACTTAAGGTTAGCTGAGTACAAGGCCTGCTGGAGACACAGGGACAAGTTGGAGGATAGAATAGAAGGTGCCCAGTATGAGGACAGAAGGACTTTGGCTACCCCCACAGTTTGTCCTGCCTGTAAACAGAGTGGTTGAGTGAGTGAAAAAGGGAGAGTAAATATATACCGTGGTAGAAGCTGAATTGATAGTGGAAGGCTTACCTTAAATTCAGATGTAGAAATGGAACTGACACATATTCTAGTTTTTAAAATAATTTTAATTTTTAAAAAAATGTATAGCTTTTGAAAAGGAAACCTGGAAATCCTAAGTTATTTTTAATGGCTGTCTGACTAGACTGACAATACTGGGCACCGTAACTGCTGACTTTGTAGCAGTGATAGTCATTTCTGGCCTAGCACTAGCGTTTTCCAAGCTCTGTGACTCCTCCCTTCAAGCGGTTTCAAACTCCGACCTGTCACCCCTTTCCTAGGTACTGCAGGGATGTAGAGGAATAAGACACAAAGTGCTCCTGTCGGAGAAGAACGCTTGCCAGTGGCCAGAGTAGCAAGGCCAGGTGCTTTAAGAGAGGCCCGAGTGCCGTGGGAGTTGGAGGCCATTGTCATCATTAGGCTTTGAACTTAGGAGGAATCTGTAAAATCATTAGAAGCCCCTTAAGGTTTATGAATAGGGACATGATGGAGTGAGCACTCCACTTTAGGAAGATTAATTTAATAATAGAATACAGTCTTCCATATTTACAGGTTCCACATCTGCGGATGCAACCAGCTACATATTGAATATATTTTGGGTAAAAATAATACATATTTTAAAAATGAAACGGTGTGACAATTATTTACATATGTATACAATGTATTAGGTACTATAATCTAGACATAAAGTATACGGGAGGATGTGTGCGTAAGTTATATATAAATACTATGCCATTTTGTAAGGGATCTTGAGTATCCCTAGATTTTGATATCCGTGGCGGTCCTGGAACCAATCCCCCATGGATACTGACGGACAACTGTGTAGTCTAACTTGGGAAAGGAGCAACTAGAGGCGGGGAGACAGTGGTCTCAACTAGCTGTGACAAAGGGCAGATTGCTGATAAGAGGCTGTGTAGGTGAAGGAGCAAAGGGAGGGAGTATGTAAGGCATCAGTCTGAGGTATGGAATCTGCTAGAAGCTGGGACCTTGGGATAGATTCTAATGGTTTCCAAGGCCTTGTACCTGGAAGACAGGTCAGTGAAAGTGTTCGTAATGGAAATAGGTAGCTCAGGGAATGAGGAGCCCTCTGGGGGAAATGATTACTAATTCATGTCCAGAAATCTTACGTTTGTAGCACCAGTAGGTCCTCCAAATGGAAATAGGAGGAAACTGGAAAAATAGGGTAATGGTTAACACCTATTGTGCCCTCTGCCATCAGGATGGCAAAGGACATAAGTTATCCTAAAATGATTTCTTATTTTAAGTCTTGTAATGCTGTTCGTGAGCAACAGTATGAAGTGGTAAAGATAACTCCAGATAATGAGGCTTTGATCTGTAGCACCCAGATTTACACTAACAAACTCTCTGACTTTGGGCAAACTGCAACCTGTGGACTTAGATATTTTCATGAAAATTTGAGTTGGGGGAAACAAAGGCATGGGTCTATCTAAGTCCTCCCAGTGCCAAAATTCAGGAATTCTAAGTGTCGAGGTAGTGTTTGATGTTTATATATAATAATTTCTGTGTGAGAGTTTGAAAACGGAAGGATTTCAAGTTTTGTAATTTTTTTCTACCTTCTTTAGCATATCTAATAGTTACTTACTGAGTACTCTTCTAGGTGCTTGAAAGCAAACAGAACAGTATAAAAAATTTTGAAGTTTGTACTTACCTTCTAATGGCCACTCCTTCCACATGACCACTTTGATGCCACAGTGGCTAAGTGTCTGCATGGGTCATAGCACACATTAATTAGGCAGCTACTATGTACAAAGTACTGTTAGGTGTTTCTTATGTAAATTTTATCCTAATAGATTTTTCATATTAAAAATATAGCAATCTTTGCTTTGCATAGTAGTGCAGGACTATAACCATGACCATGCAAGCTGAACCCATGCAAAGCAATCTTTATAATCAGTGGGGAAAATTATGATTGTTCTGTGACTTTTAAAATTTTTTTTGCAAAGAATTAAAAACTCATTGTTGATTCCAAATGTGTACGGAAACAAAAGAGATAATAAACTAATAGTTATTTAATATGCTGTAACAACAAATTAGAAACATTGAGAATTAAAGTGTGTTTTCTTTGTAACAAACTTATCAAGAGTAGTTTGAACAAGGGTTGCCTTCTTCTGGTATAATTTATGTACATATACAGAGCAAACATCTTTTCTGTGGCTTTGCAAATTGTCATACTGTATTTTGTTTGGATCAGCTTCCAACATTTTATCTTTTATGCTTTCAGTATTGTAAAATACCTCTCAGTTTCTTTAGCATGCAGTTTTTTTTTTGTTAGCGTCTCTTCCTCTAGGACGTTGTCATTCTTTTCATCACTCCCACTTTCTTCATTGCTAAGTTGGCCTCTACAAGTTCCTCTGGCCATGGATCTAGGCTCCCTCTGATGCTGGCAGTGGCAGCATCCTGCAGCGTGCTGTTTCTTCTGTAACTCCACTGATATGCCAGTGGGATTTCAGTTCCGGCATTAGCTTTTGTTTCAGTTTCTTTGTTCCACATTTGTCTTTATGATCAATACCCTCTTCTGATCGTTCATTTTTATAAAATGTCGTGGGTGTTACCACTGGGCGATAAGGAGACAGCACAGCGAAGCACTTTGCTGTCTTTGTGTGACCTGCATAACAGGTGTGCAGTGACGAATCACTGATTGACTTGAAGAATGATGTGATTGGTCACTGATCATGATTTGAGGGCTGAAGTTAGCAGCAAAATTTGTACTTTATGCAACTACTCAAGAGTTAATATGCCATGGTAACTGAAGTTCGAACTTATTTTATTGAGGGACTGGTGTCATTTAACGAAGCCATGGTAACAAATCTGTGTATAATAGTATGTGCAAAGTGAGGACGGCCTGTATTGCAGATGTTCCTGTCTCCTTTTTTTGTAATAGACAAAATCATTAAGAAGAAATGAAACTTGGCCAGGCGTGGTGGCTCACACCTGTAATCCCAGGACTTTGGGAGGCCAAGGCGGGTGGGTCACTGGAGGCCAGGAGTTCGAGACCAGCCTGGCCAACATGGTGAATGAAACCCTGACTCTACTAAAAATACAAAAATTAGCCAGGCATGGGGGCAAGTGCCTGTAATCCCAGCTACTCGGGAGGCTGAGGTGGGAGAATTGCTGGAACCCAGGAGGCAGAAGTTGCAATGAGCTGAGAACGTGTCACTGCACTCCAGCCTGGGCAAGAGAGCAAAAACTCCATCTAAAAAAAATAAAATAAAAATAAAACTCATGATATTGACCTGGCTTTCACTTCAAACGTAAGTTTGGTCAGTTAGTATATGATGTATATAATGTAGAGAACAGGAGCTACGTGGCTTGTTTCCAGAAGAAAATGTGTAAGCAAAAAATGTGTATGTATCTGAAGCAGGTGCCTGGTGTCCCCTTTTTTCTAAATGAGAGGGTACCTGTGTGGTGCTAAGTAATTTGAGTGCAGTGGAAAGAGGACAGGTTTTGGAGTCATACCGTAAGTGTGTCATTTAACCTCCCTGGCCTTTGTTTTCTCACCTTTCAGATGGAGATGCTGTATCTTAAAATTGTTGGAAAGATTAAAAGGAAACTATTGCAATGCCAGGCACAGGCTGTGTCCAATATTTCTTTACTTTCTAAACTAGAATTTATCATTTAGATTTATTTCCCACAGTTGTTTGGCATTTATTTTGTATTGTCTAATTTGATGCAAAAAGAATGATTTTGGAATTAACACATCTATCATAACAATGTAAAAACATATGGTGCAGATAGATCATAAATAATGTAACCTGTCAGCCTCAAAAGTGGTTAAATTTAAGATGGTAACTTAAGTAATTTTTCTCAGTAGTATCAATCACATGTCTCAGTAATGGTTATTTTAATTTTAAGGTAAAATTAGATTTATTTTATTTTTAGGGGAATAGTGTAAAGAATATTTGTGTTTGACACAATTTTATTGATAAAATTTTCTCTCCTATTTTCTGAAATGATCCCTGGAAAGCATAACGTATCTCATTTTATACACAATATCTTCTCTGTAAACCCTAGCACACATTGGTTTGCTTCATTGTATTGTCCCATGAGTTTCTTACTCAAGTGTGATAGTTGGGTAAGTTTTCACTTTAGATGCCTGTTTTCTGTAGTATTTTACCAGAGAATCAATCTGAGATGACGGACAAAGACCTGTTTGACTCTTTTCAGTAATGTAGGGAACTACAGTAAATTTAAAATAACTAGCATAAAGGTTACTATTAAGCCATTCTGAAAATGTGTGCCCCTTCTGCCCTGTTTTTACATGTGGCCCATTGTGCATAGCATGTGACTTATCACTACAGGATATGTGACTCAAATTTATCACTTTCTCTTTTGTCTAGCAACAGAAGAGAAGAAATCTCTGAAACGAACTTTTCAGCAAATTCAAGAGGAGGAGGATGACGACTACCCTGGCAGCTACTCTCCTCAGGATCCTTCTGCAGGACCCCTCTTGGTAGGTCTTGACCCCGAGAGAGTAGGGAACAGTGGCTTAAAGTGACCTCTAGTTGAAGACTATGGCCACAAGGTGGCGCCAGTGACCACTGGTATGGAATCATCAGAGGGCACCTCTCAGGGGCCCCGTGCATCATCCTGCCCAAAGGAGCTTGCCGGATGGCAGGCGTCACTATGTCTTTGCGTGCCATAACTCTGGGATGGGCTTATGTTTTATAAAGTACTTGGTTTTTTCAATCCTAGAAATTAAGAATATTCTTTAAAAATAGATTTTGGAGAAAGGGATAGATAATATTACAAAGATACTCAAAAGTCGTCTACCATGGCCTGTCTCCAGTAGCATGGTAGTTTTATAAAGTAACTCATTAATATCTAAAGACAGTCTATGTGTCAATAGCAAATTTGCTGCACTGTAGCCTATTAAATATTGAAACAAAGAGTTAGTCTTTACCCATGTGTTTGTGTTATTTGGCTATACAGGTTAGCTTACAAAATCTAAATGAAAGAAGTTGGGCACAAGGTGACAGTTTAAGTAACTTGACCAGTGTCTTAATTTAAATCCAGGTGTGTCTGACTTCAGAGCCCATGCTCTTTTCAAGGCGGGGGCGGGGGGGCTTCATCTTATTTTGCCTAAAACAGCTTTATTACACATGGTCATGCTTAAAGCCTATGTAAATATTAAACATGTCTAGTTTGTGTTATGTTACGGTGTTGAGTTAGACTAGGAATTAAATGACAGCAGTGTTAGGTCATATATCTTTGGATTTAAACACTTTAAAGACGACAGCCTAGATTATTACCTTTCAGGGTAATCTAACTACCATCTACAGAGCTAGCTACTCCTTGGTGATTATGGAGTGGCCTGTTAGCATTGTTTTCTGACAATTTAAGAAACTCCTTTTTGATATATACAGAAAATATATCCCTGGTTTACTTTTCTTGTTTTTTCCCCCTTGGTTTATAATAAGTTTGATACATTTAATTTTGGGAGTGACATTCATTTTGTCAAGAAAACCCAAGAAAGAATTGAAGTAGGTTGATCAGTCAACGTATAATTTTTTCCTCCTTCTTCTTGAGACAGGATCTTGCTCTGTTACCCAGGCTGGCGTGCAGTAGCATGATCATAGTTCACTGCAAACTCAACCTCTGGGGCTCAAGTGATACTCCTACCTCAGCCTCCCAAGTAGCTGGGACTATAGACATATGCCACCATGCTTGGCTAATTATTTTATTTTTATTTTTTTGTAGAGACAGGGTCTCGCTATATTGTCCAGGCTGGTCTCGAACTCCTAGGCTCAAGTGATCCTCCTGCCTTGGCTTCCCAAAGTGCTAGGATTACAGGTGCGAGCCACCACACCTGGCCACAACACACAGTTGTTAACATCTGATATTTATACCTTTATTCTATACTGGAAATGATACATCATTTGAAATTAAGCAACGTGAACCAAACTCCATTGTTTTGAATTGCCAAAAACATGTTCTTTTAGAATTAAAAATAAATAATAATTATTCAGAATTTCATTCATGTTCTGCCATGGACTTAGATAAACTAATTTTGTGGATTTTCTTAGAGTCCGTGACATTGACTTACATGTAAGCTCTGGGGCTAAGAACAGTTTTTTTAAGAAATGGCAGGAATGACTGTTTTTAGAATTTGCCTCCACCTCATTTAACTCCAACTAATTTTCTTTAAACCCCATGTCTTAATGGATAGTGTTGTTTGTGTTTTCATCTTACAGACTGAGGAACTAATCAAAGCTTTGCAGGATCTGGAAAATGCCGCATCAGGGGATGCTACTGTCCGACAGAAAATTGCTTCTCTGCCCCAGGAAGTGCAAGATGTTTCTCTATTGGAAAAAATAACAGGTGAGAAGGTAGAGTTTGGGTGAAGGGTGAGGAGAGAGGGACATAACTGTAATGCAGTAACCCTAGGCCATACTTAACGTCTGCAGGTATAGACTACTTTCCATGTTGTATTGGTTGCTCTACCATCTTGGGATTTGCAAACATAACTCACATGGTGTACAAAGAAACTTTTGAAATAGTCAAAGCTTGAATAGTGATTCTAGGAATTATTGCAGAAATGCTGGTGTGCCACAACCTGTGGCTCTCTAAATAAGGTCTGTTAAAAACATAGTACAAATTGTGTGCGTGTGGGGTGGGTGGGGGAGATTAGGTATTATTCTGTCTGTTAGACTCATAACCCTCTTACTAAAAGAAAAAAAATTATGATTCAGGGCTGTGTGATTTGTGCCCTGCTCTCTGACAAGCCCCGTAGACGATAGTGCGTTCAGTGCCAGGAATTTCAGGTGTGTGTTAGACATGTCATTTTGCCCTAGTCGTGACCTCCCTAGTTAAACAGGGAGGGGCAGTTGACACGATTCCTGCTTTCCGTATGGGAAATTGAAAGGAAGGAATGAAGCATGAACTAATATTGACAGTAGGCTTTGCACTGGTACTTCTGTTCTTTGTGATAGTCTTTGGAGGTGACTAAATGTGTGTCTCCATATTGCATAGGAGGACATTGAGGCTTTGAGAAGATAGGTGTCTTGTCCAAGGTCACGCAAGTAGTGGATCTTGGGATTCTAATCTAGGCTGCAAAGCCTATGTTCCTCCCCTTACAAAAGCTCAGACCTTTCATTCCACTGTCTTCCAAAGGCCACCATTTTCCCACTCCAGTCCCTTGACTTGGCTGCTTCTCTAACTTCTTCCATATCTATCTAAAGGAAATCAAGGTCACTGATGAAATATTTCCCTCAACAAATATTTGAGGCCCACCTATATCCCCTCAAGTGAAGTGTCAAGAAGGAAAATAAAGCAGGGCGGTGGGAGCGGAGAATGATTGCAGGCGGTATTAATGGTATTTTAAAGTTGTTTGGGGAAAGCCTTTCTGATGAGATGACCTTGAGCAGAGACCCGAAAAATTAGGAAGCAAGCCATGAGGATATCCAAGGGAAGGAAGGGCCACCAGGCAGTGGAAGCAGCACAGGGAAAGACCTCAGGCAGTGGGTGTACTGGGTTGGAGAACACAGCTCGGAGGCCTTCTGAGTCACGCAAGAAGCATCTCAGCCCCTCACTCTGCTTTCCCACCCCAGGAATTCACCCCACTGGGACCTGCAGTCTCTTGATTCCTCCCCCACCGCTTCCTAGTCCTTGTGTCCTCATTTTCTTCTTTATTCAGATTGGAGTCTCTCTTTTCACTTCCTCACACACACCTTCAACCCATTTTCTTCTCTTTCTCCCTTCAGTGTAGTCTCCTGGCAAAATCCCTAAACAGGTTAAATCACATTTTAAAAATACTTACTACTAAAAGGACCACTTCATTTATTCTTACTGCCAAAATCATAATCTGCAAAAATTGCAAGCAAGTTAATGTAAAGCTAGCCATGTATGTAATTTTGTTTCTCTGTTTCACTGACCTAAAGGTCTCATGTAGCTTCCTTTTAAAATACTTTTTTAATTTTGATTTTTAATTGTGGTAAAATACATATAAAATGGTAAGCTACATAAAACACAAAGGTGTGCAGTTTAGTTGTGCTAAGTATTCTCATGTTGTTACACAACCAGTTTCCAGAGTTCTTTTCGTCTTGCCAAACTGAAACTCTATACCCATTAAACAATAACTCATCATTTTTCACTTCCCATATCACCTGGCAACCACCATTCTTAAATTTAGCTTTGTGTCTGTTCCTTTCCCGAACCTGTGCAGCGGAATGTGGCTGGGAAAAACTAACATGTCTGAGTTGACTTTTCCTCCTATTTCTCTACATGGACATGCTATTTTCTAAACCCGCCTCTCTGTGTGTTAGATCTGCTCCTTCTCATCTAGCCAAGGCCATTGCTCCAACAATGCTCCCTCTTTCTCCTGCATTTTCCATTTTTTACTCTTTACTGGATCATTCTCAATAGCATAAAAACATGAATTTTTCCCCCACTTGGGAAGATTTTTTTCTTGACCTCATATCTTCCTCTAGCTACTGCCTCATTTCTCTGTTCTTTTTAGCCAAACCACCTGAATGGATTGCCTGTGCTGTCTCTCTACTTCCCGTCCTCCCAGTTGCTGATGACTTCCTTGTTGCCGAACTCAATGGTGGATTCTCTGCCCCCATCTTAACTTCACCCCAGTAGTATTTGGCCCAGTAGATTATTTCTTCTTCCTGAAAATACTTTCTTCACTTGGTGTAGTAGTTGGAATAATGCCTCCTGACCCCCACCCCCGAAACGCCCATGTTTTAATCCACAGAACCTGTGTATATGTAATCTTATATGGCCAAGGGACTTGGCAGGTGTGATTAAATATCTTAAGATGAGGAGATTACCCTGGATTATTTAAGAGGGCCCAGTGTAATCACAGGGTCCTTGTAAGAGGAAGGTGGGAGAGGGGGAATGAGAAGGAAGTATTACCGTGGAAGCAGAGGTTGGAGCGATGTGCTTTGAAGATGGAGGAAGCAACTGTGATAAGGCGTAAGATAATTAATTGGTGATGTTCCAAGCCACTAAATTTGTGGTAATTTGCTACAGTAGCAGTGGGAACTAGGACCCTGCATTATTCTAGCTTTCCTCCTCTCTTTCTGTGTCTTTTCAGCTGCTTGCTGGTTTCTTCACTCCTCCTTGACCTCTTCATATTAGCCCCCTTCTTTAGCTGGTTTCACTGGCAGCCATTCTCACCCAATTTCATGACTATAAATAAGAGTTTTTCTGCGGATGATTTCCTAATTTACATCTCTAGTGTTGACCCTTCCACCTTGAACTTGAGACCCATATATCCAACCTCCTACTCAGTTTTATTAGTTGGATATCTTGATAGGCATTTCAAGCTTACTCTGCCCCACACTGAACTTCTGACCTTTCCTCTAAAACTTGTTTCACTCATGGTCTTCTCCATCTCAGTAAATGGCCCTCATCATTCCTGTTGATTGGGACCAAACCCAGCATCTGATATCCTGTCACCGCCTCTACCACTGCCACCTGGTACAGGTCTCTACCATGTTCAGTTGATTTATTGCAGTAGCCTCCCAGCTGGTCTTGCTACTTCGTTTGTTCCTCTTGCTCAGCCGTCATTCTAGTCTCAACATAGTAACCAGAGTGATCCTCTTAGTAGAAGGCAGATCATGTCTCCCGCTCCACATAACACCCCCACGACTCCCCCCATCACCAAATTAAAAGCCAGAACCCTTTTTTTTTTTTTTTTGAGATACAGTCTCATTCTGTCACCCAGGCTGGAGTCAGTGGCATGATCATAGCTCATTGTAACCTCAAACTCCTGGACTCAAGCAATCCTCCCATCCTGGCCTCCCAAAACACTGGGATTACAGATGTGAGCCCCCTGCCTGGCTTTAAAACAGAGTCTTTCACTGACCTCTGTTACCGCAAGACTTTTACTATTTTCCCCTCACTCACTGCTCAAGTCATATGGGCTCCTTGCCAGTCACTCTTTCCTCCTAGCGCCTTTGTACTTGCTGTCCCCTCTGCCTGAAACGTTCCTCCCAGATAGTTACATAGCTGGTTCTCATTTTCTTAGGCCTTTGTTTACGTATCACCTTAGCGAAGCTCACCCTGACCACCTTTTTGAAAATGTTGATCCCCCCCACCTTCCAGTGCCCCACTTTTTCTCCTCTGCCTTGTTTTTCTCTGTAGTTCTCTTCAGCTGATAAGTAAGCATAATATTTATTGTATATTGATTCTCTTCCTACCTGATAATATAAACTTGAGGGCAGAAAGTTTTTATCCTTTTTATTCTCTGCTGTTTCTAAGAGCCTAGTTATAAGAACTCAAATTTGTTAAACTAATTGGAAGGTTTTGAGCAGAGGATTGGTGGGCATAAAGCCCGATTGGGGTGGGCTCAGGAGGAGAGCAGGTGGCTACACTTCTCTGAAAAGAGTTTAGCTGCAAGGGGGAGCAGGGAAGCAGGTCAGTAGTGGGAGAGTGGTATGTAGGTGGAATACATGGCAGCAGGTTTGTGTGCTAGTGGTTTTCTTCAGGAGGGAGAGAGAGAATTTGCTGAGGTAGAGAAGACATGGGGCGGCTGCAGAAGTTTAGTCTTTGAGGAAACGAGGGAATGGGATGCGCATGCCGCTTGGAGGACTGGCCGAAAGAGGCACTTGCCACTCCTCTGATGGGTGAAGGAGAGCAGGGAGCGTGAGGACAGCGTGGGTAGGTCCCCCGAAGCGAGCATCTGGCTTCTGCATTTTCACTGTGTATTTTGTATAACTCACTAAACTATTATAAGTTACTTTTCTGGGTTGTAATTATTTGTGTAAATGAATTATTTCCTTTGTAAAAGTTCTTGAGGTTGCAAATTGATTTTCTTTTTAATCTTAAAAATTAGTATTTGCCATTTTTTGCCACAGGCACCTAAACATCTTAGTGAATTAACCATTTTTTAAAAACGATCAGTCAAGCAATAACAAAACTAAAACCAACCTAACCACCCCAGGAGCTTGCTCATGGACTGAGCCACTGAGCAGGAAGGAGAAGTTGGCGGTCCTTCATCCTCTGTGACTGAGGTGATCTCTTTCCTTTGTGTTCCATTCTGCTCGCTTCTTCCCCTTCACCAAGGACATTCTTTTGTTTCCCATCCCTGAGGAGGGTAGAGGTTCCTAATCTTTGGCATCACACCCAATCTGGAATCCTTCAGCAGTTCCTCTTGCAATATTCACATTAAGAAGGCATCGAAAAGCCAGATGGCTGTTTGCCAGAGATACTGTGTTGGGGACTCTTAAATCCTAGTTCCCCAGGAGAATGCGAGCTCTCACCTCTGACAGCCTGTATCCATAGGGAGTGTCATGGAACTGTCCCACGGTACTGCCGGAGTCTCTGGTGCCCTTTGTTTCAAAGCACCAACCTACTCTTTTGATTCATTCAGGTCTTTTAAAAATGAGGTATACATATTTAAAATTCTAATCTCACCACCACCCACACATAATTAATTATATCAGTTCTTTGTAAATACAGATCCTGCTTTTTCTTCTCATTTCTTAATTATGAGCCTTTGTTCATCACTTCTTCCCAAAAATACCCTTTCTTAATGTTTTTCCACCCCCCAAAGCATGAGTTACAACCCATTAATTGGATATGAAATCAGTCTGGTAGCTAATGACCAACAGTTTTTGAAAAATGGAATAAAGCCATCCTGGCTAACACAGTGAAACCTCGTCTCTACTAAAAATACAAAAAAATTAGACGGGCGTGGTGGCGGAGGCCTGTACTCCCAGCTACTCGGGAGGCTGAGGCAGGAGAATGGCATGAACCTGGGAGGCGGAGCTTGCAGTGAGCCGAGATCATGCCACTGCACTCCAGCCTGGGTGACAGAGCAAGACACCATCTCAAAAAAAAAAAAAGAGATAGAAAATAGAGCACACATAGTAAGAATGGGTATTTTATGAAACGCTGCTTTCATTTTTCTGTGCATTTACATAAGTATTTCTGCTGTGGGTCATGTTCAGAAACATTTAAAAACCTCTTTCTTATCAGACTTTACATTTTGTCAAATGTAGGAAGAAGTTCATCCCCACGTCCAAGGCTTACATAGTTTAAGAGATAGAGTACTATAGATCATTTTAGAGATCTGGCTTCGAGTCCCAGCATCTCAGCTCACTGCATATAGAAACCTGTCATGTAGTTTTTTTTCTGGCGGGGAGGGGGTCTTAGTTCCCACACCCAATAAATAAGTGCGTGCTATTTTTTATTCCAGTGGAAAGTAAAAAGACTACTTAATGAAATACAGTGGTCCCTCCATATCCATGGGGGTTTGGTTCCAAGACCTTCTGAGGATACCAAAATCCAAGGTTGCTCAAGGCCCTTAAATGGTGTCGATTTGTCTATAACCAACAAACATCTTCCCATATACTTTAAATACTCTCTAGATTACTTATCATAGCTAATGCAATGTAAATGCTATGTAAATAGTTGTTATTCTGTATTTTTAAAATTGGGTTTTTAATTGTTATTTTTATTGGTTTGTGGGGTTTTTTGGTCTGAGTATTTTCCATTCATGGTTGGTTGAATCCACAGATACAGAACCCACAGATATAGGGGCCAACTGTAATATAAATGAAAGCACTTGCAATTCTCAGAGACAAGGAACGATTTTTTCACAGGTGATCTTCAATATCTCTTTATGCTTGTTTTGTCAGGAGAGCTTTTGCAGGAACAGGCATTTAGAAAGCCTTTGCCGGATTCCCCCCATGTACACCTTCCTCACTTCAGGTAATTGAGTAGTGTCCTGTCTTGTTGACAGAGTGAATGCCTTTGGATTTCTTGCTCAATCAACTCATTGTTTGTCCACAGGTGCTGGCTTATTCTCAGACTCTGTATATTGGGAGAGAAACCGTTAACCTCCCCCAGAAATGTTTGTAGTCATACCTATGTGATTTGTATATTTTCTCTATTTTTTGGTCTCATTTGTACTTAGACAAAGAGGCAGCTGAACGTCTTTCAAAAACAGTAGATGAAGCATGTCTGTTACTAGCAGAATATAACGGGCGCCTGGCAGCAGAACTGGAGGACCGTCGCCAGCTGGCTCGGATGTTGGTGGAGTATACCCAGAATCAGAAAGATGTTTTGTCGGAGAAGGAGAAAAAACTAGAGGTGAGTGCATTGAAGGCAGACCCAGACTGCCCACGTTTCCCTTCCTGTAGCCCACATTAGGAGGTTTTTATTATGCTTTAATTAACAACGTTTTTATCGTTTAAAAATTCATGATGTGAATTCTGAACATCCATCAGATACTGTAATTATTTGAGCCCAGTTAAAAATTGAAGTCATGTTCTTATATGTCCAGGACAGAACAAACTGGATTGTAGGAAACAAACAGTGAACTCTTAATCACAGCCTTAGGATCTTAATATTGCTTTCGTTTGAACTCATGTTTTTAAAAAAATTACGAATTGAGGTACAAAAAGGATAGCAAATCAGTGAAAACCAAAGAGTATGTTTGGTAGTATTTGGGAAGTGCTGAAAAATGTTTCTTTCAAGTCATTTGGAGGTTTATTTCTTTTTTTTTCGAGACGCAGTCTCGCTCCGTCGCCCAGGCTGGAGTGCAGCGGTGCGATCTCGGCTCACTGCAAGCTCTGCCTCCCAGGTTCACGCCATTCTCCTGCCTCAGCCTCCCAAGTAGCTGGAACTACAGGTGTCCACCACCACGCCTGGCTAATTTTTTGTATTTTTAGTAGAGACGGAGTTTCACCATGTTAGCCAGGATAGTCTTGATCTCCTGACCTCATGATCCGCCCACCTCAGCCTCCCAAAGTGCTGGGATTACAGGCGTGAGCCACCGCGCCCAGCCGTTTGGAGGTTTATTTCTGACTTTATCCATGCTGCGGCCAAGAAGTTGTCTGCCTCCAAGATCTATCTGTAATTAGCTCTTAAATGTCACAGTAGTATTTATATAGCACAGTTCTCAAACTGTAGAAGACCTCATTTCTACCCTGGGTTGAGGACATTAGTCCGAGTGACCTTGGGGAGGGAGTTCAGAAACATTTCCTCACCATACACTTGTTTGGCTTCGTAATTAAGTACATGGTAGTTTACCCTCAGTACTTGGTCCCATGGGATAACAGAGCCAGCAGTGTGGATGTTTGGGAACTTTGCTGCCCCGGGCTGCTGCACTTCCTTTTCAGGAATGTCTGCTCTTCTTTTTTTAAGAGATATGGAAAAGAGTTGCAGCCAGTGGTTTTGTGAAGGAGGACACTTCTGAGTTAGAGAGCCAGTCATGTTGTATTTCAAGAAATACTTCTTAAATCCCACTCAGTAGACAAGGGACAGGGAGAGCCATGTCACCTCCATGCTCAGGAAACGTGCTCTGGCACAGAAGGAGGGAACATTGAGCTAGCTCTGAGGCTGAGATCATTGTATTTGCCTTTCAGCATGGTCATCTGACTTGAGGGGAAATGAGTGGCAGGCACTTTTTACCGTATCCTTACCTGCAGTGATTCTGGGAACTGTGTTGCGTAGTGGTAGCAGGAACTTCACATTCGTAGCTTGCTTGAATGTGGAAGATGGGAAAGGGCTGTAAAAATCCTACAGCTTAGATTTAGACATCGGCACTGACCAGAGATCCTAAAGGGAGTTTTACAGGCAGTACCAGACGGTCATTTATCTGAAATGCTCATCTTTCACTGAGGAAGCGTTTTCAGCACTGTGCCCCGGGACTAATAAGAGAGTGTAATTAATGATTCTGGTTGTAAGTCACCATGCCATCTGTTGAACTGCCCCTTGGCGACACATTAAGGGCTTTCTCTGATCTGTCAGACATTGATTATCATGAGCAGCTGTTGTTGGGTAGAACGTGGCAAGCAACCATAGAGGACAGAGTCTTTGAGGAGATTGGGTTGGTAGAGCTGGTTAACTCTTTGTTCTGTTTTCCCTCCCCACAGTTGCACTCTGCTCTGTGTATTGTTGGGGAATCATTCTGGTTTTTGTAGAACTAGTGGTTTGCTGGACGCCACGAGAGGCCATTAAGGTGGAGAAACAGATTAGAGCTTTGGATGCGTTCTGTAACTTTCCAGTCTGCATTGCTCTGCCCGGTTCATTCAGTGGAATGGGGCTGGCATTCCATTGCTGAAGAAGCGGAACAGAAAGGCCCCACCACGGGAACCAACGTACAGAGTCTGAACTGAAGGTTCTTATCTCAAACCATGTCTCCGAGGCACATGAGCAGAACCATTTATTGTAAAAAATAGAGCCGATTTGCTGCATTAAAGAAAGCAAATGACTAGATACAATATAAGGTTCTTTTCTGAGATGGAGTCTCGCTCTGTCACTCAGGTTGGAGTGCAGTGACGTGATCTCAGCTCACTGCAGCCTCCACCTCCCAGGCTCAACCAATCCCCCGTCTCAGCCTCCTGAGTAGCTGGGATTATAGATTATAGGCATGTACTACCACGCCTGGCTAATTTTTTTTGTTTTTAGCAGAGACAGAGTTTCACCATATTGGCCAGGCTGGTCTTGAACTCCTGACGTCAAGTGATCTGGCCGCTTCACAATATAAGATTTGAGAGATGATTTTAGTTCTTTTCTTTATCCACGCTTGCTAAAAATTTAGGCAGTCTGCTCTCCTGAACCTAAGATTTTTCTCTCACATTCTGTAATAGACTGGTCCTGTCCCATCACATCCCTATGGTGGTGGCCCAACTTGATAAATGTATGCCCCTTGAAAGATGCGTGAATACTGTGAATTCCTTCAGATTGTCCAAAAGTCTCTCTGTGTGATGGGGCAGTACATAAAGTTTACCCACTTTTTTAACATTCATTTTTGTAACACAGCCAGTCCGTTTTAAAACTTCCAAATCAGAATGCTAATTAAATATTTTATTTTTTAATCCTTTCATTGCCTTCAGCATATACATAGATGAAATTCTCAGAACTCTTTGGAGAAGTAGTTATTTGCTTGCGAGTCTGTTTTCATCCCAAAGCTCTAATATACTTAGGTTTTTTGTGCTTTCCTTTTTAACTTTGTATCTTGCTGTATGTAATAAGCATCTTTTTCTCTTTCACTTGGGAATTTTATGTCGGTGGCTCCTGCATGTCAGGATAGGGCGTGTGATGATTCAGAACCTAGGATGTAGGAGAGGGAATTACGGCTCAAAGTAGGAGATTGTGTTTCTTCCCTCAAGGAAATCATATTCTGGTATAAAAAACACAGGTGAACATAAAACCAAACCACTTGATCGTACATAATGTAGATTAAGGAGGCATTTGGCGGTTCTGATTGTGGTTTAAGGTAAGTCCAAACTTCCTGTCAGGCAATAAAACCTTTTTGTAAAAGGAACTAGCAGTTGAAGAAGAGAAGCGTGTTTATAAATGGGGAGCAGTTAGACTGGACCAGACAGGTATCTGAAGAAAGACAAAGGCAGATGTGGGAAGGAGGTGCTGCAGACCACCAGTGGGAGATTAAGGTCTGTGCTCTTTAAGAAGCTACGTATTCATTCAGGGAGTCAGCAAAGCCTGTGCCAGCCAGATGTACAAAGATGGGTATGATGCACTTCTCCCCTCAAAGGGCTTATGCTCTAGTCAGGGGGAAATAGCAGCAAACAAGGGGTTAAGGTAGAATTCAAGAAAGGTTGTCAGTAAGGAAAATATTCTCACTTGTGTCTACCTTGAAATAGACCAAGAAAAAAATGAAGATGCTAATAATAATTTGATCAGATGCTTATTAAAAATGTGAGAGTTATCAAATCATGGACAGTTTCTGAAACTGTAATGCCTTCAGCAGGTCTCCCAAAGTTTGCTAGACTGTATACTCTTTGAGTGCTCTCACAGTGCCAGGAACATATTTGTTCCTCAATAAATACTTGTTCTGTGACTGAAATCCATCACTTGATGTAACCTTTTTCTATAGAGAAAAGGGTTTTTTTTAAGATTGCATTAAAAGTGGCTTAACAAATCTGATTTAATGATTGGTTGTAAAGAATATGTTAGTACGGAAAGGTAACCATTTTTAGAAGTTTCTGTAGTTTTTCTCCTTTGTACTACTTTTCTTTTTTCCTTTAAGTAGAATTATGCTTTATTCTGAGATAATCATCTTTTTTTGTTCGTTTGTTTGTTTTTGACTTTTGCTTCAGGGTGTCATGATTGACTTTGGCCTATGATGTTGGCCCTTAAACACCAGGCAAGGGTGGAAGGAATGCTGCTGAAAATCTATGGGTAATGTTTTTGTCATGAACATGAGAAAACCTAGAAATGGAGAAGGCACGTGGAAGGAAGCACAAATGGCAGCCCAAAGAGGAGGTTAGAGAATGCGGAGGGTATAGAAGAAAGCCCATTCAGAAAGGCAAAGGCCAAAGATACCAGAAAAGCCTTCCAGCTTCACTTCCAGAGCAAAGAGAAGCTTTGTTTGTGGTTGACAGAGGTGACTGCATTACTCCCAGTTGTCTGCTCAAAGCTCATAAGACATAGCGTGAGTGGGTTGGATAGGGTTCCTGTCTTGTCAGCGTGAATAAAGCATGATACAGACATGTTCTGTTAGCATGATCAGTGCATGTGGAAGAGTGTGTGTGTGTGAGAAAGAAACCTATTTGTACAAGTATTAAGGAAAGAAAAAAGGTCAGGAACCTGCAGTTTTACGGTCTTAACTGTGATTTTTTTTTTTTTTTTTTTTTGTGACAGACTCTTGCTCTGTTGCCCAGGGCTAGAGTGCAGTAGAGCAATCTGAGTTCACTGCCTCCCGGATTCAAGCGATTCTCGTGCCTCAGCCTACCGAGTAGCTGGGACTACAGGCGCATGCCACCACACCCAGCTAATTTTTGTATTTTTAATAGAGATGGGGTTTTGCCATGTTGGGCAGGCTGGTCTCGAACTCCTGATCTCAGGTGATCCACCTGCCTTGGCCTCCCAAAGTGTTGGAATTGCAGGCATGCGCCTCCATGCCTGGCCTTAACTGTGAATTTTATTCAGATCATGGTGTCTGACTGTCAGTGATCTAGAACTGAAAGGAGATAGTCCTGTGTTGACCCACATGCCACATGGTGCACACACACAAAGATGATATGCCACACAGGGAAGAGCTCTTGAGAAATTTGTTCCAAGCTGCAGATTTATTGTTTTAGTTGAGGTGAAATTCATATAACATAAATTAACCATGCACTTCAAAGTGCACACATTTTGGTGGCATTTAGTACGTTCACAGTATTGTATCAAGTTCCAAAACATAATTGTGTCTGGCTTCTTTCACTTAGCACGATGTTTTCAAGATTCATCCCATGTTGTAGCATATATCAGTACTTCATCTCTTTTATGGTAGAACACTAATCTGTTATATGGATGTGACACAGTTTATAACCTGTCTATGGACATTTGAGTTGTTTCCACCTTTTGGCTCTTATGAATAGTGTTGCTATAAACAGTCATGTGGAGGTTTTTGTGTGGCCATATCTTTTCATTTCTCTTGGTTATGTATAAATCTAGGAGTGGAATTGCTGGGTCATATGGTAATTCTATGTTTAACATTTTGAGGAACCATCAGACTGCTTTCCACAGCAGCTACATCATTTTACATCCCCACTAGCAATGTGCATGAGTTCCAGTTTCTCCACATCCTCATCAACATTTGTTATTGTCTCTTTATTTTCGACAACCTACATGTGCAGGTTTATCTCATTGTGATTTTGATTTGCATTTTGCTAATTACTAACGATACTGATCATCTTTCAGTATGCTTGTCGGCTGTTTATGTATCTTTGGAGAAATGTGTGTTCAATTCCTTTGCCCATTTTCAAATTGGGTTATTTGCTTTTTTTGAGTTGTAAAAGTTCTTTATATATTGTGGATAATATACCTTTATCACATAAATGATTTGCAACTATTTTCTCCTATAAGTTGTCTTTTCACTTTCTAGGTAATATCCTTTGATGTGCAAAAGTTTTTTATTTTTATGAGTTCCAATTCATCTATTTTTGTTGTTGTTGCTCATGCTTTTGGTGTCACATGTAATAATCTGTTGCCAATCCCAGGTCATGACAATTTTTCTCTGTGTTTTCTTCTAGGAGTTTTATAATTTTATGTCTTAAATTTACGTTCTTAATCTGTTTTGAGTTAGTTTTTGTATGTGGTATGATGTAGGGGGGGACCAACTTCATTCTTTTGCCTGTAGATATCCATTTGTCCCAGCACCATTTGTTGAAGAGACTACTCTTTTCCTCCACCTGAATGCCCAGCACCCTTGTCAAAAATCAATTGGCCACAGATGTATTGGTTTATTTCTGGATTCTCAATTCTATTCCATTAATGTATATGTCTATCCTATGCTCATACCACACTATCTCCATCACTGTAGTTTTGTAGTAAGTTTTAAAATCAGTAAGTATGAGTCCTCAGAGTTCTTTTTCAGTATTGTTTTGACTATTTAGGATCGCTTGCAATTCCCTATGAATTTAACAATCACCTTTTCCATTTCTGCAAAAAAGGTAATTGAAGTTTTACTAGGGAATGCATTGAGTCTGCGGGTCACTGTGGGGAGTATTGCCATTTTAGCAATCTTAAGTGTTTCAGCTCATGAACAGAGGATGTCTTCACATTTATTTAAGTCTTCAATTTCTGCTGCAGAATTTTAAAAAGCACTCTAGGAGAGTGTCATTTACTGATGCATTTGATATTATAAAGGCCCTGTCTAGGTTTTGGGACCACAGATGGAAGGCAGTGGTATCACCTTTCAATAATGTTAACCCCCACCTCTAGAAGATATGAGTATTTTGTGTATGGACTCAACAGAGTCACCAGGGCACAGTCACAACAGCAGCTTTACAAAGTAAAGTGACACATAGAGGCCTGGATATCTAAGTAAAGTGATTAGCAGGATTATTGAGCTGGACAGAACCTTAGAGATCATATAATCAGACTTCTGAATTGGTGAAGAAACCTAGAGAGAGAGGTAGCTGCAGACCAGCATAGAGTCCAAGGCAGACATCTGGTAACTTCATCAGATTTGTACTTTTGTTTTGATTTCAGAATTTTGATTCTGCAACATCAACAGCAGGAAGACATCTTACACAGAATAGTAGCCAAAGTTTAATCATTTAAACAATTCCCAAGAATCTTGTTGTAGAGAAATGACATTTTATGTGGGGTCATAAAATGATTGCATGAAAGCATTCTAAGTGTGAAAGAACCTACTCTGCCACCAAGGTTCTAAGTACCTGCCTCGCTGTACCCATGCTCATGCTCTTGCTCTGATAGGAGGGGAGAAATTGGCTCATGAGCTTAAAGCTGCTGGTGTTTCTCCTCGCTTGGCACCTCCCCCTTGGCTGTAATGACTACTCAGGAGTAGAGCCTCTGACTTCAGGCAACACAGCTGGGAAGGGGGAAATGGTTCAGAATCCAACATTGCCTTATGACTCTTCATATTTCTGTTTGATTGTGGTTATAACAACTTGAGAAATTCTTTGGCTACAGTTGAAGGGGTGCTAAAGCAAAATGATGGCAGATTGTTGTTTTTGGCAGCACCTCCCTGCAGGGTGCAGATGGTTAGAAGCTTTTGTTTCAATATTAGGCCAGGCAGTAGGGGGAGATAGAGAGCTCCTTTTTTGTCAACTTTGGAGTAAATTCGTCTTTCCTATGATGATCAAAGCCAGTATCTCAGTGTCCTATTATGGTAAGGACAGATGGGAGCCAGTGATCTAATTGTCATTTTAGGTAAGAGCCCTTGGGTTTATGTGAACACTTCAGGGTCACAGAGGAAGCCAGTGAGGACCAGTACCTGGATCTTCTGACTCCTAACTACAGTGATCATCCACTGTGTTCTCCTGGGAGCTGAGAGGCCCTGCCTAGTGCTGGCCCCCTCCTCTCAGTCCTCTAAACTCACTGCCCTTCTGTAGTATTCAGGTCTGTCCTCCCTAGGCTGGCAGCTCTGTCAGCACCCAGGTTGTTAGAATAGTTGTTGAAACAGGTCATTCTGTTGCCAAGTAATTACGGGGCCTTGCACTCAGTCCCTTCCCACGAAGCAGGCCGTAGTGTGCTCACTGCTCTCCCTTGCCTTTCCATCCCCTACTTTGATGTGGGAGTTTTCTTTCTTTTTACTTTTCTTTTCTTTTCTTTTTTTCCGCCAGTTTCCCTCCAATATGTGAGGACTTTTATTGAGTTGATGTGTGGGCTTCTGTGAGTGATTTGGAGTTCCTTGGATTTCTTTTATTCATTTTAGTCTACTGACCCTACTGCTTAGGCCCAGTTTACAGCTGGAGCTTTTATCTGTTGGGTGTGTGTGTGTTTCTTTATTACAATGTGAAACCTATGATACTTATTTTTCACTCCAGGAAAATAATGCCACATTATAATGTACTTCACATACTTAGTGACTTAAGAACATGATTTGCCAACATTTGAGACTTTGAGACTTTACATTGAAAAAGTGACACGGTTTTAAGGCTTTCCCAGCAAGAATTCATGCCTTTAGCCATAGTACCGTTTTCATATTTGTAGCCCAACTTCTGTGGGCAGTGTAACCCCTGCTTGATGGAACAGTGCCACTGAGTTTCAGCTGGTATATGTAGCACTAATTTTTCATATTTATGGAATGCATATAATATGAAGTTAAAACAGCACCTGGGCCTCTTATTACTCCTGCCTGCCAGAACAGTCACTCTGATTCAACTAGTACTCAGGGTTTTTGTTTTTGTTTTTGTTTTTTTGATTGTAAAAGTAATACATCAGAGGAAACTTAGCAAATAAGTATAAAGAATAAAATTAGTCTCATTACCCAGAGATAACTATTTTTAATTTTTGCGTATTTCCTTTTCCTCTTAGTTTAAAATTAAACTGAATGATAACTTGCAGATAATTTTCTGTCATGCTTTTTTCTTAACATGATTATTTTTCCTTGTAAATAAAAACTTTATAAACATTGTAAATGATTGCTTGAATACCTGTGGTTGGATAGTCAGTGATTATTTGTATTGAGCACTTGTATGTTTCTGTCTCTGTCTCTTAGCTTTAGGCTAAGTTTCAGTATTTGGATTATTTTCTTCCTGTAGATTTCTAGAAGTGGTTCTGTGTATATGTGCAGATGTCTGCTTGTCTTTTAAGTATACTGAAGGTCATATACATTTCACGGTCTCTGCCACCAGAATGCGTTCCTGCTGTAGGAGTTCTTGTCTTTTCCAAAGCATCTTAACCAGTCTAGGACTTCATTGAGCTTATTTTGTATAAACCTCTATACAAGTTAAGGATTAGTCTTTTGTTTTATGAAGGAGTAAACACAGAATAGTTTAATTAGACTAATGGAGCTCTCTTCTGGCTTTTAAATGATCTTGTTTACATTTGAGACAGCTGTGTGAAAATAGCACATACTTCTACTATAACATTGACTTGAGTGAGCATAATTTTGAGAGCAAGGTTCAGATTGCAGAAATTTGAGCTGCCTATTTGACCTAGTGGGTGCAAGTTATTTTGAGCAAGGTTCTATTTTAGTCTTTATGAATGTTCCTACTACTGTTAAGGTGGGCCTTCTACTCCCACTTAAAATTGGGATTCTGAAGAAAGTTAAAATTGGATTGTGGCATACTTTGCAATCTTGGAAGTTAATCTCTGACTTTGTTTTTCTGTCTCTAAAATGTTAGACTTGAAATAGATCAGAAAGAGTCATTTTCTGAGATCAGGGCAAAGTATTCTGGTTATAATCAGGAGTCAAGTGAAACCTTTGCAGATGAAAGCCATGAACCCCAAAGATATGGCATGCTTTATGTGAAGAGGATGGTACTAGCCAGCTGTCATGATGGCTGTGCAAGCCTCCTTAATTTGTTTTTTTCCTTATTGAGGTCCTTTATCTTTAAACATCTGTAGGAAGAAGTATGATTAGCTCTCTTTGCCTAATTCTGCCAGTAGCTACTTTGAGAATTTCAAGCACAATAACTTCGCAAACTTCAACTCAACAAAAATTTACCAGCAGCCTTTCTGAGAATTATTGGGGTTTGGACAGTAATTATGAATGGACAAATCCCACTTTTACTCATGATGTCCTTTTCCCAGTCCTTTCCTTTTGCTCACAGTGTGTCTGTTCTGTGGGGCATAGACTCAGTAGGAATTGTTCCCTTTAAGATACCATTTACCCCAATTGTGGTGCAGTGATGATGATCTGCTTCGCATATTCCAGGTTCTTTTTGGCTTTTTCCATTGAAGCCAGTGGTCCTCCCAGCGTTTTATCTTTGATGTGGCTTTTCATTGATAAAGTAACAATTTACCTTCCTGGGACAACAGATTCCAACACCTTAACTAATCTGAAGTTGTTAGCTTCCGCCTTCCCTCGTCACATGGGACCTTTAGGGCCAATTTATTTTCCTGCCCACATGAGAAGTCTCCAGTAAACTAGCTGAAGGTCCTCAGCATGTAGCATGCTTTGTCTCTCCAGTGTTTAAAAGAAATCATCACATTCACATGAGCATACCCTCTGCACCACCCTCCCTTTATAACTGCCACCATATCCACTTCCCTTGCTGCCTCTGCTTCTCAGCCTGTTGCAGCTTGGCATGCATGTCTACATTCCACCCAAGTGGCTGTCTTCAGAATTTCCCCCCTTCCCCCCACCCCTGCCCCCAGTGGTCTAATCTCAAAACCCAAAAGGTACTTCTTAGTCTCTGCCTCTTGGCTCCCTTTCTCTTTTTGGCCCTGTCTGCAGCATTTAATATTACTGTATTACAATGTGTTTGCATTTCTGGTTTCTGTGTACCACCCTCTGCTGGTTCTTCTGCTTTTTCATCCTTCAATAAGCTTTTCTCCATGCCTTTATTGTAAATGTTGCCATTCCTTTAGCCTTTTCTCATTCTGGACCTTTTTTTTTTTGAGATGGAGTCTCGCTGTTGCCCAGGCTGTAGTGCAGTGGCGCGATCTGGACTCACTGCAACCTCCCACCTCCTGACTTCAAGCAATTCTTCTGCCTCAGCCTCCTGAGTAGTTGGGATTACAGGCACCCACCACCACGCCCAGCTAATTTTTGTATTTTTAGAAGAGACGGGGTTTCACCATGTTGACCAGGCGAGTCTTGAACTCATGACCTCAGGAGATCCATCCGCCTCAGCCTCCCAAAATGCTGGGATTACAGACATGAGCCACTGCATCAGGCCTGGACCTTTTCCTTGAGTGCTTTATACTTAGGCTGGCTTCAGTTACCAACTGGATGTTGATGGCCTACCTCTAGATCTCTAGGTCAGACCTCTTCCTTGTACTTCAGACTCATGTATCTCATTTCCACAGACACCTCAGACAGTATGGCTGCGACAGACTGTCTCCTTCCTTCTCACCTCTCCTTTCCTTCTCTTTCCTTGGCTTGGAGAGTGGCAGTGCCATCCATCAAAATCAGACACTAGGCCTCATCCAGTGTTTCTCCTGATTTTTTTCAGCTCCCAAATCTGTTGCTTTGGCCTCCTTGTCACAGCCTCTCCTTCAGTTCCTCTGCTATGCCTCTGCCAGGTTGACCTCCCACCACCATCTTCCATAGCTGAGTAGGTGCTACGCCAGTGTGGTTTTTGCTCCCTCTCAATTTTTCGTGAATCTGCCTCCCTTTGCGTCTTTGTCTCCACTTCCATCACCTTAGTCCACTCTGTCATCATCTGTCCCCCCTGGATCCTTGCAGTAGCCTCATGACTGATCATCTACATCTGCTCTTAGGCCCTATAATCCATTCTTCACATGGCAGCCCTATGATGTGTTCAGAATGCAGCTCTGAACATGTCATTCCCCTGTTTAAACATTTAAGTAGCTTCTCATTATTCCTAGTTCTTGGAATATGGGCCCAGTGGCCAGGTGTGGTGGTTCACACCTGTAATCCCAGCACTTTGGGAGGCTGAGGCAGGCGGATCACTTGAGTCCAAGAGTTTGAGACCATCCTGAGCTACATGGCAAAACCCCGTCTCTATCAAAAATTAAAAAATTAGCTGGGCATGGTGGTTCATGCCCAGCTACTGGGGAAACTGAGGCAGGAGGATCACTTGAGCCCAGGAGGCGAAGGCTGCAATGAGCCATGATCGTGCCACTGCACTTCAGCCTGGGCGACAGAGTGCAGGCTGTCTCAAAAAAAAAAAAAAAAAAAAAAAAGACTATGGGCCCAGCTGCTGGCCTGGCCCCCTCCTGTGCCCTATGACTTGGCCCCTGCTGACTTCCTCAGCCACATCTCTTGTTGTGTCCCATGGCATTTTGTCTGCACTTGGCCTTCTTTGATCTCAGGCTTTACATATGCTGTTCCCACTCTCTGCCCAGGACACACTTCCCCTTGTTTACTTTCCATCAGTTGTACTTACCTAGTTAATTCCTGTGTTCACCATTTGTATCTCATGTCAAACAGTATTTTCTCAGGGCAGTCTTTCCTCAGACCCCACCTCAACCCCCCAGCCCCATACACTGTCTTAGCTCCCTAGCTTTTTCCTTCAGAGCACCACATAGGTTGTCAATCTGTTTGTGGATTATTACCAGACCATAAAGTTCTGTCTGTATTGTCACTCAGGCATGTCCAACCCACTCCTGATACTTGGCCCACTGTCCTGATCTCAGAGTGGCAAGTACCGATGTCACTTGGTTCATCTCTAGACAAGGTCGGTGTCTGCCTTTGATGGGGACTCTTTCCAGTCTGAGGATGTTGCTCGATGGACTTCTTCTCACTAAGCCTATAGCTTGATGGACTGACTGGACTGTGATACCACCAAGTTTAAAAATTCTGTGATTTTTTTTGTTTTCCAATATTACAGGTAGACCTTTAAGGAAAAAGGTGCCCTCGGTCAAAGATCCTTTCCTTTTCTCAAGGCAGCTTCTAGTAAATGTGCTAAATTTT
This sequence comes from Pan paniscus, assembly GCF_029289425.2. NCBI lineage: Eukaryota > Metazoa > Chordata > Mammalia > Primates > Hominidae > Pan > Pan paniscus. Next base: position 43,805,590 of record NC_073270.2, read on the forward strand.
AAGGATATAATCAAATGGTTTCTGGGAGAAAGGATCTTGTATCCCATTAATAATTCTTTTTCTTCAACTCTGCATGTCTTTTCTTGACGTATTATAAATCAGGAAGATTAAGTATTGCTCATAAAATAATAGAATATGGGAGGGGTGAGTATTCTTTCTCCATCAGATCTGTTGATTCAAATGGAACAGTTTAGCAAGGGCCTGTTCTCACCCAAGCTTCCCCCATGCCATAGGCGTTGTTTTCATTCCCATCTCATATATAGGAGCCCAGTGAGTTTGTCACATGTTATATCCTAGGCACATGGAAGTGTAGGATAGGAACTTGGATTTTCTTTTTTTTTTTTCTTTCCAACTTTTATTTATTTTATTCAGGGGGTTCAGGTTTGTTAACATGGGTACATTGTGTGTCACAGGTATTTGGCGTACAGATAATTTTGTCATCCAGGTAATTGGCATTGTACCTGATAGGTAGTTTTTGAGTCCTCACCCTCCTCCCATCCTCCACCCTCAAGTAGTCCCGGGTGTCTTATTTTTCCCTTCTTTGAGTTCATGTGTTCTCAATGTTTAGCTCCCAACTTATAAGTGAGAACATGCGGTATTTGGTTTGCCTCATCCATGTTGCTGCAGAGGACGTGATCTCATTCTTTTTTATGGCTGCATAGTATTCCATGGTATATATGTACTCATTTTCTTTATCCAGTCTACTGTGGATGGGCATCTAGGTTGATTCCATGTCTTTGCTATTGTGAATAGTGCTGTGATGAACTTAGGCATGCATGTGTCTTTATGGTAGAATAATTTATATTCCTTTGGTTATATACCCAGTATTGGGATTGCTGGGTTGAATGGTTGTTCTGTTTTAAGTTCTTTGAGAAATCTCCAGACTGCTTTCCACAGTAGCTGAACTAATTTACATTCTCACTAGCCCTTTATAAGTGTTCCTTTTTCCCCACAACCTCCCCAGCATCTGTTATTTCTTAACTCTTTAATAGCCATTCTGATTGGTACGAGATGGTATCTCATTGTGGTTTTGATTTGCATTTCTCTAATGATTAGTGATACTGAGCTTTTTAAATATGCTTGTTGGCTGCATGTATGTCTTCTTTTGAAAAGTGTCAGTTTGTGTCCTTTACCTATTTTTAATGGGGTTTTTGTTACTTGCTTATTGACTTAAGTTCCTCATAGATTAGGCCTTTGATGGTGGCATAGTTTGCAAATATTTTCTCCCATTCTGTAAGTTGTCTTTTTGCTCTGTTGATAGTTTCTTTTGCTGTGTAGAAGCTCTTTAGTTTAATTAGATTTTACTTTTCAGTTTGTTTTTGTTGCAGTTACTTTTGGAGTCTTTGCCAGGGCCGGTGTCCGGCATGGTATTTCCTAGGTTTTCTCCTAGGGTCTTTGTAGTTGGAGGTTTTACATTAAGTCTTGATCCACTTTGAGTTGGTTTTTATATATGGTAAAAGGAATGGGTCCAGTTTTAATCTTCTGCATATGGATAGCCAGCTATCCCAGCATTTATTGAATAGGGAATTCTTTCCCCATTGCTTGTTATCATCAGCTTTGTCAAAGATCAGATTCTTGTAGGTGTACAGCTTTATTTATTTATTTATTTATTTATTTTATTTTATTTATTTATTTATTTTTTTGAGTCTTGAGTCTCTCTTTGTCTCCCAGGCTGGAGTGCAGTGGTGCGATCTCGGCTCGCTGCAACCTCCGCCTCCCAGATTTGAGCAGTTCTCCTGCCTCAGCCTCCCGGGTAGCTGGGATTATAAGCATGCGTCACCACGCCTGGCTTATTTTGTATTTTTAGTAGAGATAGGGTTTCCCCATGTTGGCCAGCCTGGTCTCGAACTCCTTACCTCAGGTGCTCCACCTGCCTCAGCCTCCCAAAGTGCTGGGATTATAGGCATGAGCCGCCGTGCCCGGCCAGTGTACAGCTTTATTTCTGAGTTCTCTACCGTGTTCCATTGGTCTTTGTATCTGTTTTTGTACCATTTCCATGCTGTTTTAGTTACTGTAGCCTTATAGTATAGTTTGAAGTTGGGTAATGTGATGCCCTGGGCTTTGTTCTTTTTGCTTAGGATTGCTTTGGCTATTTGGGCTTTTTATTGGCTCAGAATCAATTTTAGAATATTGTTTTCTCTGTGTTTTGTTTTTGTTAGTAGATGCTGTGCATGCAAAAATAGTTTTTCCTAATTCTGTGAAGAATGTCTTTGGTAGTTTGATAGGAATAGCATTGAATCTGTACATTGCTTTGGGTAGTATGGCCATTTTAACAATACTGATTTTTCCTATCCATAAGCATAGAAGTTTTTCCATTTGTTTATGTTGTCTCTGACTTCTTTGAGCAGTGTTTTGTAATTCTTGTTGTCGAGATTTTTCACCTCCCTGATTAGCTGTATTTTATTCTTTTTGTGGCTTTTGTGAATGAAATTGTGTTCTTGATTGGGCTGTCAGCTTGGACATTATTGGCCTATAGAAATGCTACTGATTTTTGTATATTGATTTTGTGTCCTGAAGCTTTGCTGAAGTTATCAGAACTAGGAGCCTTTGGGTAGACATTATGGGGTTTTCTAGTTATGGAATCATATAGCCTGCAACGAGAGATAGTTTGACTTCCTCTCTTCCTATTTGGATGCCTTTTATTTCTTTCTCTTGCTTGATTGCTCTGGCTAGGACTTCCAGTACCGTGTTGAACGGGAGTGGCAAGAGTGGGCATCCTTGTCTTATTCTGGCTCTCAAGGGAAATGCTTCCAACTTTTGCCTTTTGAGTATGATGTTTGCTGTGGGTTTGTCATAGATGGCTCTTATTATTTTGAGGTATGTTCCTTCGATGCCTAGTTTGTTGAGGACTCTTAACATGAAGGGATGTTGAATTGTATCGAAAGCCTTTTCTGCATCTGTTGAAATTTGAAATGATGATGAAGTTTTTGTTTTTAGTTCTGTTTATGTGATGGATCACATTTGTTGTTTTGCATATGCTGAACCAACCTTGATTCAACGAATAAAGCCTACTTGATCATGGTGGATTAGCTTTTTGATGTGCTGCTGGATTTGGTGTGCTAGTATTTCATTTATTTTTACATCTGTGTTCATCACGGATATTGGCCTGAAGTTTTCTTTCTTCATTGTGTCTGCCAGGTTTTGGTATCAGAATGATGCTGGCTTCATAGAATGAGTTAGGGAGGACTCCCTCCTTCTTGATTTTTTTGGGAATATTTTCAGTAGTAGGATTGGTACCAGCTCTTCTTTATGTGTCTGGTAGATTTTGGCTCTGAATCCATCTGGTCCAGGGCTTTTTTTGGTTGGTAGGTTTTTAAATTACTGATTCAATTTTGGAACTCGTTAATAGGTCCGTCCAGGGTTTCAATTCCTTCCTGGTTCAATCTCGGGAGATTCCGTGTTTCTAGGAATTTATCCATGTCTTCTAGGTTTTCTAGTTTGTGTGCATAGAGGTTGAACTTGTATTTTCTTTTTTTGTTGTTGTTTTGTTTTTGTTTTTGTTTTTGAGACGGAGTCTTGCTCCGTCCCCCAGGCTGGAGTGCAGTGGCGCCATCTCGGCTCAGTGCAAGCCCCGCCTCCCAGATTCACACCATTCTCCTGCCTCAGCCTCCCGAGCAGCTGGGACTACAAGGCACCTGCTACCATGCCTGGCTAATTTTTTGTATTTTTAATAGAGACGGGGTTTCACTGTGTTAGCCAGGATGGTCTCGGTCTCCTGACCTCGTGATCCGCCTGCCTTGGCCTCCCAAAGTGCTGGGATTACAGGCGTGAGCCACCACGCCCAGCCTGAACTTGTATTTTCTGACTTCTGCCACAGCCATCTCCCTCCAGTAGAAAAGATATGATATACTCCCAGTCATTTGGAGGTGCTAAGAAACATAACCTTATTGTTTGTTTGCTAATGGAAAAGAATTGAAATTTTTTTTTATTATAGAGAGAGCTGTATTCCAGTGTAGTAAGTAACCTACAGACTGTCTTACCCTGGGCAGATCTGCCAGCACTAAAAACTACAATAAACATTGCTTAAAAGAATTTTACATGATACAACCAAATACACAAGCACACACACAAAAAAATTTGTCTGTTAGTTTGTCTTTTTCCTTTCTACCCTTTGTTTCTCAGCTGTCCTCCAGGAATGCTTGACTCTACCAGTATTTGGCTTAAAATGAGAAACCTTTGTCTGTACCTTTGATGTTTGTTTGCACAAAAATCAATAACCTGGCTTTCCATTAAAATAGTCCTTAAAGAAGCTAGTTTGTGGGGTCTTTGTTAACTTGTGCAAAGCATACATTTTTGATGGTTTACTTTAAAAAAAAAAACTAAATAGTTTGTCTTATACTTTAGTATTTTGGTTTTACTGGTTTTATGTAGTGAGGGACCCCGTTCCATAAATGTAAGGATTTTTGAAGGATCCAGGTCCATTTATTAATCTGTATCTTTTTAAAGCATTTTATGAACATCTGTTAAATTGAAAATATTTAGCTTTATGATTATATTAAGGCTTGAAAATTGTCCAGTCCTAAAGTGTATTTTCCTTTTTTAGTTTTTTTTAGTTAGTATAGACACTGACTTTTCATTCTCCCCTTGCTTCCGCATGTCCCTGTGAGATCAGGGGTTTTGTTGTGCCAGTAGAAACTCCCTTATCACCTTTTGTGTAGAGGAACCTCTGTGGGGAAAGCAATGCCCTGAAAATGCTTTGTGGTACAATTTCAGGTTTAAGAAGCTCGCTCCCATTTGGCGTTTCCTGTGGATGGCCGAACTGCTCCAAGAACATTCCTCCAGTTATAGGCATTTTGTCGTTTTTCCTTTTGGGAAATACTTTGTGTGTACCTTTATTATGGGTTTTGATAGTGGAGCTGAGAGGCCCCGAGTATTGGGATTGGAGCCACAATTTCTTCTCTTCTTTGTATCTTACCCAGTGTCTTACTCAGCAGCTCCCGCCGTGCTGTGACACCCCAGAATGTATCATTTCGAAATGTCGCAGCTGCCACTAGGTCATATGGGAGCGTGGAGCTGGCTGGGGGAGAGGTGCAGGTCAGTGATGGTTTTTTTTTCCCACATGGGATCTTTGAAGAAAATTTTAAAATGGCACTCTTATTTTCAATCCAAATATTCATATATTGTATTTTCCAAAAACATAATGAGTGAATGAAATTGTGGTTTAAGAGGCTGTGCTTCTCAAGTGTAGGTCCTGTGGCCTTAGTAGCAAGGGGTAGGCCTCCTGGCAGGATGAGGGGGCTTGGCGGGTGTGTTAAATATTGGTGGGGTGTGGGTCAGCTTCCCCTTTGGGCTTGGCTCTCTCAACCTCCATACTATGAAGCAGTCCTTTGACTTAAATTCAGTGTGGCAGGTCACCTTTAAAACAGGGGCCTTCGTAAACTGCTTTGTGCACGATAACCCTTTATGACTCTTAATTGGGGGTAGCCGAGCAGTGGGTGATTTTGATATACCATATGTCCTGTAGCACAACAGGGCAAGATGATGGAGATTTCCAGGAGTCCTCTACTTAGCAAGAAAGAAAATAGGTTTAATAATGTTTACATTTTGATAATTGTTTCTTACATGTGTTGCTAGAGGAAACGCTTATAGTTTTGTTTGTTTTGAAAATGAAATTCCTGTGGAAAGGTCATTGCAATGCCAGCCCCTGTCATTTCTAGCCCACTTATCCCAGAGCTCATCTGCAGTGTGTCAGGTCTGGCTTACTTCTCTAACCAAAAAAGGCAAAGAATGTGTAAGCCCTGCTCTCTTCAGCAATTTGTCTGGGTGCTCCGTGATGGGTGGAGTTCACGGTGTCAGCTGGATCCACAGGAAGCAGGGAAATGTTATAGACACATTTTCTCCTGTAAGTTTAGAGAGTCTGTGAGGCAAGATTCCAAAGCTTTGCCAGGAACATAAATCCTAGGCTTTATCTCAGAACTACACATTGGGCCTTACCCTCTACATTGTAAACATTTCTTGGCAGTCAAATAAACGCAGGCAGTTTCTCGAAGGTGCCTGCCACCTCCTCCACCTCCCCTTCTTGAGGATCCTGACACAGGTTTGCTGCAGCAAGTCAGATATGATTCTTCCCTATTCGGGGCCCCCCACGGCTCTTCTGGGCTAGGGCAGGGTTGCCGCAGTAGGTACTTGCTGCTGAATGGAAGGCCCACCTCAGCCCCCCACTTCTCAGTATAAATAATGCGTGCACTGGAGAGGAATAGCAACCAGACTGCCTGGGCTTGCCATGTCTTCTCTTGCATAAGATTGGTCGTGGAGGAAAGGCACCCTCTGAAGATGAGAGTGTTGGAGAGAGCCTTGTGCGCTGTGGTTGAGAAGAGTGTGCTGGTGGGGAGAGGAGACTGATGGGCAAGAACGCTGCAGCAGGCTCGTCCTGCAGCTGTAAATGGCACAGGACTGGAGCTCTTGAATTCCAGTTCTAGGCAGGGGAGCGTGGGTGTTGGATGAAAGGTTTAGTCCTGTGTTACATACAGGACTAAAGTATAGTCCTGAGTAAAGTATCTGAAACAAGAAGCATGTGACCACCTGGGCACATCATTTTTCTACCTGAGTGGTACTTGGTGTACTAAAGAGATTATGGGGTGCAGCACACTTAGACAAGGTGGAAGAATCTGAGTGGGTCTCATCACGTTGGAGTTGGTTTTTATGGGATATGGAAAAGAGGCCTGGATTTCTTCTGAGAGCAGGAGTAGCTGAGGAGCCCTGTGGCAACAGAGCTCGTGAACTACACTTGTGTGAGAAGACAGGCTGGTAAGTTGAGACACGAGATTCTTGGATTTTCCTGAGACCTTTCTCCTTCATCTCTCCAGACCCAAAGAGAATAACCTGGAAAGTCAGCTAGTGAGGGTCTGCAAGACCCAATTGAGAGAGCTTAAGAACCAGAGAATTTGGAGGCAGGTGAAGGCTGGAGTTGTATTGGGGGGAGTTTTGTTTGGAGTCAGTCTTTTTTTTTTTTTTTTTTTTTGAGACAGGGTCTCACTCTCACCCAGGCTGGAGTGCAGTGGTGTGATCTTGGCTCACTGCAGTCTCCGCCTCCTGGGCTCAAGCAATCTTCCCACCTCAGCCTCCTGAGTAGCTGGAACTATAGGCATGTGCCACCACGCTTGGCTAATTTTGCATTTTTTGTAGAGATGGAGTTTTGCCATGTTCAGGCACAAGTGATCCACGTGCCTCAGCCTCCCAAAGTGTTGGGATTACAGGCGTGAACCACCTTGTCTAGCCTGGAGTCACTGTTAATTTCTTCTGTTGGTCCATGGCAAGGTTTACAGATGACTTTGTTTGGAAAGCCTGAATCTGTTTTTAAAAGCAGGGATGGGGAGTGGGAAATCACAGTAGTTACTCCTTGAGTCTATTTAGTGGACTATAAAAATTACTATAGCTTCAGTTTAACCTAATCAGAGCTTGCCATGAATTTGAGCCTGCTTGCCTCTCTTCAGGAAATTAATCTGGGTCATTTGACTGTCCCAGTTAAGCAGGTACATGTTTTAACAGTTTTAAAGGCAATTGCTACCTGTATTTGGTTATTCAGAGTATATACCTAGTTATCCTTGCCAATACATTTAAACCTCTTAGCCTACAGATCTTTTCTTTTTACCAGCCTCAGTGTTTTGTGTTTTTCATTTTTTTGTGGAGACAGGGTCTCACTCTATTTCCCAGGCTGGTCTCGAACTCCTGGCCTCAAGCAGTCCGTCTGCCTCAGCCTCTGAAAGCATTGGGATTAAAGGCATGAGCCACCATGCCCAGGCCAGCCTTGATGTTTATTAATCCTTTTCAGTGACAGTCTCACTCTCCCTCTTTCTTTCTCTAGTGATTCCTTCCTCTGACGCCTGCTCTTACAATAGGCATCCCTGCGAGAAGAGTCACCCAGTGGCATCAAGAGCTCTGGGCAGGATCCGTCCACTTCCAGAGTGGCCTGAAGAGTGGAACACATTTCTTTTTAGTTAAATGAGTTTCTTCGGTAATGTCCAGAATATAATAGCCTAAGCATGATGGAATCCCCCGTACCCCACCCTATACCCGCTTCCAAACAGAAACAACTGTTGTTTGGTTTTTGGGGGTTTTTTTGTTTTTTTGTTTATTTTTTTGACACGGAATTTCACTCTGTTGCCCAGGCTGGAGTGCAGTGGCACAATCTCAGCTCACTGCAACCTCTGCCCCGCCGGGTTCAAGCAATTCTCCTGCCTCAGCCTCCTGAGTAGCTGGGATTAACAGGCACCCACCACCCTGCCCAGCTAACTTTTGTATTTCTTAGTAGAGATGGAGTTTCACCATGTTGCCCAGGCTGGTCTTGAACTCCTGACCTCAGGTGATCTGCCTGCCTCGGCCTCCCAAAGTGCTGGGATTATAGGCATGAGCCACTGCGCCTGGCCACAACTGGGATTTTTAAGAAATTGCCTAGGAGAGAGTTAGTTGAACTTAAGGTGGTGTCTAATTAGAGCAAAGTGCCTTCCATTTTAACTTCAATGAACTTGCCAGGTTGGTCTGATGATAACCCAAGAGTAAGGAGTCTTGGATTCTGATCCCAGCTCAGCTTCTAGAGACTTGGTGGTTTTCAAATTGTTCTTGAGGGACTCCTTCAACTGAAGGGCTCCCTAGTTGCCAAGAGTGGTTGGTTCTGAGTCGAGGTGGCTTTGATTTGTCAGCTTTGATCAGAGAATTCAGGCAGGGGGCAGGAAGTCCGTGTTCTGTAGTTGTTTTGCTATTTTACCCTTTTTATACCTTCCATTCAGGGGAAGTTTATTAGATGAATCCATGTCCAGAAATAGAGAATTAGTTGCCTTCATCCTTTATGTTAATTTCCCTTGAAGTATAAACAGCCAAAGAAGAAAAGTACTTGTGGGAGAAAGGGGGTTCAGATCCTCAAATTTGAAAATAGTTTTCAACTTCAGGAACGTGAAAGGTGACTGTTAACCAAAGTCTGAGTCTCAGGAGCTACTATGCTTTTACCTGATGTTATGTTTTAGATATGGCTCATTCATTCGGCACATGTGCTGGGTGCCTACTGTTTGCTGGACACTGCGGAGCCTGGTGGATGCTGGGGGAAGCAGATGGGTCTGGTCCTGGCCTCCAGGAGCTTACTAGTTAAATGTGGGAGTCATTGCTAATCATTTACGTAAGTCATTGTTTAATTTTAGTTGTGGTAAGTTTACAAAGAAAAGAAATGGGCTGCTAGGAGAGCTCTCTCTCTACCCTTTTCTCTTCCTTTGTAGACTGCGTGAGGAGCTCTCATTGCGGGTGGGAGACTGATTGCCTGCAGTAATGGGGAGAGGATATGCCTGGTTCCCTCCTCTCACTCCTTGCTTGGACTTTTGTCTTTACAACTTGAACTAAGTATTCTCCATTTGACCTTTTTCCTGCCTCATTATTCTTCCCAGACATTCTTTAGCTTCTACTTTCTGCCTCTTCAGGTGTGCATCAGGGATCTGGTATCAAGGAATTTAGAACTTGAAAAGAAGTGTTATGGTCCAGTTCCCTCACTTTCAGATATGAAAGAAGGGAACACATCCACGGTCACACAGCAGGTTAGAGGCAGAACCAGGACCAAGCCTAGGTCTCTGCATCTCAGCCCAGGGCTTCTTGTTACATTCCTGCAGGAAGGGCTTTCTAAGTCAGCAGGGGCCCAGCCTCAGGGACCTACTTACCCTTGCAGAGACACTGAGAGGACAAAAACTAAGCCCCAAGGGGGCCAACAGCCCCAGACTTCACATGGCCTAGGGTTGTTTTCTATATATCTTGGCAGATTTATCAAGAGTACCTTTTTCCGGGAGCTGAGGAAAGAAAAAAAATATGCCCCATTCCTATCATTAGGGGATTCATATTCTAGAGGAACATAGAAGTCTCACATGTATGGAGAGAGCATAGAGCAGCTTGCTAGGGGCTCAGGTACACACCCTGTGTGAGGGAGAGCTCTGGAGCAGGAGGAGATGGGGAGTCGTCTCCTGGATGCAGAGCAAGGATTTTCCTAGAGAGGTGGAGTCCAGATAGTCCAAGGAGCAGAGGAGTGGAGGCCAGGCTTTGCTAGGGCTAGGAGAAGAGAGAGACCCCCTCCAGGCTTGCGGGGAATCCTGAAAAAATGGTCCACACAGACAAAGAGGGTTAGGAGGTTGTGAGAAACACACCTTGGCAGGGGCTGATTTTGCAAGACCTTGAACTCTGCTCTGAAGGACCAGATCATGGAGCTAGTGGGGTGCCGTGCCTCACTTTCTCAAGGGAGTGGTTTCATGAAAGCTGGGCTTTTGGGAGAGAAGTCTGGTGGCATTTTAGGAGCCCTAGGGGTCAGGAGGCCTAACCAGGGACTTACTGCAGTGACTCAGTCATGGAATGAGGAGGCCCTGGTCACAGGGAGTAGCAGTGGGGTATTTTGAGCTTCTATAGTGCTTGTTTGCAAAACATGATAAATTTGGGTTAATCTCCAAGCTTTAACATAGAAAGTATAACTTCAGTGTTTTTTTTCTTGCCATATCTAGGTGGAGTCCGCAAAGAAATTGTGACGCTCAGGTGTCTGTTTTATTTTATAAAGCATTTTGAAACTTTTGAGAACCAACAAAAAGAGAATGCAAATACCAAGTGTTACTTCTTTCTACTTCCAAATCTCAAGCCCTAAATTGAATACCATTTAATTCACTGTTGCCAATATGGCACTCTGCGTTCCTTTTTTGATAGAAAGTTTTGCCTTTTGAGCATTTGAAGCCCTAGCTTTGCGATATAGCTGAACAGGGTGGGTAGGCTGGTGGGGACAAGGAAGAACACGAGGACGAGAGTAGCTGCCCGGCTCCAGCAGCACCCATGCCCTCGGCACGCACAGACTTAACGGTATTGTCTTCTCTTTATCTCCTTAGGAATACAAACAGAAGCTTGCACGAGTAACCCAGGTCCGCAAGGAACTGAAATCCCATATTCAGAGCTTGCCAGACCTCTCACTGCTGCCCAACGTCACAGGGGGCTTAGCCCCCCTGCCCTCTGCTGGGGACCTGTTTTCAACTGACTAGGATGGGTGTCATGTCCCAGATTTCTGTTTGTACCAGCAGAAAGAAGAGGGCAAGTCATGGTTGGAAATAACCTTCTAGCCCCTGGTTCTATCCCTTCTTCCGCCCAGCCCCCCAGCCTCAAGAAAGAACCTCAGACTCTGATTCTCCTCTTCAGCCTCTCATCTTGAGCACAGTTCAGAACAGTGGCGACTGGAATTTGGTTTATATTCATATTTGCAAAGACTACAGACTTTTTCTCCCACTTCATATTTTCATGCCCCCCTGTTGGTTTTCCATTCTTAACTGTCTCCTTATACCTAAGAAGTTATGAAAATCATGTGTACTTCTGGAAGCTTTCAAAAGAATCTTGTCCCTCATGACAGCATTTTATCATGAAAGCAGCTTCTCCTTTCTGAGCTGGGCTTGTTCAAGTTCGGTGTGGGCTTCCACTAAGGCACTTGTCCTGGAGACGTTGGCTTTCCCAGCTGCATCTGCCCCAAAAGGTTGTAGGCACAGCTGTCGTAGCGTTGCCATAAAGAGTTTGCCAAATCTCTGATCCTCCCTTTCCATTGCTTCTCCTAGTGATGCACGAAGATTAGGTGCATTTATTTTGTAAACAGATTGGAGAATCTAGCAATAAGATTCAAAGCTAATCTGGAGCATAAAGGCACAGTTCAGAGACAGAATAACAGGGATCACAAGCATGAATTAAAAGTAATTTATTTGCTTGAAGTTCCTAGATACAACCTTCCCATGCTGCACTTCTCCACTGTCGGAGCACGTTCCGAAAAACAGAATGCCTTGATCCCTGGTGGGTGCGAAGGCAGTTGTTAGGGATGGCAGGCATTGGTGGGCTCCAAAAGATGAAGGCCCCACGCACAGGTGTGCTGCATTTGGGATCTGTGGGGGTGTTTCTTGGACCCTTTCTTCTGGGAGTAGGGTACACACTAACGTTTAATCCGCTGTCTGGGTGCATGTCCACAGTACGGTGGCTAAACTCGAACATCACTGCAAATAGGATGCTGAGCAGGTCCGTCTGTCATGTCACGCCACTGCACAGGTCCTTGTCCCCACACGACGGGGAGTACTTGCGTCAGATGTTATTGAATAGCTCGTCTCGGGCAGGGGAAGTGGGGAGTTGGGGATATTAATTGGGGGTTTTAATTCTATTATCATGTCAGCTGACATTATGACTATATAATGTAGTTAGAGACAATTTTTATCTTGCTTATAGTAAAGGTTCAGCCTGCCAATTGTAAATCATTCTAATTTGGCAGGCTTATTTTTGACATTGGAAAGGGCAGAAAGCGATTTGCCCCAGTAGTGTAATAGGAGTTATAGACCAGAGGCTGAAACCCAAACTATATAAAAAGGAATTCAGTGGAGGGGGCTTTGTAACCTCCATTAATTTGTGTTGCTATTTCCAGGATCACCAAAAATTACATATAATTTTACATGTTAAACCCATTGAAACATAACCTATGTTTATAAAGCATAACGGGCTTCCCTTCCAGAAGCTCTCCTGCTTGTCATGAAGTGAGAACAATGAAAAGTCATAGCAGATACTCAGTTTAACTCTGTGTAGAACCTAGTAGTGTTTGAGCTGTTATTCAGATTTGAATTCAGACTGTGTGTTGTTTGCTTATGGACACTGCCTGTCGTTCTGTCACTGTTAAATTAATGAGTCTATAAGGTTTTTCTTCCAGAGGCCATAGGTGACATCACTAAAATTGCAAGATAAATTGTAATCTTTGCTGCTGCTGCACTCTCCAACCTCTCCCCCACCCCCCGTGGTGTGCTGCTTTCTAGATGAGCGTGTTTTGGAGCAGGCCCATCTGGGACACTCTATGCTTTCACCAAGGAAGTGCGATCTGAGCAGCCACAATCCAGCCAAAAGAGGATCGTAGATATTTGCTCTGATCAACTAGATGAAAATATAGCAGAATGGATTTAGCCCACTGCTCTGTTTTATCCAACTGAGTCTCTGACCAGCAATTGGTGCATAATTATTACAGCAAAAGTTAAGAAATGAAACTGTAGCAATTATGTAAATGAATGTGTTGGCCTCTTAATACCTGTTACTAGTGGACTTCCTGTGAGGAAGTTAGTTTTTTGTTTTGATGGAATGCTTTCGTTTTTTAAATCTTAATTCTGCTGTCCACATCCTCCCAAAGTGTGCTAATTTCATTTGTTTAATTTAAATGAACTTCCTCCTTGTATGTATGAGGTGACTTGGTGGGTGGGGTGGGTGGTTTTGTTTTTGTGTTTTTTCTTTCTTAGGGCATCTGTAGGCCTCAAAGGACCTTTCCTTTAGGTCATATTCCTCAGAAAGTCTTCAATCTTCCCTTGTTTTTGTTTGTTTGTTTTTCTTAAAGAATATTTTCAAAGCTTAAATTTGTATATTAATTTAGGACTATTTAGAAGTATAGGCTGTCGTTGGCAGCAGTATATTCTGAAATGTCTCATAGATATATATTTTTGAATAAAGATGGTGTTGTTGAACAACATTGTGTGATTTTTTTTTTTTAAACTACCCTGTTACTGAAAACAGTGCCTTTCTTTGTAAGCAGTGGGTGATTAGTAATCACCAATAGAGAATGTGCTGTCGGCACAGAATCTTGTCCCTTGGGAGTTTTTGTGTCTGTTAGCGGCACATAAATACTCAGCACTTACGTAGTATTTTCTGGTTCTTTCCAGGGGCTTAATTAGCTTTAATTAGGCAGTCCACACAGTACCCGTGAGAGGTGCCGCCATAGTTTTACCCTCATTGTACAGAAGTGGGAACTGATGGAGAGAGATTAAATGACTCTTCCCCCATACTTCACAGCCAATCTCTGACAGATTAAAACTTGGAAGTTCTTTGATTTTAGCGCCTTTATTCACACCAGTAGGCCTCCTGAGAGCGATTTGATTTTGGCAGTACACGGAAAGCCACGCTGAACAGTAAAAAGACGAAAAATGTGAGATAATTGCGAACCCAAGTGGTATGTCTCTTAAAAACAATCATGGCTTTGCTTTGTCCTTTTCACTTGTACATGGAGTGAAAGCATATTGACTGTGTATTGCTGGTTAAAGCTTGCAAAATAACAAAAATCGTTTTGAATTAGGTCCTTTTGAAGCAAGTGATATGTTTGGAAGGATCATAAACCTGTCCACTGGGTAATGGCAGCATCTGCCAGAAGAAGTGGGGTTATCTGATTGTCTTATGGTGCAAAAACCTCTGTAGTAGGTGTGGTTCATCAAGACTGCAACCCAGATAAGTCCAGTATTAGGAAAATTGAGACTGCATTACCCAAGTTCTGTTAAAATATGAAAGTTGGATGTTACATGTGAATCTCAAGAGACAAGATCTCCTTCTGTGTCCCCAGATTTCATGGTCTAATTTCTTCACTCCTCCCTATAAATAGTAAGTCCATGATTCTTCTGGTTTAATTAGCACTTCAGGCTACAAAATGACTTTGAGGTCTTCAGAGCTGAAGACGGAGCTACCCAAGAGTCCATGAATCTGTCAAAATGCTTATCCTTTGTGACTAGAGCCATTAACTCTCTGTGTCACCTTCCTGGGCAAGGTATTTTCCTCTCTGGGCCTCAGTTTTTTCTTTCTTTCTTTTTTTTTTTTTTTTTCTTTTTGAGACAGGATCTAACTCTTGCCCAGGCTGGTGCAACCTTAGCTCACTGCAGCCTCAATCTCCTCGTCTCAAGCTATCCTCCTATCTCAGCCTCTCAAGGAGCTATGACTACAGGCATCTACCCACGCCTGGCCAATTTTTTTCTTTTCTTGACTTTTTTTAGAGATAGATAGGGTCTCGCTATGTTGTCTAGGCTTGTCTCGAATTCTTGGGCTCAAGCAATCCTCCCGCCTTGACCTCCCAAAGTGCTAGGATTATAGGCATGAGCCACCACAGCCAGCCTCAGCTTTCTTATCTGCAAAATGTAGTATTGGACTAAATTATCTCTAGGCTTTCTACGAGCCCTAAAAGCTACGATTGTTGTGCTGCATAAGAAGCATATGGGACTGAAGTCTGAGAACTCTGGATGGTATATCCTGGGCACGCAGTGCTATTTGTTAGAGAAATGAATAGTATCACCATTGTGCTGTGTATACATAGGAAACCCTGGAGACCATAGTCTAAAGATCGGGGCACAGGAGACAGTGCCACGACCGGGAAGATGGGAGTAAACACAGTAGTTCACTGCACAAAATTCATGTTTGGTTTATTTGGGATCTTTAAGAAAAAGCCATTTGCTAGCATGGTTTCCTCTTTTACTTTCTCCTGGAATAATTCATCTGGCTAAAGCTCATCGCTCACTGCTACCTCTGTAGGATTTTCCATTTAAAAATCATGCTTCTGCTCTGAGGCACAGATTCAATTAAGAATCCATTCTCCTGTACAGTAGGTTGGGATTCATACAGCTTTATGTAGTGTTGAAAGCCCAGTGTGTTCAATTTTTTTAGACTCAGTTATTTTGCATTAAAAATTCATTTCTACCATTGGTTTGATAAATATTAAAATTAGCAGGAACCCATTTATCTAGTATTTTTTGTGAATAAGAGGCAGCTGTGATGAGTGAAAACTCATATCTTCTCATCTCTCACTATGATGACCTTGGGCAAGTCACTCAGCCCTTGGGGACCTCAGCTGCTTCTTACAGGAAATGAGTAGGGTTGATTACGTAACCTCTGAAGTCCTTTCCAGATCTGAAGTCCTGTGACTAGGTTTTCAGAATATTTCTTCCTACTGAGAATCTTAATAAACTCAGTACCTGAATAATGTACTCCATAGATTTTAAAATACTCACTATACAAATTCTTAGGAAATAAAGTAGTTACCAACATACTTGTTAATAACTGAGATGTTTGTAAAAAGGGCCTAGTGCTTTGGTACAAATTAGGGACTCGGTGGCTGTTACTATGTTAAATAATGAATGCAGGTATTTATAAACACATGTAACAAGATTAAAATAGATGTCTGCTGGAAGGAGTAATAGAGACCACATGGCTAGACCATCTGCAGCATTTACAACAGAGTGATCAAAAACCTGTCATCCTCAACCCCCCTCACCCACCTTAAGGGTATGAAAAGAGTCAGGAGTTAAGAGGTAAAGGAAGAGGATTTGGGGTGAGAATTATTTGAAAAGGGCCATTGGTGTGTTTGGCATCTCCCTAGTGGGAGCAGTGGGTGCCACCTACACTTTATCTCAAGACTAGGGGAAAGGGCCTCCATGGAGCTTAGTATGTGTCCCTGATCTGGTGGATTAAACAGACCCCTGCCTGGAAAAGTCTAAAGGATGAGATGCCAGTGCTGGCTAAGTGTTTGATGACGAAGCAAGGGAGAGGCTGGGTGCAGACTCCACTCCTAGAGTTTGTCAGGGCAGAGCATGCATGTAGAAGAACTGGCCTGCATCCTGGGGTGATAGAGCCTGGGCAAGAGGCCCGGGGTTTCAAGGAGGCGAACTTCAGACTCACAGTGCTGAGGAAGGAGTAGAGCAAAGAGCCAGGGAGAAACCCTCACCCCAAGAGACCCCAGGTGATGGGAGATGAGGATGGGAGACGGGGGGAAGGGAGGGGAGGAACCACTCCAAGGAGCATCTGAGGAGCCCATGGGGGAAGGAAGCTGTTAAACTTTGTTAAACTTTTGCCCAGCAGCGCCCAGTCACCACCACCAGACCTTAAGGACTGTCTTTTGCTGCTGCTTCACTCCCACTGCTGTGTCCCTGGAAGGGTCAGAAACGGTAAACAAGGGAGGCCTCCCTTCCCGGATGCTGGCCTCCCTTCCCAGATGCTGGCCTCTCGCCCCCAGCAGACCCAGATAGGTCACCTTCACATGATAGGCTATTTTGATTGTAACATGGGCTTGCACATTGACATCTCTGAAATGAGACTGTTTTTACACTTTAAGTGTGACTACAGGAATTTTTTTAAATAAAAATGACTAGAGAAGTTATGGAGGCCTGGGTTTTTCTTTGAGAGTTACAGGATACATTAGCCCCACAAATTGGATTTCAAGGGACATTAGGAGACAAAGTTGCTTTGCGATTGCAGTTCCCCAATCCTGCCTGTGTACTATGGTGGTTACACACATATGATTCATTTTAGGACCTTTAATTCTTGGTTCACCTTTCCATTTTTGTTACTTAAAAAGTTCATTTTCACAATCTCAGTTTGTTCATTAAATTGTGAATTCATAATCCTATGTATATGTGAACATATTTTTCAAAATTGTGGTAAAATACATATAACATAAATTTACTATTTTAGCCGGACACGATGGCTCACACCTGTAATCCCAGCACTTTGGGAGGCCGAGGAGGGTGGATCACCTGAGGTCAGGAGTTCAAGACCAGCCTGGCCAACATGGTGAAACCCCATCTCTAATAAAAAAAAAAAAAAAAACACAAATATTAGCCAGGCGTGTTGGTGTGCGCCTGTAGTCCCAGCTACTCAGGAGTCTGAGGCAGGAGAATCACTTGAACCTGGGAGACAGAGGTTGCAGTGACCCGAGATCGCGCCACTGCACTCCAGCCTGGGTGACAAGAGCGAAACTCTGTCTCAAAAAAAAAAAAAAAAAAAAAAATATATATATATATATATAACTATTTTAAAGTGTACAATTCAGTGGCATTTAGCACATCTGTGATGTTGTGCAGCCGTCACCACGATCCAGTTCCAGAACATTCTCATCCCCACAACAGGAAACCCTGTACACATTAAGCAGTTACTCCCATTATCCCCTACTCCCAGGCCCGGGCAACTACTAACCTGCTTTCTCTCCCTATGAAATTGCCTATTTGTATATTTAATATAAATGGAATCATACAATATATGACCTTTTGTGCCTCGCTTTCATTTAGCATAATGTTTTTAAGCTTGGTTCATCTATGTTGTAGCATATATCAGAATTTCATTCCTTGTTTATGGTTGAGCAATATTCTATTGTATGGTTATGCCACATTTTATTTATCCATTAGTTGGTGCACAGTTGGGTTGTTTCTACCTCTTCGTGACAGCCAGTTGGGCTGCTGAAAACATTCACATACCAGTTTTGGGTTGAACACCTGTTTTCAGTTCTGTTGGGTATATACCTAAGAGTGCCATTGCTGGGTCACATGGTAATTCTACGTTTAGCTTACCGAGGAACCACCAAATGGTTTTCCAGAGTGGCTGCACCATTTTCCATTTCCACCTACAATGTATGAGCCTTCCAGTTTCTCCACATCCTCACTGTATTAGTCAGGGTTCTCCAGAAAAACATACATAGAGAAAGGGAAAAAATTATTTTAAGGAATTGGCTCACACAATTGTGGAGGTTTGGCAAATCCCAACTCTGTTGGGGTAGTCTGGCAGCTGGAGACCTAGGGAAGAGTTGCAGTTCAAAGGCAATCTGCTGGCAAAATTCCTTCTTGCTTAGGGGGAGGTCAGTCTTTGTTCTATTAAAGCCTTCAGCTAATTGGCCGAGGCCCACTCAGGTTAGGGAGGGTAATTTGCTTTACTCTAGATCCAACAAGTTAAATGTTAATTTCATCCCAAAAACATCTTCACAGAAACATCCAGAATAACATTTGACCAAATATCTGGGCTCCATGGCCCAGCCAAGTTGACATGTAAAATTTAAAAAATAAAATAACCACTACTCTTGCCAAAACTTGTTATTTTTCATTTAAAAAATTATAGCTGTATTAGTGCCCGAGGGCTCCATAAAAAAATATCACCGACTGGGTAGTTTAAAACAAGTATATTGTCTCACAGTTCTGGAAACTAGAAATCCAGAATCAAGGTGTTTTCAGGGTCATGCTTCCCCTGAAGCCTCCAGAAGAGGATTTTGTTTTTTTGCCTTTTTCAGTTCCTGGTAGCTCCAAGCATTTCTTGGCTTGTGGCAATGTAACTATAACCTCTGCCTCCATCTTCCTAAATGGCCATCTTCCCTGTGTTTCTGTGTCCAAATTTCCTTCTTTTAAGGACACCAGTCATATTGGATTAAGGCCTACCTTAATAACCTCATCTTGATTAAATCTGCAAAGACCCTATTTCCAAATAATGTCACATTTACAGATGCTGGGGGTTAGGACTCCAATGTATATTTTTTGCAGGGGGGCTGGTGGGGGGAAACACAATTGAAGCTGTAACAATAGCCATCCTAATAGGCATGAAGTGGTGTGAGGTGGTTTTGATTTGCATTTTTCTAATGACATTGAGCATCTTGTCATGTTGGCCATAACAACATGGCCAAATGGCTTGTTGGCCATTTGTATATCTTCTTTGGAGAAATGTCTATTCAAGTCCTCTGCCCATTTTTGAATTGAGTTATCTTTTCTGTTGTTGAGTTGTAAACATTCGTTAAATATTCTGGATACTAGACCCTTAATCAGATACATGATTTTCAAATATTTTCTCCCACCCTGTGTGTTGTCTTTTTACTCTCTTGATAGTGTCCTTTGATACACATAAGGTTTTAACTTTGATGAATTCCAATTTATTTTTTATTTTGCCTGTTCTGGGGTCATATCTAAGTAAACACTACCAAATCCAAGACCATGAAGATTTAGTCCTAGGATTTTATACTTTTAGCTCTTACATTTAGATCTTTGATCCATTATGAGTTAATTTGTATAATCCCACTACTCATCAGCATGGGAGTTTTGACCTGCTCCATTTCTGACCTGGGCTGGTTTACCCCTCCTTAGGCAACCTGATGGCCCCCCACTCCCAAGAGTTTGCCGTATTGATGCCAAACTTATTGCAGGCACCCAAACAGCATAGTGCACTACAGCCCAGAACTCCTGGGCTCAAGTGATCCTCCCACCTCAGCCTCCAGAGTAGCTGGGACTACAAGTGTGCACCACCATGTCCAGCCAAACAAATTTTCTTAAAAGTCTCTACCAATCTTTAATAAAATCATCATCTATTAGTTAAATGATATTTTGAAGTACAAATCAATAATGAAAACAACTAAGTTAGAGACTTTCATTCCTACCGATGAAGGATTAAATGCTATGGGAATTGCCCTCTACGATAAACAACTATAAAAGCAGACAAAATATATAAAACAAGTGTTTCAGGCATTGGACAATAGGAAACACAGAACTGTAAGTCCCTGAGAGAAGGAAAACAAACAGAGAGAAGGCTATGATTGCCTACCTTACTTATTCAGGTCACTTCCAGTGTGCAGCACAAAGATAGGGAACCAGAGATCCACCGTATCCCTGAATTGAGGAGATAGAAATCAGAGTTCAGGAAGGCTGAGGTGGCTAGAACTTGCAGGGAAAAATAATAGGAAGTATCTGAACAGAGACAGAGCTCAGGAGCTCTGCAGAGGGGCCTCTGGCCCTTAAGTGAGTTCCAATCAGTACATGTGTGGGATGAAATACCATGAGATCAAACAGAAAGAACAAACAGAAAGCAATAGACTAGATAATTCCCAGAGCTCAAAAAAGTCTGGGAATAGTTGAGGTTTACACTAACTAGAGTGGGGAGAGACCTTGTAATACAGACAGCATTGGTAGAATCCTCAAAAAGATTATGCTTTTGTAGTAGGGCTAAATTATCCCTAGAGTAAAAGCTCCTCACAGCTTGCCATAAAAAAATAGCTTAATAGTAGACCTTAAATAGATCCACAGGTAACTTAACTACATGGCAGAACAAAGCCTAACCCTGTTTAAAGAAATACAACAAAACCTAGCACTCAACAATGTAAAATTCACTGTGTTTATCATCCAACAAAAAGTCACCAGGCATGCAGAAAAGTAGAAAATTATGGCCCAGAGCTAGGAGAAAAATAAATTAATTGATCCAGAATGACACAGATTATTGAATTAGCTGACAAAAGCCTTAAGATAGCTATTATCAATATTGCAAATACTCAAGGAGATAAAGGAAAACATGAACATAATGAGGAAAGACATGGGATATATATTACCTAAATCCAAAGCAAATTCTTAGAGATAAATAATATTTGAAATTAATCTGAATGGGATTAACAGCAGATTGGACATTGCAAAAGAAAAGATTACTATAACCTTAAAGACACATAAATAGAAATTATTCAAAATAAAGCACAGAGAGAAAAGTCTGGACAAAGACTAACTGGAGGAACCTGTGGGACAGTACCAAGAATCAAAAATACATACTAGAAAGAGAGGAAAGAGGGAAAGAGACATAAAACACTTTTGAAGAAATGTCAAAGAAATTTGGTGAAAATTATAAAGCCATAGATCCAAGAAGCTCAGTAAACCTCAAAAAGAATAAACATGAGAAAACTACACACATTAAAACACATCATAGTTAAATTGCTGAACCAGTGGTAAGTGGGTAAAAAGAAGCATTATATACAGAACAACGAAGGTAAGCATGACATCAGACTTCTTAGAAACTATGTAAGCCAGAAAAAATAGCATGACGTCTTTAAAGTGCTGCAAGAAGCAAAGCAAAACAAAACACCATCAGTCTAGAATTCTATATTTAGCAAAAATTTCTTTCAAAAATGAAAGGGAAATAAAGACTATCACAGCAACAAAAACTGAAAGAATTCATCACCACTAGACTTGAACAATAAGAAATGTCTTTTCAGACAGAAGAAAAGTCATACCAGATGAAATCTGGATCTACACAAAGGAATAAAGAGCACTGAAAATGATAACTACACAGGAATATTTTTAAAAGACAATTGACTAAGCAAAAATAATAATACATTTGGGAAAAAAAGTGAAATGTATGACAACAACAACATACAGGTCAGAAGGCGATAAATGGAATTATACTCTTTTGAAGTTCTTATAGTATTTGTGAAGTGTTATGTCACTTGAAAGAATGTGTTAAGGTAACAAGTACACTAAAAGTCTAAAACAACCACTAAAATAACAAAGCTAAGAGTTGTAACTAAGAAGTCAACAAAGGAGATACAATGAAATTGTAAAAATTATTCTGTTATTCCAAAAGATGACAGAAAAAGGAAAATGAGCAGAGAACAGATTAGACAAATAGAAAATAAATAGCAAGATGATAGACTAAAACCTAATCATACCAGTAATCACATTAAATATAAATGGTCTAAACATCTCAATAAAAAGGCAGAGCTAGGTTGGATTTTTTTTTTTTTTTTTTTTTTTATACGGAGTCTTGCCTCGTCGCCCAGGCTGGATTGCAGTGGCATGATCTCGGCTCACTGCAATCCCCGCCTCCCAGGTTCAAGCAATTCTCCTGCCTCAGCCTCCCGAGTAGCTGGGACTACAGCTGTGTGCCACCACACCCAGCTAATTTTTTGTATTTTTAGTAGAGATGGGGTTTCACCTTGATGGCCAGGATAGTCTTGATCTCCTGACCTCGTGATCCGCCCACCTCGGCCCCCCAAAGTGCTGGGATTACAGGCATGAGCCACTGTGCCCAGCCAATAGATAGGATTTTTTAAAAAGGCAAGACCAAGTATATGCTACCTACAAGAAACAAACTAAATATAGAGACACAAATAGTTTAAAAGTAAATGGATGAAGAGATATATCTACATTAGACAAAAGAAATCTAAATAATATCAGGCCAACTAGATTTCAGAGAAAAGAATACTATCAGGGATAGATGAGGTCATTTCACAATAATAAAGGGGTCAATTAAGAGGACATGATAATCTTAAACATGCATTTAATAACAGAGTTTTAAAATATATAATGGAAAAACTGATGGAACTGCAAAGAAAATAGACAAATACACAATTGTAGTGGATATGTCAATACCCTTCTCAATAATTGATAGGATAATGCTGTGGACTAAATGTTTGTGTCCTCCCTCCTCTCCAAAAATTATATGTTGAAACTCTAATCCTCAATATGGTGGTACATGGAGATGGGGTCTTTGGGAGAAAACTAGGTAATGAGGTTGTGAAGCCCTCATCATGGGATTACTGCCCTTATAAGAAGAAACAGAAGAGAATTTGCTCCCTCTCTCTCTGTCCTCATCCTGTGAGGACAGAAAGGTGGCTTGTCTACAAGCCATGAAGTGGGTTCTCGCCATAACCCAACCATGCTAACACTCTGTTCTCAGAATTCCAGCCTCCATAACTGTGAAAAATAAATGCTTATTATTTATGCCATCCTGTCTATGGTATTTGTTACAGCAACCTGAGCAGACTAAGACCAATAAGTAGGCAGAAAGTCAGGATTATAGTAGACTCGTACAACACCATTAACCTTGACCTGATTGACATTTCTAGAATACTCTATCCAACAACAGCAAAATACAAATTCTTCTCAAGTGTCCAAGTAAGATTTACCAATATAGGCCACATTCTTGGCCATAAAACAATAAATTCAAAAGTTCTCTAGCAAGCTGACTAAATTTTTATTTTAAAAAAATTTTAAAGGATTCAAGTCGTAGAAAGAAAGTACATTCTCTGACCACAGTGAAATTAAAATTAAAATCAAGGCCGGGCACAGTGACTCACGCCTGTAATTTCAGCACTTTGGGAGGCCAAGGCAGACGAATCACCTGAGGTCAGGAGTTGGAGACCAGCCTGGCCAACATGGTGAAACCCTATCTCTAATAAAAATACAAAACAGCCAGGCATGATTTTGGGTGCCTGTAATCCCAGCTACTCAGGAGGCTGAGGCAGGAGAATTTCTTGAACCTGAAAAGTGGAGGTTGCAGTGAGCCGAGATCGTGCCACTGCACTCCAGCCTGGGTGACAGAGCAAGACTCCATCTCAAAAAAAATTTTTTTTAAATCAATACTGAAAAGATCCTCGGAAAATCCCCAAATATTTGGAAACTATGTAACATGCTTCCAAACAAAATAAGGATAAAAAATAAATCAAAAGGGAAATCAGAATGTATTTTGAACTGAATGAAAATTAAAACACAACATACCAGAATTTGTGGAGACAACAAACTAGGAATAGAAGAGAATTGCTCCAACCTGATAAATAGCATCTATGGACTACTCATAGCTAGCAACATACTTAATGACAAAAAACTACAAAATTTCCCCCTAAAATCAGGCACAGGCCAGGCACAGTGGCTGATACCTATAATCCCAGTGCTTTGGGGGCTGAGGAGGGAGGATTGCTTGAGGTCTAGAGTTTGAGACCAGCCTGGGCAGCATAAGTGAGACCCTGTCTCCTAAAAACTAAAATAAGAAAAAAAACAATCAGGAAAAGTCCAGGCACAGTGGCTCATACCTGTAATCCCAGCACTTTAGGAGGCAGAGGCAGGCAGATCACGAGGTCAGGAGATCGAGACCATCCTGGCTAACATGGTGAAACCCCGCCTCTACTAAAAATACAAAAAAAAAAAATTAGCCAGGTGTGATGGTGGGCACCTGTCGTCCCAGCTACTCGGGAGGCTGAGGCGCGAGAATGGCATGAACCCGGGAGGTGGAGCTTGCAGTGAGCCGAGATTGCGCCACTGCACTCCAGCCTGGGCAACAGAGGGAGACTCCGTCTCAAAAAAAAAAAAAAAAAAAAAAAAATCAGGAACAAGACAAAGATGCTTTTCTCCATTTCTGTTCAACATTGTGCTGAATGTTATGGTGAGGGCAATCAGGCAAGAAAATGAAATAAAAGACATTCAGACTGGAAAGGAAGATGTAAAACTATTGATATTTTATTGATATTTACAGGTGACATGATCTTGTATACAGCAAATCCTAAATAATCCACTAAAAAATTTCTAGAACTAATAAGCAAGTTCAGCAAGGTGGCAGGATAAAAGACCAATATACAAAAAAAATTAATTGTGTTTCTAAACACTAGCAATGAATAATCCAAAAACAAAAAGGAAAAAATAGAAAAAATAGAATTAAGAAAATGTTTCATTTTCAACAGCATCATAAACAATAAATAATTATGAATAAATTCAACAATAGATGTGCAAAAGTCATACTTGAAAATAACAAATATTGTTGAAAGAAAAGAAGGCCTAAATAAAGAGAAAGATATCCCATGTTTGTGGATTGGAAAACAGTATTATTGAGATGCCAATACAGCCAGGCGCAGTGGTTCATGCCTGTAATCCCAGCACTTTGGGAGGCTGAGGTGGGCAGATCACCTGAGGTCAGGAGTTCGAAACCGGCCTGGCCAACATGGAGAAACCTCATCTCTACTAAAAATACAAAAATTAGCTGGGCATGGTGGTGGGCACCTGTAATCCCAGCTACTTGGGAGCCTGAGGCAGGAGAATCGCTTGAACCTGAGAGATGGAGGTTGCGGTGAGATAAGATCGTGTCATTGCACTCCAGCCTGGGCGACAGAGTGAGACTCCATCTCAAAAAAAAAAAAAAAAATACCAATACTTCTCAAAATGATCTACCTATTCAATGCAATTCCTATCCAGATTCCAGCAGGCCTTTTTTTTTGTAAACATTGACAAGCTGATGTTAAAATTCATATGGAAATTGTCAATCTTGAGAAAGAAGAGCAAAGTTGGAGGACTCACACTGTGAGTCCCAATTTCAGAACTTACTACAGAGCTACAACAATCGAGATTGTGTAGTACTGTCATAAGGACAGACATAAATCAACTGAATGGAATTTAGTGTCTAGACACTAATCCTCATATTATGGCCAATTGATTTTCAACAGTGCCAGGACTCTTCAATGGGGAAAGAATAGCCTCTTCAACAAACAGTGCTGGAACGACTGAATATTCACATGTAAAAGAATGAAGTTTGACCTCTTCTTCACACCATATGTAAAAATCAATTCAGAATGGATCATAGACCTAGAAGTAAGAAGTACAACTATAAACCTCTTTGAGGAAAATATGAGTAAATCTTCATGACCTTGGTTTCGGCAAAGCTTTCCTAAATATAACACCAAAAGCACAAGCAACAAAAAAGTACATAAATTGGACTTTCTCAAAATTAAAAACTAGAAATTCTTCATTTGGACCCTATAAAAAAGGAAAGACAGCCCCCCCCACCCAGAATATTTGCAAATCATGCTGCAAGTTGACTACCTGTGAAGTGATGAGCCAGTTATTGGGCTATAACTGTGAACTCCTCCCCCCCTCCCCACCATTTATTAACCACAATAATCCTGTGACTTCACAATATCCCCTCTTTACAGATGAGGAAACAGAGGCTCAGAGATGTGACTCGCCCAATAGAGTGTGATGCTGGTATAGATGGAACGGGGATTCAGCCCCAAGTCCCTCTTGTCTCCAGCTCTCTTTCCATCACCCTGTATTGCTCGTTGGAGAATGCCAGACATAGAAGATCTGCAGCCTTGTTTTACGCCGGGGGAAACTGAGGTCCAAGAAAGGAAATACTTCTCCAAGTTCCTGCTGCCGCCTCCTGCCTCCTGATTTGTTGCTGTTTGTTACAGCAAACTACAGGGAACCTATACGATAAAATCTCACTCATCTGGGCTTATCTAATGCAAAGTTACATGAACAATCGTCTATTTTAAAAGAAATAATTTGATTACTCTTTAATTTGTGAGGGAAGGAATGTTGGGCAGTAGAAAGGACATTCAAGTTTATAACCTGAAAGATGTGAATTTGAGAACTGACTTGTACTTTATTAATTCTGGAATCTAGGATATATGACTACACTGTGCCCCAGTGTCCTCATCTCTCACATGAGAGGGTTGTGCTTTACCCACCTCTCCCAGTGTGGTGGGGGCCCAGGCAAGAAGAGCAATGCCACTGGGCTTCAAAGACGATGGAGTCGGCACAAGTGTAGTAATTGTTTCATGTCAAAAGGACGAGGGCTAAAGTTGCTGAGAAGTAGAGCTCTTTTTGCTTCTCTCTCTCTCTCTTTCTCTCTATAGAAATATTACTGTTTTAATTTAATGAGACGGCTGGACGTGGTGGTTCATGCCTGTAATCCCAGCACTTTGTGGGGCTGAGGCGGATGGATCACCTGAGATCAGGAGTTTGAGACCAGCCTGGCGAACAGGATGAAACCCCATCTCTACTAAAAATACAAAAGTTAGCCAGGCGTGGTGGCAGGCACCTGTAATCTCAGCTACTCTGGAGGCTGAGGCAGGAGAATCGCTTGAATCCGGGAGGCAGAGGTTGCAGTGAGCCAAGATCGCACCACTGCACTTCAGCCCGGGCAACAAGAGTGAAACTCCATCTCAAGACATAATAAATTAATTAATTAATTTAATGAGTCACTAAAGATTGCTGATCCATTGTGGGCAAACGGGTACTGCTTAAGTGTTTGAAAAGTTCTTTTATTTTTTACTTCTTTGAGACAGGATCTCACTCTGCCAGCCAGGCTGGAGTGCAGTGGCACAATCATAGCTCACAGCAGTCTTGAACTCATAGGCTCAAGCCACCACACCTGGCTAATTTTTAAAATTTTTTGTAGAGATGGGATTTCACTATGTTGCCCAGGCTGGTCTTGAACTCCTGGCCTCAAGCAACCCTCCCACCTCTGCCCCGCAAAGTGCTGGGATTACAAGTGTGAGCCATCGCGCCTGGCCTGATAAGTTCTTATAAGTGGATTTGGCAGTCTGTGAGAGCCTGGCTTGTTTATGGTGATGTGCCTTTCCCACAGCTAGTGCCCAAGTCAGCAAACTTCCCTTGGCCTGTTCTTGTAAATAAAGTTTGACTAGAACACAGCCCCACCTATTTGTTTATGTGTTGTTTGTGGCGGCTTTTGCCATACAATGGCAGAGTTGAGTGGTTGAGATGAAGGCTGTATGGTGGCCCACAACGTCTAAAATATTTTGAGCACATGACACCTGTTACCACCTCCAGGGGAAGCAGTCCCACTGCACAGAGGATAGCAAAGCATACTAATGCCTGCCACTAGGAGCGGCAGTCCGAGAATGTCAACCTACTGCATGGTTTGCTGGTGCTGGGGTTGCCAAGAAAGCCACTTGCACAGGCCTTGGATGGCACAATGCTTTATTCACCTAGAGAAGAGACAGAGCAAGATCAGCCTCAACAGTCAGCATCCAAAAGCCAAAATTGACAAATGGGATCTAATTAAACTAAAGAGCTTCTGCACAGCAAAAGAAACTACCATCAGAGTGAACAGGCAACCTACAGAATGGGAGAAAATTTTTGCCATCTACTCATCTGACAAAGGGCTAATATCCAGAATCTACAATGAACTCAAACAAATTTACAAGAAAAAAACAACCCCATCAAAAAGTGGGTGAAGGATATGAACAGACACTTCTCAAAAGAAGACATTTGTGCAGCCAAAAGACACATGAAAAAATACTCATCATCACTGGCCATCAGAGAAATGCAAATCAAAACCACAATGAGATACCATCTCACACCAGTTAGAATGGCAATCATTAAAAAGTCAGGAAACAACAGGTGCTGGAGAGGATGTGGAGAAATAGGAAGACTTTTACTCTGTTGGTGGGACTGTAAACTAGTTCAACCATTGTGGAAGTCAGTGTGGCGATTCCTCAGGGATCTAGAACTAGAAATACCATTTGACCCCGCCATCCCATTACTGGGTATATACCCAAAGGATTATAAATCATGCTGCTATAAAGACACATGCACACATATGTTTATTGTGGCACTATTCACAATAGCAAAGACTTGGAACCAACCCAAATGTCCAACAATGATAGACTGGATTAAGAAAATGTGGCACATATACACCATGGAATACTATGCAGCCGTAAAAAATGATGAGTTCATGTCCTTTGTGGGGACATGGATGAAGCTGGAAACCATCATTCTCAGCAAACTATCGCAAGGACAATAAACCAAACACCACATGTTCTCACTCATAGGTGGGAACTGAACAATGAGAACACATGGACACAGGAAGGGGAACATCACACACCAGGGCCTGTTGTGGGGTTGGGGGAGTGGGGAGGGATAGCATTCGGAGATATACCTAATGTTAAATGATGAGTTAATGCGTGCAGCACACCAACATGGCACGTGTATACATATGTAACAAACCTGCACGTTGTGCACATGGACCCTAAAACTTAAAGTATAAAAAAAAAATAGCATCAGTCCCCCATGGCCAGCGGGTCTCACTTGGGAACCAGTGCTCACTATTGCACTCTTGCAGCCCCACTTTTGTGCTGCAGGTGAGGGACTCTGTTCCTGTTCCCTCTCTGCCAGGAACACGTATAGCAGTGGGCTGGCCAGGTGTCATATGACACCCGTGTCTAAGCAGACTAAAGAAGTACACATCAGCCAGGCGTGGTGGCTCATGCCTGTAATCCCAGCACTGTGGGAGGCCAAGGTGGGGGTGGATCACCTGAGGTCAGGAGTTCGAGATCAGCCTGGCTGACATGGTGAAACCCCATCTCTACTAAAAAAATAAAAAATACAAAAATTAGCCGGGCGTGGTGGCAGGTGCCTGTAATCCCAGCAACTTGGGAGGCTGAGGCAGGAGAATTGCTGGAACCCGGGAGGCGGAGGTTGCAGTGAGCCGATATTGCGCCATTGCACTCCAGCCTGGGTGACAGATCAAGACTCTGTCTCAAAAAAAAAAAAAAAGTATACATCAAGGCCAGAACAGGAAAAGACATTTCCAAGAGAGGTGATATACCCAGCACAGGCTTTGAGGGTTCTTTACTTTCCTGTATGGAAATGTTCCAGGCCAGAGGCAGGCTCTTATGCAACCACACAAGGGCCGGCAGCCTGTGTCTGCCTTTCCCAGCATCTTTACTATCTGTCCCCTTACAAGAAAGAGTTTGCCGATCTCCAGATTAATGTGATATGCACTTCAGCCCGCAGAGATCATGATGGCTTCTGAGTTATTGGGCTCTGAATTAATGAGGTTTCTGTGTATTTCCTAACATGTGCTATTTCAAACTCTCAGATACTTAGATTGGGCAGTTCTCCTCTCCTTGGCCCAGGGGCCCACTGTGTCATTGTGGCCTGTCAGATCTGCATCCGGGCTCAAAGCCAGGTTACATGCATTCTGCTTCCCTGGATAGGATCTCTGTGACATTGCTACCCTGGAGGATTTGTTTCTACTTCAATTAAATCAGATTAGTCCACTCACATGCTCTTGTCTTGGGCAAAGAGCCCTGAATTTGGAACCCATTTGAAGTCCCAACTCCATCACTGCAGAACTGGGTGACTTGGGACAAATCACTGCTTGGCATGGGGCTGACGTATCAGGAAGGCCTAAGTATTTCCGCATCTCCCTGGAAGCCTTCTCCCCATGTTTAACATGAACAGCTGCAATGAGAGACAGCACTGGGATGCTTACAGGCAGCAGCTCCAGACCCCCATGATCTGAGTTTAAGTCTGGATCTCATTACCTAACCTGCTCTTTGGCCAAGTGACTTCACTTCCCTGTGTCTTGGTTTCGTCATCTGTACACTGGGAAGGATAATAATAGGCTCTATCTCATAAGGTTATGGGGACTTCATGAATTGCTATTGCTCAAGTAACAAGCTATATATCTGCCAAATCAATACAAGTTGTTTGCTGATACAGAACAATCTGTGCAAACTCAGAGAGTGACAGCCTGAGATGGGGCACAGCTGGACCCAATCAGGAGGTCCTGGAGTATGAACTGTGTCCACTTAAGGTCACAGCTGTTGTAAGAAGATCCTGGAGAAGGACCCTGGCCAATTGCAGGAGGGTGGCCAGGCCTCAAAACCAAGTTCTCCCAGGAAGGAATGGATGATGGGGAACAGTTTAGCCTGTAAGTGAAGAAAAAGCAAGGACAGTGGGGCTCAATGGCTGTGGATGAAGATGGAGCATAAAAATGGTTCTTGCCTTGAGGTTAAAACTGGGGCAAGAGACGGATGTTCCAGTGGGGAGGGCTTCTGCCCCATGACCAGGAAGACATGTTGCCCCCACCGAGGCTGGCTGACCCTTCTCGGCTGGGGTGCTGTAAGGAGCTTCTTGGTTAAGGTGCAGAATGGGATGAGATGAAGCATGTAAGGCCCCTCCCAGATCCAATGGTCCAGACTAATATTTCTGTTGGCTTTGAGATTGGACTGCTGATAAGTGTGGTAGGAACAAAGCCATTGCTATTTTAACATTCCAAACTTTGAAGCTTGCCAAGAACTTTATAAAGAGTGTCTGCTCAAATTTCCCAGGCCGCCTCCTGATGAAGTGCTCAGTGGCCTGACATTGCTATGAGACCCTCCCCGCTTCCTCCCATGGATTATGACACAGGGATGGTGGTGACAGCTCCTGGCAAGGTCAGGAGTCAGCTCAGCCTGGCCTGAGTCATGGGAAAGTAATTTATATGAGAGCTGTCATTGCTTAAGAACCCAAAGTAGGTAGGACCTCCAAACTCTCTTTTGATATTTGCCATGGTTGCCTTTGAAACCTCAAAAAGGCCATCCAGACCTGGCCCCTAGTTTACCCGGAATGCAGTGGTGTCTGGACTTTATTTGAATGGCCTGCAAGTCTGTAAAGTCATTCCTAGTGGTAGATTTCTTATCTCCTCAGCCAAAACAAGCACGGAGAGTTCTGGTTATGAGGCAATAAAGTTTATTAGGCTCTGGGATTACATTATAGCATGACCTGTTATACACGGTTTCAGAGATGCTGTGGTTCCAGTCAAGCTCCCCCCACCAACATCTACCCGGCCAACAATGGAACAGACTGGTAGTGAACTCCTGGTCCCTGGAGGCAGCAAAAGAAGCCACTTACCTGGGAAGTATGTTATAGAGGGTATTCTGCAAACTTAAGTAGAAGAGGGGCTGCAACCTCCAATGCCTACAAAGGCTGAGAAGGCAGTGAGGAGGAGGGAATTTGGCCCACTTGGACAGGAGAGACAGATGGTGTGCCTGCCTCTGCAGACGGCCACTGCTCAGGTCAGCCAGGTGTTGGCATGCCGGATTGCATCGCCAGATTGTCCGATTTTTCTAAAAGGAAGCTGAAAACCTAGATTTGTATGTAAGAATCTCTCGATTTTAAATGTTGGAAACTAATTTGGATCTTGTTGGAACACCAGTTTGCCACTTTTGCAAGTAGAGTTACTCTCTGCTGAGTATCTAGGGCAGGAGTCTGCGCAGCTGACCGCGGTCTCAGTAAGAACCCCTTGTTATAAGAAGAATCTGTTAGCCTTGGGTCACAGTCTGTAGCTTTCTTCAAGTTCATCCTGGCCTGCCACCTGCAGCCTTGTGTGGAGACATTGGCCTGAGGGTGAAGGGGCCTTGGTTCTGGTCCCAGCCCTGACACTGATGACCTGTGTGACCTCAGGAAAGTCTCTGTCCCTCTCTGGCCTGTTACCCCTTCTGGAATTAGCCTAGCGTGTCTCTGGCCCCTGCCAGCTCAACCAGTTTAGGCCTCCACCTGGGAGAAACCCACAGTGGAGAATTTTCCAAAGCAGAGCCAGTTCTTGATTTGGGGTAAATGATTGTTTTCTTTCTTTCCTTCTTTCTTTTCTTTTTTTTTTTTTTAATTTAAGAGACAGGGTCTCACTCTGTTACCTAGGCTAGAGTGTAGTGTGTAGTGGTGTGATCATAGCCCACTGTAACCACAAACTCCTGGGCTCAAGCAATCCTCTGGCCTTGGTCTCCTGAGTAGCTGGGAGTACAGGCAAGCACCACCATGCCCAGCTAATTTTCACATTTTTTGTAGAGATAGGATCTTTGTATGTTGCCCAGACTGGTCTCAAACTCTTGCCCTCAAGCAATTCTCCTGCCTCGGCCTCTCAAAGTGTTGAGATTATAGGCTTGAGCCACGGCACCTGGCCTATTTTCTAGACTGATTGTGCATCTTTAGGTATTTCCAAAACTGAGAAAATAGTTTACCAGAAAGGAGGCTTCCCAGTGACTTCCAGCATTTGTGCCGATGGCTGATGGAGTGACCTGTTAGCATTTGTCAAATGCCAGTGGTGAAGGTTAGGTGGTGACAGAAGGTAGATGGGGCTTGTGACTGATGGAAAACAGCAGGTGAGGGGTCACCCCAGAGGCCTGGCCTCTCATCTCTGTCCTTACTTACTGCAGCCTGGGTAGTCCTTCCTGTCTCTGGGCCTCAGTTTCCTCCTCTGAAAATGAGAAAATCAGTTTGGCTGGATGGTTTCTGAGTCCCCTTTGAGCCCCGGAGTTCTGTGATTCCAACGAATTTATGTTTCAAAGTTGTAGTTTTATCAGCTGCACAAGGACTTAAATCTTTTTTTCAGTTCAACAGATGTTTCCCCTTCCTCCCTCCCTCCCTCCCTCCTTCCTTCCTTCTTTCCTTCTTTCCTTCCTTCCCTCCCTTCTTTCCTTCCTTCCTTCCTTCCATCCTTCCTCTGCCTTTCTTTCTTTCTCTCTTCTCTTCTTTCTTCTTACTCTGTCATCCAGGCTGCAGTGGCACGGTCATAGCTCACTGCAATCTTGAACTCATACAGATGATCTTGGAGATAGCTCTTCTGAGGCCTGCCAACAGGTAGTAAATGAGTTTGGAATTGGACCCTCCACCAGCCGAGCCTTAAGATGACCACAACCAAGGCCAACACCTCGTGAAAACCCTTGAGTCAGAACCACCCAGCGAAGCCACAGAAACAGAGAAACCACTATTAGTTCCAGCTGCTAAGTTTTTGGGTCATTAGTTCAGCAGCAATGGGTAATCAGTGCAGCCCTTCTGCCACGAGCTGAGCTCTTGGGGCTGGGGCTGGGAAGGGAAGGGTTAACCCCAGAGCCCAGACTTTCAGGTGGGCAGCAAGGTTAGTGCCTCCAGCTTGGGGGACCGTTCATTACAGAGTTACCCAGTGGTTCAACCAACGTTTGGGTCTGCTGCCAGCTGGGCCTCAGCCCTCCTGTGGCACCTGTCAGGGCAGGAGCATTCTGTTGTGGGGGGCGGGGGGTGGGGGAGGAGGGACATTCTGGAAACTGACTGATTCATTAGCAGCTTTGCCTCCCTGCATCTGCCCGCGATGCACCAGCTGCAAGTAGAGCCGGCATAGCTGATCGGCCTGTGTT
The DNA here is from genome assembly GCF_029289425.2 of Pan paniscus. NCBI lineage: Eukaryota > Metazoa > Chordata > Mammalia > Primates > Hominidae > Pan > Pan paniscus. Next base: position 43,839,353 of record NC_073270.2, read on the forward strand.
CCTGGCAGGGGTCAGGGCTGCCTTGGCTCCTCAGCTCCCGGCCCTGGGCCTATGGTTTTGAGTCCAGAGGGAGGTGTTGAGGAGCTCCCCTAAACCCCAGAGACTGCTGATAAACCAGGCCCACAGGCAAGGCGCACCTCCTGGGTGCCATCCCCATCTTGTTTAATCCTCATGGTAACCCTCCCAAAGTAGGCATGCCCATCAGCGCCATGCTGCAGGAGGAAACCGAGGCCCAGGCTTGTGCAGCTGGAAAGCACAGAGCTCTCTGACTCCAGAGTCCACCTGATCATCCACTCTGCTTCCTTGGCCCCACCATGGGGAGCATGATGGATGTGGTGCCTCAGTGGTTTGGGGGAGCTGCTTCGAGGAAGAAGGTGGGAGAGTTGAGGAGGCAGGGCTCCTGACCCCCCTACTCCCCGCTCCACCGAAAGCAGCTCTACTACTCTGTGCTGTGCCATTAGGGGATCGGGTACAATGTTTCACAGTGTTTCACAAATGTGTGGTCTGAACAGAGAATGTTCCAGTCCCAAGTCCCCATACCGTGTGACCTGAGGAGCCAATAATAACCCCTGTCTCCTGAGGAATTATGGAGAATTCAGTGAGGTCAAACAGGCAAAGCTCAGAACACAGTGCCAGGCACACAGTGAGAGCTCAGTGTGGTGGTGGTGGTGGTTGTGGTGGTTCAAGGAAGGATTCGCTTTAATCAAAGGGCCTGTGGTATGGAGAAAACATTCCTCTAGGCAATGGGGCGCCTTTGGAGGCTTCTAACAGAGTGACCTCCCTCAAGTTTGTGTGTGGAGAGGCTTCCAGCCCAATGCCCACCACATGGGGCAGCCGTGTTCTCTGCCAGAAAACTTGAAATAGGAAGATAAGCCTGGTGGGGCGGGGTTAGGGGAAAGGGAGGAGAAATAACCATCGTGGGTTTTCTGTGAAAGCAGAGCCTAGGGGAGGTTGAATGGACAGTGACAATATTAGGGATTGAAGTGGAGCCATAAATCCTGGCTCATTATCCCCAGAGAACCAGAGGGATCAGGTTGACTTGAAGAGGAGCCAAAGGTAAGAAGAGAGGCTGGCTCCCAAGGTGAGAAGAGCTGAGGTCCAGCATGGGGAAGGACCAGCCTCTCCCTCTGAGTCCAGGTTCTTTCTCTGGCACTCCTGGAGGCAGCCCATCCTGTTCCTGCATGAACCCTGCCAGTAACAGGGAACTCAATGACGTGTGCAGTAGCCTGTTCTCACGAGGTTCATCTCTGGATGTTCAAAAGAGCTTCCTGCCTGCCGAGTGCAAACCTTCCCCCAGAAGCTTCATTCAATAATTCAGTAAGTCTCCGGGCACCTACCATACGCCCTGCCCTCATGAGGAAGGAGCAACATAGCACTGAGCAAGACAAAGTCCCAACTCTCAAGGAGCTTAGGTTCAGCTGTAGGAAGGCAAATATTATACAATGATATCACATAATGCCAGATGATAATACGGGCTATGACAAAAATTAAAATAGAGTGACATGACATAGTGACTACCCTTGATAGGGTGGACAGGGAAAGTCATGAAACATTTAAGGGCAGGCATAAATGACAAGAAGAGACTAGCTATGGCAAACTGCATTTTCCAAAGATGGCTTGAGCAGTATCTCCCATCACACTCACTCTTATGCAGTGTGACTCACCACTCCTTCAGCAAGAGATGGAGTCTATTTCTCCAGCCTTGATACTGGGTGGGACCTGTGATTGCTTTGACCAATGGAATAAGGCAGGAGTGATGCTGTGTTATTTCTGGATGTAACCTTTAACTACTCCAGTAGCTTTTGCTTCTGGGTTCTTCGGACTCTGTTTCTTAGGCCACTTCCTCTTGGAATCCAGCTGCCATGCTGGGAGAATTCTAAGCCACATGGAGTGGCCAACCATGTAACTGGGCTCTCAGCCAACAGCAAGCGTCAACTGCCCACCATATGAATGCGCTGTCTTCCATCCAGCCCTCGAGCCTTCAGCTCTGTCTCTTGTGCTTGTTTTTGTTTTTGAGATGGAGTCTCGCTCTGTCGCCCGCTGGAGTTTAGTGGTGCGATCTTGGCTCACTGCAACCTCCGTATGCCGGGTTCAAGCAATTCTCCTGCCTCAGCCTCCTGAGTAGCTGGGACTACAGCTGTGTTACCATGCCTGGCTGATTTTTTGTATTTTTAGTAGAGACAGGGTTTCACCATGCTGGCCAGGCTGGTCTCCAGCTCCTGACCTTGTGATTCACCTGCCTCGGCCTCCCTAAGTGTTAGGATTACAGGCGTGAGCCACTGTGCCCGGCCTGTAGTTATTGTTAAAATCCAGCTCTCTCCCTTGTCGGGTGGTGATCTTGGCCCTAAGTCACTTTACCTTGTTGGCCCTCACTCTTCTCATCTGTAAAATAGGTTAGCACCATCCACTTCACCAGGGCCACCAGGGCCCCCAATGAAACAAGATGCGACATCATCAGGCTTGAAGTCTGCCTCCAAGAGGGCCTCACAAAAGCTTGGGTTCATGAAACAGGGAAGAGGAAAGAGAAAAATCAGACTCATGATTGAAGAGGGAAAATTGTCAGTGCAGTGATGAGTGTTTGGGTGCCTGCCATGAACTGGGTGTGGGGCGGCCCCTCAGAGTTTCCACAAGCAGGGTTGGCCAGGCCTGGGAAGGAATGAAGGGGGAGTTGGCCAAAAGAGAGTTCTCTTCCAGGGGAGTGGGGTCTGGTGGTGCCAGGGCGCTCAGCTTGGGCAGGGCTGGTGTACAAATCTTGGCTTTAGGCCTGGCTGGGCAAAAGTTGATTGACTCTCAGTGCAGAACAATCAGAAACCAAACCTCCTTCTAGCCCCTGGCCCCCCACCCCCATTGGTTGCCCCTATGTGATTCCAGTCTTCCTGTCTTCGCCCAAACAATCCCACCCACACCTCCCCTATTCCTTTCTTGTTTCTTGAGGTCTCGCTCCCTGCCCCCATCACCAGGTCAGGTTTTAAGAGGCCTAAAACTTATACCATCGGAGGAGAGAGTTTCATTAAAGTAGAACATGTATAGAGAGAAGGCACAAATCATGTCTACAGCTTGATGAATTTTCCCAAACTCAACATGCTCATGTAAACTGACATTCAAGTCAAGAATCAGGCCAGGCGTGGTGGCTCACGCCCCAGCACTTTGGGAGGCCAAGGCAGGTGGATCACCTGAGGTCAGGAGTTTGAGACTAGCCAGGCCAACATGGTGAAACCCTGTCTCTAATAAAAATACAAAAATTAGCCAAGCATCGTGGTACACACCTGTAGTCCCAGCTACTCGTAAGGCTGAGGCAGGAGAATCACTTGAACCTGGGAAGTGGAGGTTGCAGTGAGCCAAGATTGCCCCACTGCACTCCAGCATGGGCAACAAAGGGAGACTCTGTCTCAAAAAAAAAAAAAAGAAAAAAAAAAAATCGGACCATTATTCCCAGCATCCCAGAAGCCTCTCGGTACCCCTTTCTTATCCACCCCTTAAACATAACCACTCTCCTGACTTCTGACATCATAGATGAGTTTTGCCTGGTTTTGAACTTTATATGTTTGAAATCATCCAGTGCGTGCCCGGGTGTCTAGCATCTTTTTTTTTTTGTTTTGAGATGGAGTCTTACTCTGTCACCCAGGCTGGAGTGCAGTCGCGCGATCTTGGCTCACTGTAAGCTCCGCCTCCCGGGTTCAAGCGATTCTCCTGCCTCAGCCTCCTGAGTAGCTGGGATTACAGTTGTGCGCCACCACACCCAGCTAATTTTTGTATTTTAGTAGAGATGGGGTTTCACCATGTTGGCCAGGCTGGTCTCAAACTCCTGACCTCAACTGACCCGCCTGCCTTGGCCTCCCCAAAGTGCTGGGATTACAGGCGTGAGCGCCGCGCCTGGCAAGAGTCTGGCATCTTTTACTTAACATGTTAGCAAGATTCAACCACGTTTGCTGCATGCAGCTGTACTTTGTTTCCTCTCATTCCTATAGCGGCCCTTGGAATGACAATACCACAGCTTCTATGTTCACTCAGCAAGGGTTGCACTTTGGGGTTGTTTTCAGCTTTGGGATGTCTGGGGGAAAAGCTGCTATGAATATTCTTGCATGTGTCTTTTGGGGGACATACGGGCTCATTTCTGTTGAGTCATCCACGAGGGGAGTTGCTGGCTCACAGGGAGAGATGAATGTTCCGCTGTAGAAGATTCAAGGACTGCAAATTGTGTTCCAGAGTGGCCGCACCAGCTTCCTCTCTCCTCCCAGCTGTGGAGGAAAGTCCTGCCGTTCCACATCTTCACTGACACCGTGTGTGTGTGTGTGTGTGTGGGTATACACAGTATGTGTGTGTGGTAGGACCTAGTTCATCCATGCAATGCACACAGTGTATGTGTGCATATATACTGTGTGTGTAGATATGTAAACACACATATGGGGTGTGTGTGTATATATATATATGTATCCCCATTATTCTGAGCCCTAGTCCTTCCCTCCTGGCACCTCTCACTTCACACTGGTGGTCTGTCTGAATGCTCTGTGGGACAAGCCTGTCCTCAGGACCTAAATCAGCACCTGGCCCTGGCCCATATTAGGAGCTATATAGATGTGTGTGAGTATATATATATATATACACACATACACACACACACACACACACAAATAGGTAGATACACACCCACATATATGTGTGTATCTATTTATCTATTTTTTGCTTTTTCATTTTTAGTCATTCTCATAAGGAGGCTGTGATACCACATCATGGTTTTAAGTTTGAGGGAACGTCTTTAAGAAAAAGAAGCCAGGCATGGTGGCTCACGCCTGTAATCCCAGCACTTTGGGAGGCCGAGGCAGGTGGATTACCTGAGGTCAAGAGTTCAAGACCAGCCTGGCCACCGTGGTGAAACCTTGTCTCCACTGAAAGTACAAAAGGTAGCCAGGTGTGGTGGCATGTGCCTGTAATCCCAGCTACTTAGGAGGCTGAGGCAGGAGAATCGCTTGAACCCGGGAGGCGGAGGTTGCAGTGAGCCAAGATTGTGCCATTGCACTCCAGCCTGGGTGACAGAGCAAGGCTGTATCTCAAAAAAAAAAGAAGAAGAAGGAGAAGAAGATAAAAGAAAATGATAAATTGAGTACACGAAAAAGATAAAAGTAAAAGAAAATGAAAAATTGAGTACAAAATAAATATTTATAAAGAATGTGAAAAGAAATCACAACAAACTGCTGGAGACTTTCAAGTTTCGATTCCTTTCTTCTGAGTGTTTCTGAGCATTTCTGAGCCTGTTTCCCAGAAATGTGTGCATTCAGATGCTTCCTGATAGTGACCTGGGTCCCTGCCCTGTGTGAACACTGCCGGGCTTCCTGGGATTCCTGGTACGGGGCCCCTGCAGATGAGTCTCCCTGAGGCTTAAATGTCATCAGCTTCCCAGGAAGTCGCCTCTGCCTGGTGCTCACCTCTGGCCCCTGCCTAACACCCCAGCCCCAGCTCACAAACTTCCCCACCTACCCCTCCTCCTCTTCTGGGCTCAAAAACTCCCCTGCTCACAAACACTCCAGCTCACAAATTCCCCAGCTCACAAACTGCCCCACCTACCCCTCACCCTTTCCTGGACTGACTCTTCCTCCCCAGGCTCTCAGCTTCCATAGTAGCTTCCAAGAAAGGCCTTCTCTGACTTCCTTGTCTGGGATATTCTCCATTTGTAAGTCCACAGCCTGTGACCAATGGCAACAGAGCAGAAGGTTAGAGCAATTACTGTGGATGGAGCTTGCCCAGTAGGCCTCCTAGCTCCATTTTCTAGCTGTGTGATGTCAGGCCTGTCCTGTAACCTCTCTGGGCCTCAGAAACCTCTCTCTCTCTCTCTATATATATATAATAAAATATAATAATAATTATATATATAATATATATAATAATATATATAATATGTATATATAATATACATATACCTATTATATATAATATAACTATTATATATAATATACATATACCTATTATATATAATATACCTATTATATATAATATACCCATTATATATATAATATACCCATTATATATAATATACCCATTATATATATAATATACCCATTATATATATATAATATACCCATTATATATATAATATACTCATTATATATATAATATACCCATTATATATAATATACCCATTATATATATAATATACCCATTATACATATAAAATATACCCATTATATATATATAATATACCCATTATATATATAATACACCCATTATATATAATATACCTATTATATATATAATATACCTATTATATATAATATACCTATTATATATAATATACCTATTATATATAATATACCTATTATATATATAATATACCTATCATATATAATATACCTATTATATATAATATACCGATTATATATATAATATACCGATTATATATAATATACCTATTATATATATAATATACCTATTATATATATAATATACCTATTATATATAATATACCTATTAATTTTATATATACCTATTTTATATATATAATATACCTATTTTATATATATAATATACCTATTTTATATATAATATACCTATTATATATAATATACCTATTTTATATATATAGTATACCTATTATATATAATATACCTATTTTATATATATAATATACCTATTTTATATATATAATATACCTATTTTATATATATAATATACCTATTTTATATATATAATATACCTATTTTATACATAATATACCTATTTTATATATATAATATACCTATTTTATATATATAATATACCTATTTTATATATAATGTACCTATTTTATATAGATAATATACCTATTTTATATATAATATACCTATTTTATATATAATAAACCTAATTTATATATAATATACCTATTATATATATAATTTACCTATTATATTTAATATACCTATTATAGATATAATTTACCTATTATATATAATACACCTATTATATATAATACACCTATTATATATAATATACCTATTATATATAATACACCTATTATATATATAATATACCTATTATATATATAATACACCTATTATATATATAATATACCTATTATATATAATATACCTATTATATATAATATACCTATTATATATATAATATACCTATTATATATAATATACCTATTATATATAATATACCTATTATATATATAATATACCTATTATATATATAATATACCTATTATATATAATATACCTATTATATATATAATATACCTATTTTATATATAATATACCTATTTTATATATAACATACCTATTATATATAATATACCTATTATATATATAATATACCTATTATATATATAATATACCTATTATATATATAATATACCTATTATATATAATATACCTATTATATATATAATATACCTATTATATATAATATACCTATTATATATATAATATACCTATTTTATATATAATATACCTATTATATATAATATACCTATTTTATATATAATATACCTATTTTATATATAAAATATACCTAATATATATATAATATACCTATTTTATATATAATATACCTATTTTATATAACATACCTATTGTATATTATATATAACATACCTATTATATATTACATATAACATACCTATTATATATTATATATAATATACCTATTATATATTATATATTATGTACCTATTATATATATTATATATTATGTACCTATTATGTATATTATATTATATGCATATATAATATTGTATATTATATACATATATAATATTATATAATATATAATATATAATATTATATATTATATACTATATAATATATACATATATAATATTATATACATATATAATATTATATATATATTATATACATATATAATATTATATATATTATATATTATATATACATATATAATATTATATATAATATATAATATGTATATTATATATAATATATATTATATATAATATACATATCATATATAATATACATATTATACATAACATACATATTATATATAATACTCATATATACATATTATATGTACATATTATATATAATACTCATATTATAGATACATATCATATATAATACTCGTATATACATATTATATATAATACACATATTATATATACATATTATATATACATATTATATATAATACACATATATATACATATTATATATAATACACATATATATACATATTATATATACATATTATATATAATACACATATTATATATACATATTATATATACATATTATATAATACACATATTATATATATAATACACATATATGTCTTATATATAATATACATATTATATATGTATTATATATAAAATATACATATTATATCTATATATAAAATATATATGTAGAGAGAGAGAGACAGGGTCTCATTTTTTCTCCCAGGCTGGAGTGCATTGGTGCAATGTTGGCTCACTACAACCTCCACCTCCCAGGCTCAAGGGATCCTCCAGCTTCAGCCCCCCGAGTACCTGGGACTACAGGAACGCATCACCATGCCTGGCTAATTTTTTTGTAGAGATGGGGTTTCGCCATGTTGCTGAGGCTGGTGTCAAACTCCTGGACTCAAGTGATCCTCCCACCTCAGCCTCCCAAAGTGCTGAGATTACAGGTGTGAACCACTGTACCTGGCCTTACGGTCTTATTTTCACATATAAAGCATCTTGTTTAAGGCTCACAATATCCCTAGGAGGTGTACCCTACTGGAACCCCTATCTCCCAGAAAAGGGTATGGAGGGGACTCAGGACTTGAGTTGCCCGAGGCACCTGACCTCAAGCCTGCCCTGAAAAACGCCCTGTGCTCCCCGAGAAGGCCCTGCGTAGTGCCTGGCGCAGAGTGTGACTCAAAAACATTGATTCCTTTTTCTCCATCCCTTTGAACTTTTAGAACCCTTGAGTATTGTATTTTTTTTAAAATTCACATTGAAGTATATCATGCATACAAACAGAGTGCGATCATGCATATGCGGTTGACACTTCTTCCCATGTTGAACGTGCTTGTTTACCCAGCACCCAGATGAAGAAAATCAAAACCATCCCAGGCCCCCGCAGCCCCTCAGGCTGCCTTCGGCCTCTCTCCCACCAGACTAAGCATGATCGCAGCTGTTGGTGAACTTCACATGGGTGGAACCGTGTAGTCCTTTGTGTCTGCCTGTGACCCTCATGGTGGGGTTGTCATCGTAGAGCCTGCGTTCTCAAGGCTGTATGCACCATCATTTTTTCATCACTTTTGCTTTTGATGGGTCTCTTTGGCCTTTCCCCTTTGAAATGGAACACAGGGCTTCTCGGACTCCCAGACGTGTCTCTGTGCCTCTGCCCAGGCCTGTTGGGGAGGGAGGTGGGGAGGCTGGGGGAGTGTATGTTCTGACCCAGTGCCAGCCCCAAGTAAACGTGCTTCTAGGAGGCCCTGGCTTGGCCTTCCACCCTCTGCCCCTCCTTCCCCGACTCCATCAACATTCTGTTGTTCTGAGCTTGGCTTGAGGCCAATGGGTGAGCTGGCGGGCATCCTAGGTAAACAAAGGCAGCTGGACAGAAGAAAGTCTTTAGGGGTGGGAGGGTGGACCCAATCAGAAGCCCTCTCCACGAGGGCTGTGAGAGCTTGTATGGGGCCCCTGCCCTGAGAGCCCTGGAACATGGTAGGAGGGGAGGGTGCCGGTAGAGTTTGGGCCTTCTCCAGGCTAGGCCCTGCCCCGGGGAGGGAAGCTGCCTGGGTTCAAGTCCCAGCTCTGAAACTTACCAGCTGTGTGACTTTGGGCAAATTTCTTAACCTCTCTATGCCTCAGTTTTTTGATCTATAAAATGAAGGCAGTAAATAACTCGTTGCATGTAAAGGATTTCTGACCTGCAGTCAATGTTGGCTGTTAGGAGGATGATGTGCCGAGAGACAGCTAGGTACTTGATGTGCACTATTTTATTGAACCTGCGCATTAGTCATGGAAGTAGACACCATGTCATCCCCATTTGACAGATAAGGAAGTGGAGGCACAGAGAGGGTGACAGCCTGCCTGAAGCCACACTGTGAGTCTGTGGCAGAGCCAGCTCTGATCCGGAGTCCAGGCCCCTGGCACCAAGCTATGAGCAGAGCTTGGGTGGGGATCGGCAGCCCTGACCTGCCAAAGAGCAGTGCCCAGCACTGTCCTTGTGGGGCCCAGACTCAGCCCTCACATGGGGTTTGAGGGGCAAAGCCTCAGGCTCATTTTCTCTGTCTGTAAAATGGACATATATGCCCCAAAGAGTCAGTATCCTTCCCCTTCCTGGGTTCCTGGCTAGTGGGCTCCCCGGAGTGGGGCAGGCTTGGGGGCTGATCAGGGAGGCCTGTGCACCTGCCCAGTGTCAGCAGCCCTGGCTGGAGCAGCCCTGCCCCTGCTGTATAGCCGGGAGGCTGTCAGGCCTGGAAGCCAGAGTTGGCAGCCCTTGTTGGGGCTGTGTCCTGACCCTGCCCTCGGGATGCTCCGGAAGAAGGGACAGGCACAGAAACTGCTATTCCTAACTAAGGCTGCCGAGTATCCAGTATCGTAAAGGTCTGGGGAGGTCAAGGCAGTTGGCTGCAGTCCAGGAAGGCTTCACAAAGGAGGCCTCCTTGGGGCAGGGTTTTGCAGGTTGAGTAAGAGTTCATTAGGTAGAGAGGATAGTAAAAGTGTTTTTAGCACAGGGAATGGCAATAGGTCCCAACTACTCCATCCTTGCCCTTGCTTACCCTCTCTGTATTTCAGGGGGCTGGAAGTTGGAAAATGACATTTTCCAGAGCTGCTTCCCAGCCGGTTTCAGGTTGGGATCTGCCAGTGGGAAAGAGGCCTGAGGAGGGGAGATGCCAGCCTGCCTCTGGCTGCAGCCTCAGGTGGCTTCCGCAGGCTCTGTATTTCCCAGCAGCTATGTTGGTTCTAGGGCTGTGGGCGCCAGCTCGTGGGCTTTGCAGCTGCTTCCCAATTTCTAGGTCACACTCCTTCTCCCATCTGCTCCTCTGCCCCTTTGGATACTTCTGGAATGAACTTCCTCTATGAACTCCCTCTCTGCCTGAAATAGTAGTGCGGTTTCTGTTTTCCAGCTGGTGACTCACTGATAAAATTATCAAGCCACCCAGCCAGCACCAGGTTGTAGCGTCCAAGGAACAGAAGGATTCGGCACCCAGAACACGTGATGTCATGTTTTTATTTTGATTTATTTTTTATGTGCATGTCATGTCTTTCTACATGACTTCCCAAGGGTGGGGACTGTCCACATCATCTATTCATTCAACAGATACTCATGAGTGCTTTGATGGTGGGGAATGAGATGAATGACCAAGTCTGCACATCCACGGAATCGCAGTCTAGACCTGCTTCATCCAGTACTAGCCAGACTGGCTACCGAGCACTTGAAATGCAGCTAGTTCAAATTGAGACGGGCTGTCAGTATAAAACACACACCACGTTTCAAAGATTGAGTACAAAAATAAGAAGGTCAAATACCTTACTAATTCTTATATTGATTACATGTTGAAATAATGTTTTGGATATATTGAATTAAATAAAATACATTATTAAAGCTAATTCCACCTATGGCTTTTTTACTGTTTTCAATGTGGTCACTAGAAAATTCTAAATTACATATGTGGCTTGCATTTGTGGCTCATGTTTTATTTCTATGGGACAGCACAGGTCTTGTGGGAGCTGAGTTAGGAAACATTCATTTACCAATTCAGCATTTATTAGTGTATTTAAGAGATACGTGGTCCCTGCCTCGAGGGCTTCAGATAGGATGGAGAAGGGGACAGATAGGCCAACGTGGAAGTAAAATTTACTGTGATAAATGTTTGAATTGGTCCATATTCCAGGAATCTGGGGACCCGAAAAGAAATCAAGGAAGGTTTCACAGAAGAGGTGACTTTGGTGTTAAGCATTATAGGATGAGTAGGAGTTTGCCAAACAGGGAAAGAAAAGGAGGGGCACTCCAGGCTCAGGGAACTACACACACAAAAGCCAAGAGGTAGACAACTACGCAGGGTGTTCTGGGGATACAGGAAGTTAATTGTGGCCCAAAAACAGATTGTTGGTGGAAGGGGCCAGAGATGGAGCCAGCCTGTGTAGGACCTTGAATGCCAGTAAAGTTTAAACCCAGGGACAGGGCTGAGGCTCAGGAAAGACTCCTAGGCAGGAAGTGGGGGTCCAGGTGTGAGCGAGCTCACCTACCCATCTCTCTCCAAACTCATAAAGGAACAGACCAGACCTAGTTTGAGTGTGAAAAATAAACTATTTTATTTCAGTGTTTGCTCCTTGCGGTTCAGAAGCACATCTACTGCCTGCTTGGAACCCAAGGCTTTTATAAAACCGTAGAGAAATAGAGCTCTATGTATAGAGAAAATATACATGTTGATTAATTGTGTGACTCTTTCCTGTGCAAAGCAGAAAGTTCTAAATGCAACAGCATGATTCTCTCCAAGTCCTTCTCTGGGATTTGGGGGGGCCCTGGAAGCTGTGATCTCACCTCCAATAGAGAATCCCCCCTTCTTCCAGCCCAAGGGGCACCCAATCATGTAGAAAGAGCAGGAGATAAAATCAGAGCTGACAACTCATGGGCTCCCCAAGCTTCCTCCAGCACAGGGGCTATGTTTGGGGGCCTTAGCCCTGCAAAGAAGGGGTAGCTGGGGTGCCAACCTTGTTGGTTAGTGACCAGCACTGGCAGCTAAGGCTGTTGGGAAGTCTAGGCATTGCAGTGGGCAGGCTCATGGGTAGAGCAGGGGTGTCCAGGGCTCTTCTCCCCTAGAACTGGGGTCTGAAGGGTGGTACCTGGGCATAGGAAGGAACCAGGACAGGGCTGGGGACAGAAGGTGGTCACAGTCATGGTTTCACTCTCAGAAATATCCTGGGCCTATGGCTTAAGGCTTTGTGGAGCAGGGAGTGGACCTTGTGGTTATTTACAAGGCTGGGCCATATAAAAGCATTGCAAACATGGAGTGGAGAGGATCCTTGGAGATGAGCTGGTTCAATCACTCCTCTGACCAACAAGGAAACAAAGGCCCAGAGAGGGGAAGGCAGTGCCTGGCCAGACGTGGGGCCTGAACCCAGCCAGGGCTCTGACTCCCAGTCCCCCAGTCCCCTCTCTACCTCCTTGTCTCGGCTGAGTCTTTTTTTGATAAAGGCCCCAGACAGCCTCTCCGACAGTCTCAGGTCAGGCTAGGGTTATAAATGGAGCAGTGGACTCGGAGTCAGAGGCCCAGACTCTGCTCTTGGGCCTTCACATTACCCAGCCTTGCTAATAACCACGAGGCCACTGGTGTGGAGGGGGCTGCCTCCTCTCTCTAAGCCTCAGTCTCCTCATCCTGGAAGCAGCGCCCACAACAGTTTCCCATGGTGATTAAATGGGTTGGTGGCCCCGTGAGCCCCAGCAAGTGTGGGAGGCACCCAGCACATAGTAGGTGCTTCACAATGGTGAGGTTGAGGGGAAGGGCTATTAAGCTTGGGCTGCTGGGATGTGGAGGGGACCTTGGGCCTATCACTGTCCCCACCCAGCTCTGGCTGTCCCAAGGGCCCCTGGAGCTGGGTGCAGTCATGGGAAGAGGTACAGGATGCAGTCTAGGGAGCTGGATTCCCTGATCCAGCCAAGGGGCATGCTGTCCCTTTTTTGCCTGCTCCAAGGGGCTATGAAGTAGATCAAACAATATGGTGGGTGGTCAATGGCTTTCCAAAGGGCATCTGGGCAGGAGAGGGAATGTAGGTCTTTCCTCTCTCACCCCAGCCCCAGTCAGCCAAGGTCAGGGCTCCCACTGTTTCTGGCACAGAGCATTCCTCACAGCAAAGGGGGTGAGTGAGGACACACAGGCTCAGGAGGCTGAGATGGGCCAGGGGCACATTCCATTTCCGAGAGCCCCCATAGGCTGCCCACCCTGCCCTGGGGTCTGGGGCCCAAGAAGGGGCATATTTTGCTCACTAGCTTGGGATAAGGATTGGGATCAAGGTGGGGGCTCTCAGCAGGCTGGGAGCAGGGGTCCCTTAGGCGGGGCCAATGATGACATTCCGGAAGCCCTTCACAGCCTTCAGCTTGTCACTCTCGAAGTTCACCACCAGCTTGTGGAGGCCCATGTGGAGCGGCAGCAGGTCCATTCTCACCTTAACTTCCTCCCCTGCCTCCACGGGGTCTGGGCTGCAGCGAGAGAGGGGGTGGTGAGGAAAGGGGCCCAAGGCCTGGCTTCTTCATGCTGGGGTCCAGCCAGGAAGTCACGTGACCTCCGAGGATCAGCACAGCGTGTCCATGAATGGGCCTCATTCTCGGCCCTCTGCGGGGCCTGGACAATCTGCCCTCCTAGAGTGAACAGTGCCTGTGCACGCATGTGTGTCCGTGTGCATAAAAGCAGACGGTGCATTTAGGGGCACAAGGGGATATGCTCAGGTAGCCGTGTGTGTGAAAATGTATTGAGCTGTACGTAGGTGATCTGTGCTTTTTACTGTATATGTTACATTACAGTAAAAAAGTAAAAAATAAGAAGTGTGTGCTCGTATGTATGTGTGCAGCTACGTATCTATGTGGAAACACCTACGCATGCATATGTGTGTGCATGCACATGTGTGGACATTCGGAGAGCAGATACCTGTCTATGTGAGGATGCATGTGTCTGCAGGTGAGCGCCTATTAACGGATGATGTCACTGTGGAGGTCTGTGGCAGATCTGTGCATGGGTGGTGTCAGCATTGACAGAGAATGTGATGGTGGGAACTCTAGCCCCAGGGTGTCTGGGAGTGGGCACAGCTGTGCGTGGGAGATGAGAGGAGGGGATTTTCAGCCAGGGCTTGGTGCCTAAGGACAGTCTCTACCCCCACTGGCATCTGCCCGCTTCCCTCAGGCTCCAAAGCTAGGGCAGCCAGCACTTACATCTCCACCGTCTTCTGCTCCTCAGTCAGGCCGGCCCCCTCCACAGTGAAGGTGCAGCCTTCTAGGGCCACAGGGAGCGGGTTCTGCAGGGACACCTCAGCCACCAGCTTGCGTTTCTGCTTGGGCTCCCCAAGGATCTGGAAGAGGGCATGGGGCAGATGTCAAGGGCAGGTGGGATCCAGGCTGGGCTGTCTGCATTCACTGCAATTTGGCCCAATATTTGCTGAACAAAGCTGTACCCAGGTCTGCCACGATCACCCCCCCTACCCCCACCTCTGTGCCTCAGTTTCTTCGTCGGGAAAACACCGATTGTGCTACCGGCCCAGGTCTCCTGCATGGAGCTGCAATGAGGCTCCACGTGACCCAGGGGATGTCCAAAGTGCCTCCCTTGTCCCAGGGTCTGGAGGGGAAAGATCACAGCCTTTTAAGCCAGGCTGATCTCTGCCTCTTCTTCACTGTGTGACCTGGGGAAGTTACTTCCCACTCTGTACACCTTGGATTCTTCATGGGAGAGAAATGCCTGACTGAGGGTTCTTGTGAGGATTAACTGAGCTAATATGTGCAAGCTTCCAGCAGAATGTCTGGCACACTGCTCACTGCCGCTCCCTCTGCTGTTTACCATTTAAGTGCAATTGTTGCCCTTAGGGGTTGTGGGCTGCGGCTCCTCTAAGTGAAGGGCTATAATGATGATGATGGCGATGATAAGGATAGTTAGCTTTCAGTGAGCCCTTATCATGTGCTGAGGATGGCTCTATGTGTTTCCTGTGGATATGCTTTTAATTCTTACAACACCCCTCAGTGCTATTATTAACCCCATGTTACAGATGAATAAACTGAGGCACAGAGGGGCAAACTCACATGCCCAGGGCTGCCCTGGTACAAATTCAGGCAGTGAGACTCTAGTCTGTGCCCTTCACTCCCCCACCCCACCCTGCCCCACCAGTGCCCAGTGCCTGGGGGTTCCAGCCTTAGTAGTATAGCATTTGAAGGATTCATGACTCTAAGATCGCCAAATTCCATGACCCTAACACTCTGGGATTTTCAGATTCATTCCTAGAGGCTACGAGTCCCCAATTCTCTAGGCTTCATGATGCTTTCTTCGATGAGGCTAGGATTTGAGGATCGCTAAGGCACCAAAGGTCTGGAGCTTGCAGGGATGCAGGTGTGTGGGGTGGGGGTAGGGATCTGCCCTCTCCCCAGCGCTGAGCTGCCCTGGGACCCTGCCCGTTGCCCAGCCTGCCCTTACCCGGATCTTGATTTCTGGATTCTCCAGGTAGAGATCCCTCTCAGCCAGCAGGTAGCTGTTGATAACTGGCTCCACGAGGAGGGCCCGCACCTTGATGAGGTTGGACTCCGTAAGGCAGTCACGGTATTTCTCATAGAGGATGCAAAGAGGAACGCTCTTCTCTGCAGAAGGGGAGAAAGGAGGGTGCTCATGATGCAGAATCACCCCTCCCAACTCTCTTGCAACTCCAAGAGGCACAGAGAGGGGAAGGAATGTGCTTGGGGTCACACAGCGGGGGAATGGCTGGGCGGATCCCTGAACTCCCCACTGTGGCTCCAGGGTTCCCAGGGAGGAGCTGGAGAGTGGACACTGAGCAGCGGGTAGAGGACGCACTTGGACTCCCACGGGCCTTGGTTCTAATCCTGCCTTTGCCTCTTCTAATGGGTGACCCCGCGTGAGCCACTCCACCTCCCAGGTCCTCGATGTTTGGATCTGCGTGGCACAGGCACTCCTAAGGCTGTGGGAGGATGAGCTGAGCGAGTGTCCCGGAAGAGCCTGGTGTGCTCGGGACTCAGGGTGTGTGAGCCGCGGGCCCTTCATCCTGGGGAGGATCAGAGCCGACATCTGCTTGCTGCACCAGGCACTGCACTTCCCACGGCGGGCTCCTACTTCACCTTCATGACAACCCTAAAAGGCTTGTACATGTATTACCACCCAACTTACAGATGAGAAAACTGAGTCTCCAGCAGGTGAAATACCATTGTCCTAGGTCACACAGCTGATATGTACTGTGCAGGCATCTGGACTAATAATCCAGATCTTAGATTCCAACAATATGGTCCACACTCACTGAAGAATGCCTCTCATGGACATAAGGTCATTTCCCTCCATGAGGCTCGTGATGCTGTACCCGTTGCACAGATGAAGAATCACATCTGCCAGTAAGTGCTCAGATTGGGAGACTTGCCTCAGGCCCTGTCTGGCCACTCACTGGCCATGTGAGCCCGGGGAGATGACCTCCCCTCTCTGTTTCACCTCTGTTTCCTCTCTGTTCCCAGATCTTATCACCTGCTGGGCAGAGGTAAGACCAAGGGTCGTTGCAGAGCGAAAGCCGCACAGTGATATGGGGATGAGAAAGAAGCTGGCAGGAACAAAGCTACCCACTGAAGTGTGGTTCTTAGCCCCATGTTTCTGAAAAGAACACTGAGGCTAGAGGACCTTAGCAGTTTAGCATTTTAAGGATTCATGTAGTTTAGCATTTAAGAAAACAGACCTGGGGTCTGTTTGTAGGAGGCAGGGAGGAGCAGTAAATAAATACAAGTAGTCGGGTGTAGTGGCTCGCGCCTGTAATCCCAGCACTTTGGGAGGCTGAGGCAGGAGGATTGCTTGAGCCCAGGAGTTTGAGACCAGCCTGAGCAATATAGTGAGACCCCGTCTCTATAAAAAATACAAAAATTCAAGCCGGGAGTGGTGGGGTGAGCCTATAGTTCCAGCTACTTGGGAGGCTGAGGTGGGAGGATCGCTTGGGCCTGGAAGGTCGAGGCTGCAGTGAGCCGTGATTGCACCATTGCACTCCAGCCTGGGCAACAGAGTGAGACCCTGTCTCAAGGGGGAAAAAAAAAGAGAGAAAATACAAACAAAGTCATGCATATTCAGTTCTGGCCAGATACAGTGATGTGCTGTGGACTCTGAGTTTCAGACCTGAGTCTACTGCTAAAGAGGGAGATTGGCAAGGCTTAGGAGGCCAGAGGCAAATCAGCACCCTCGGAGACTTTCCCCAGGAGGTCACCAGAAGGACGGATTGAGACCCGAGGAGACAGTCACTTTCTCACTGTGGGATTCAAGGTTCAGGCTTTGACCTTGAACCTTTGACCGTGAACACTGGTGGTCCGCATCCCCCTCTTTGGAAAATGCTGCCCCGGCCTGCCCACCCCTTTGGCCTTTCATTCCCTGGGTGGATCTGCTCCAACCTTTCATCAGATGACGTGATCTGGGGAAGAAAACCAAACTTTTGTGCCAAAAAGGACAAAAGAGGGTGAAAATTACTAGGTCAAGACCTGGTGGTGCAGAGTGGAAATTCTAGCTAGCTCCACAGGAAAGAAGAAAAACATCATCCTCCGGGGGCTTGGAGGATGTGGCCCAACTGTCGACTATTCTAGGAGGTGGAGGCCAGGGCAGGGCTGGACCTTTGAAAGTCTCCGTCCACAAGCCAGTGGCCATGGCCTTGGTCTTGGGCCAGATGCTGGCTGGGAAGAGGAAACCTGTATGGTCAGTCTCAACCATTCTTTAGACAATTTGCCCTGTTCTAGAAGGTTACTCTGGGGACAGTCACCGAGGCCACATTGGCTGCATTCCTGTGACCCACCTGGAGGGATGAGGGAGGAGAGAGCATGAAAGGGTGGAGGCAGGAAGGAGAAGAGAAAGAAGCAGCAGAGAAAGGAGGCAGGGGTGGGGGCAACTGGATTCCTTTCAGCCGTCCAGGGCCTGGCTTCCTGTCCACCAGCACACGGAAATTCCCCAGATCTTATCATCAAAGAATAACAAGTAACTCAACCACAGTATGGGGGCTTAGAGGGAACGCATCTCAGCTTGAGCTTGGCATTGGAGGTTCCAACAGGGGACTTGGACCAGCCTCACTTTCCAGCCAGAGGCCAATGCCCAGGACCTTCTATCCTCCCCTTCCTCTCCCTGAAGTCTATGTCTCCAGTGGGTCCCCAATAGGAGGGACCTGCTGCTCACCCTCTGTGGTGAGCATGTTCCTGGGAGGATGAGAAAAGTCAGCATGCTTGGCTGATGCCAGTGCAGAACAATGCTCTCAGGGTCCCGATGGTGACTTAGAGGTGAGGGCTGACTCCACAGGGGCCTGGGAGGAAGTGATTTTGGTGCGTCTGGCCCAGGCCTGGAGTTCACCTCATGCCACTCATTCTAGGACAGACACTTTCTCCCCTTGGAGCAGCTCTGAGCACGAGAAGGAGCTGGTGGGTGTGCACTGAAACGATGGGACTGGGTCTCCAATGTCAAGCCCAAGACTTCACCACTGCTCAATATATCTGTGTAACAAAACCGCACTTGGACCTCCTAAATGTATACACACACACATACACACACACACACACACACACACACACACACACACACACAAAACAGGGCTGGAAGGGCTCTTAAAAGAGGAACGCACCTTCCCCTTTGTGTGAATGGGGAACCCATAGCCTTGCTGGAGGAGAGGAACACCCAGGAGCCCACAGCCAGGCAGCAGGCAGCAGGAACTAGAACTTGAGTGTCCTTGTGTCCTGAACCCCTACACACCTGTAGAGATGGATCCTGTCCCGGACACTTGGGGCCTGGATGAGCAGCGAGGGCCGGGTCCTTTCTACACCACCGAGGTGTCAGGGACACAGGAACCCCCGAGCCCAGGGCTGACACCACTGCCTGGGACAGAAGGTGTTCAGGAAAGGTCCACGGGCTTCTCGCCTCCCCACGCCTCTTAGCACTCGCACTCAGGGAGGAGTGAGGGCCCCACCGTGTGCTGGTGCTGCTGTGCCCTTTCCAGATACCTCCTGAGCACGCATCCTCTCCCTCAGTCCTCACGGCTGCGGGCGCATCAGGCAGGCATGTCATCACCCCATGTAACAGGCGAGCATGACCTAAGACTCAGAGAGCATGTTCACCGCGCCCAACGTGGTGCATTCAGAGGGCAGCAGAGCTGAGATTCAAAGCCAGGTATTCCTGGCCTCGGGAAATGTCTTTCAACAGCTTCAGTGTTGGGCCCTGTCCTGGTACCAAGAGGATCTGCCCTCTGAGGGCCTGGCCCCTGCTGAGGAGTCTGCCCAGGGCCTGACAGTGGGTGTGCCCAGGGGGTGCAGCTCCAGGAGTGCCCACGGTGGGCCCAAGATAGAAAAACCAGGAGGCAGCAACTGTCAACACTGCAGACGCCCCGCCCGCAACACAGACCTGCTTTCTTAGGAGGGTGAAAGCTGTGCCCCAGACGCCAGCCCATGGGCGCCAAGGGTCCAGGCACTATCATAGAGGAGAGGGACGACCACTGGTTTGACAGGCAGGAGTCCGGGGAAAAGAGACGGGGAAACAAACTCTGTAAACACAAACCATGCCCCACCCGAGGGCTCTCCAGCATCTCCAGGTGTGGCCACACTGAATCCCAGGCATGAGTGCCTACTGTGTGCACACTCTCTTACCCCCGATGGTCCTGCACTGTTGGATCATGACCCCCAGGAACCTGATGGGGACGCTAAGGTGCAGGGGGGTGGCCATTTGCTCTGGTGACACAGCAAGATGCTGCCCAAAGACGATGTCCTACTTGATTCCGCTGCCCCTCAGAGGATGGCCAATGTCTCATTCTGCAGCTCCCAGCTCCTCTCCTAGCCTGGAAACCCCTCTGCCCTCCTCACACCTGCAGGGCTCCAAGTGGCAGAAAGTGGGATGGGGCTGCTGGGTGGTGGTGGGGCTGCTGGGCGGAGCCCTGAGCTTGAATCCTGGTCCCGCACTGCCTCGCTATGTGACCTCAGTGGCCACGGCTCCTCTGAGGGCCTCAGGCTTATATTTAGGAAGATAACCAGGCACAGTGACAAAGCCAGACAGTGTAAGGGACCCAGAGGACAACCACTGTGCAGGTCTCCATGCAGGAAGCCTGGTGACAAAGTCTTGGCTCGGGGCTGGGTTGGGTGGTCTAATGACACCATGTCACTGCGAAGGGGATCTGCCTAAAAAGGCAACCAGGCTGGTTCTGGGGACACTGGAGAGGGACAATCAAGTCCAGGAAGAAAGCACTTCTCCCTGCAGAGGCCTGGACGCTCCCACCTTTGGCTCGCCGATCTGCTCTGCCCAGCATAGCAGCTTCTGGCCACCTGTGGCTGTCTAACTTTCAACACAATTAAAACTTTAGTTTTGGCCAGGTGCGGTGGCTCACACCTATAATCCCAGCACTTTGGGAGGCCGAGACAGGTAGATCACTTGAGGCCAGGAGTCCGAGACCAGCCTGGCCAACATGGTGAAATCCCATCTCTACTAAAAATACAAAAATTAGCTGGGCACGGTGGTGCACGCCTGTAATCCCAGCTACTTGGGAGGCTGAGATTGCAGTGAGCTGAGATCGTGCCACTGCACTGCAGACTGGGCAACAGAGTAAGACTCCATCTCAAAAAATAAAAATAAAAAAACAAGCAAACAAACAAAAAAACTTTAGTTCTACAGTTGCACCAGCCACATTTCAAGCGCTTAGCAGCCACGTGTAGCTGGTGGCAGCCATGCTGGATAGGCGGTGCAGACTCAGCACGTCTCCATCACTGTGGAAAGTGCAACAGGCACTTTCCAAGGCGCTGGGTTAGAGACTTTTCTTTGAGGCCGAGAGCAACCAGAGGCACAGGAGAGGTTCTCGAAGGGCCCATGGAGAGAGGCTGCTGAGGCATGAGGGGCTGGAGACAGTGGAATTCACTGGGAGAGGGCAGCAGAGGGTCTGCGAAAGCAGTCAGGGGTCACACGAAGATGAGGTGAAACCAAACAGTATAGCTGCTGTGAGGACAGGTTTACTCCCCAACTGTGCAACCTTAAGAAAATTACTTAACCTCTCTGTGCCTCAGTCTACTCATCTGGAAAACGGAGCCATGTTAGAATCCATCCCCTCACTCTTGCAATAAGAATTAAGTGGGTTGATATTTATAAAGTGCTTAGGACAGGGCCTGCCCCAGAGTCAGCGCCATGTAAGTGTCTGTGGGGTGAAATCACACATGCTAAATGGTTAGGTCACTACCTAGCATGTTGTCAGTTGGCGGTCAACAAATGCTCCAGGAACACAGGGCCTTACCAGAGAAAGGCTCCAGGTTGAGGTTGAGCAGGTACTTGGTGCCACACTCGGGCCCCAAGATCCCATTGTAGCTGACGGTGCGGGCACAGAGCAGGAGGCGGCAGACGTACTCCTCAGCGGTGTTGTTGGTGATGTGGGCAAAGACGTCAAAGTCACTGCCCATGTTCATGCTCTGGCCCACACGGATCCGCATGGCCATCCCTGTCTCCTCCTTCTCGGCCAGTTTGTTCAGGTGGTTCGCCCTTGTGAAGGCCTCCCTCTCCTCTGAGGACCCTGTAGGGGTTGGGAAGAGAGCCTCAATCACAGCTGGAATAGATCACAGGAAGGGGGCTGCAACAGGGCGAGCTGTCTTCGCAGAGGCCTGATGACTCAGGGCAGCCCTGAAGGAGCCCCTTCTCTACATTTCTGGGCCAGGAGGACACAGCATTTCATTTATTTTCCACTAGTGAACTCCTATACATCCCTCAAGACTCAACCCCAAATAACCCCTCCTCCAGGAAGCCCTCTCTGACCACTCCTTCCCCTGTGTTGTTTTCTGTTTCAAACTTACCTTCTTGAGCTGCTCGAGGGCTAAGGCTGTGTTTTACTTATCCAGTGCCTACAACAGTGCTTGGTGCATACTAGGCACGAATACAGTGCAATCTTTCTTACCTTCAAGCAATTACACAGGGATTACTTCTACCTAAAATCCTTTCCCTCCCTGTCTCTGATTGCTCCCTTCCTTATATTCCATTTGCCTCTCTCCTATGCTCCTTTGATTTTTTTCTCCCAGTGTTGTTGGGTGCATATCTATTTCTTCTATGAAACTATCAGCTCTAGACCTTTCAGGGGATGGGGAGAGCATCATTTCATTCTGTGTTACCCCTTTCAGCTAGAGTATGGCCAGGCACCCCTGGAAAGTCAGTGAGGGTCAGGCCAAGGCAGGAACTATGGTTTCTTAGTCCCCTCTGTGAGCTTTGCTATGCTTAGTATTTGCTTAGAAATTAGATACCATATTGAATTGGCTGTTCGATGTGCTCAAATCCAATTTTTAAAAATAAATCAAGTCCTTTCCCCTGCAACTGATTTAACATCAGTAGCAGAGAACTCCTTCCCTAAATGAATAATCCTCTACCACTGTCCCTCAACATGTTTGCTCCTGTTTCTAAGGCATTGCTGAAGATGGAGTATAGCCTACGGGGCCATTGCTGTACGTAGGCTACCAATTAAAACACACGCACACACATACACGAGCCTGCCGGGCTGGGAAAACCGGATGCTTATCTTCAAGGCCACATTAAAGACTCTGAGGGCACATACCCTCTGGGTATTTGTAGGTGTGAGTGATATCCTCCCGCTCGTCTCGGCCCACGCTCTTAGTGCTGATCTTTAGCCCAACGATCAGGGAACGGTTGATGGATTTGTGCACAGACCCATCGTCCTGCTGGATCCAGTCTACCACGTCAGCATTGACCTCCGCAAAGACAAAGGGCGCATCGTACTTGGTGCTCAGGTCGCCCTCCTTGATGGCACGAACTGGAACTGGGCCACAGCAGTACGTCCCTGGCAGGGGTAGAAAGGGGAAGGGATGGGCCTGGGTGAAGGTTGGGTGGTGTCCTCTAAAACCCTCCACAATTCAACCGCATGTAGCCAAAAACCTCAAGACCACGCGGCCCTCTGACGGAAGGACTCCACTTCCAGGAGGGCACCACAGGGCGAGGGTTCAGAATAGGGGCTCTGGAGCACAACTTTTAAGGTTCAAATCCCAGCTCAGCCTCTTATTAGCTGGTGACTTTGGGCCAGTCACTAA
This sequence comes from Pan paniscus, assembly GCF_029289425.2. NCBI lineage: Eukaryota > Metazoa > Chordata > Mammalia > Primates > Hominidae > Pan > Pan paniscus. The sequence continues at coordinate 43,863,025 of NC_073270.2, forward strand.
CTTCTCGAAGCGGCAGTTTCATGTGGAGATAAGATCTGGACCCACCTAATGAGCATTCCTGAATTATAGATGTAAAGCTCATAGCCTATACTAAATGCTATGCAAGTATTTGATAAATAAAATGGAAATGTATCCCAGACATCCTAAGGAAATTATGGAGCCAAGGACAGGCAACATGTTAGCAAGGAGGACATCTGTCTCATTTCCTGCTCGTACTGAGAGTGGAGCTCAGTGCCCCGCATGGGGCCAGCCCCAGGGCGTGTGTGTTCTCCAAGTGAATACGGGTGCCTGATGTTTACATAAGTGTGGTTGATAACCGCCCCACACTGTCCGCAGACTTCCAATGCTGAGGACTAGAGGCTGGATAGATACAGTCTAGCACATCCATGTGATGGACCACGGTCACATTAAATAAAAATTCAAATCACAGAAAACTATCTGCTGGAGAAATGCCAATGCTTTATCCAGAAGTGGACAGAGCTGGGAAAAAATGTTCCATGCCGCTGGAGGTCTTAAGCCAGGGCCCACGGACCCCCCCCAAGGCACTACCAACAGAATTCAGGGGCCTATGAACCCTATGATGGGGAAAAAAGGGTATCTTTGTTTTCACTATAGCACTTTCTTCAGTTGCAAAAGCAGGAAACGACCATAGCAGCCTGAGGAGCACTTAGGACTTGTCACTCATAAGAACCACAGGCGTGGTCATTACAAACTTACAGCTGTCCCAGATGGGAGGAAATTAATTTATGCTCATAAATTATCTCTACAACTATATTATGGAACTTACTGACTCTACCGCTAGATCTTGTTCTATAAAGAAGTATATGTTATTATATCATAAATTCATTTTTTAAAACTTGTGACAACTGTATTTTAATGTAATTGGTTTTCTTTGTAACGCTATGTATTATATTTTATACATTTAAAAATATTCCTAGAAAGTGTCCATATGCACCACAAAATTGTGCCTTAGTGTACTCTCTCTTTCAAACACACAGGTACTACATATATATGTGTGTGTTTATATACATACATATATAAACACACACATATACACCCGCATACAAATACACGATTTGAAATCAGTGGAAGCTCGTGTGAATGTTAATGCTGCTTATTTTAGAGGGAGGAGACAAAGATGCTATTTGATTTTTTTCTTTGAGCTTCTCTGTATTTCCTGCTTTCCGCAATGCACGTGAATTATTTTTGAGATTTATCAAGTAGTGTGTTATTAAGATGTAAGTGAGGTCCCCCACCCTTCTGTGGACCCATCAGTGGTCTCCGGGTGAGCTCCTAGTTCTGCCGCCCTCCAGCTGAGTCATTTTAACTCCCCAAGCCTCGTCTTCCCCATCTGTTTGACGCGACAGTGCCCGCCCATGCACCTTCGCTCTTCTCCTGGGGCGTTGGGTCCAGGGCCTGCCAGCCCTCGTACCCCGGCTGCAGGTCCGGCCTGGTCATCCACGACTCCACCCAGCAGTGGAAGTTCCTGAGGGGGATAGGGGGGCGGGAATGAAGCAGAACATGAGCAACATTCATCGCCACCTCCCATGGGCAGACCATGCATTCATGTCCCCAGATGCAAGCTTGCCTCATCCCAAACTGAGCCCAGCGTGTCTCCCCACTGCCTAGTTCTTCCTCCCACGGGGGCCCATCTCACAGCACCCTCTCTAGCCAGGCGCCCACTCCTACACCTCAGAGCCCTTCTCAACTCCTCTCCCCTCCTTGCCCCTCTCGGTGGCCCCTTTGACCTCCTAATTTCTTGGCTCCATCCCTTCTTTTCTGTCCGTTCAGGGCTTATCACTCCCCACCTGGACCACGCCCCAGCCCCCGCCCATCTCTTCCCCTCTAGCCCTCCTGGCAGTTGTCAGCCCCGCCCTCTCCCACTCTGAATCCTTGAGTGACAACCTATTGCTTTTGGAATCAAGCCTGGGCCCCCTAATGTGGCATTCCAGACTCCCGACAACATTTGCAGCATGATTCTTCCTGAGGCCCCATCATGTATGTGGTTGACTTTCCCTCTAGGCCTTCCCCAAGCCTGCTCAAATACTGCTGAACTTCTAAGGCCCAATTCAAATGTGACCTCCTCCAAGAAGCCCTCCAAGGTTTCCTCTCCATGGGGCCCTCCCTACTGGGCTCCGATCCCACCCTGGCCCCCACCTCACCAGATCATCTCGCTCTTGTCACCCTGGATCTCCCCAAACTCATTGCGGAAGTACTCGATGAGAAGGTTGCTGTTCTGGTCATGGGCCGAGTTGTAGTTGGTCACGACGCGGGTGGGGATGCCCAGGCACCTCAGCACTGTTGGAGAGGAGTGGAAAGCGGGGTGAGGTCCTGGAGACATCCGCCCTGCTCTGGGCCTCCACCTGCCCATCTGCATTCCAGGGAACACTGTACCTGCTGTCCAAGTGCTGAGAACATGAGCCAGCCCTTCCTGCCGGGACAATGGCGCCCACCTCTCTGGTCACCCCATGTCCATTCTATGCCCCTCACATCACAGTTGCCAGAAGGAGACTCTAAAATACAAACCCCGGCCAGGCGTGGTGGCTCACGCCTATAATCCCAGCACTTTGAGAGGCCGAGGGGGGCCTGAAGTCAAGAGTTTGAGACCAGCCTGGCCAATATGGTGAAACCCCGTCTCTACTAAAAATACAAAAATTAGCCAGGCATGGTGGTGCACGCCTGTAATCCCAGCTACTCAGGAGGAGGCTGAGGCAGGAGAATTGCTTGAACCTGGGAGGCGGAGGTTGTGGTGAGCCAAGATTGCACCACTGCACTCCAGCCTGGGCGACAGAGTGAGACTCCATCTCAAAATGAAATAAAGTACAAATCTGATGTCACCACTCCTGTGATCAATTGTCCTTGGTTCCCCATGGCCCTTGAGGTCAAGGCCAGAGCCCTGGCCATGGCCCTTGGCCCTGGAGGGTCTGGCCCCTGACCCCCTCCTTGCACGCTGTGCTCCTCCACACTGGCCTCCAGCATGCTCTGCCTCTGCCAGCTTCAAGGCATCGGTGTCTGCAATTCCCTCTGCCTGGAAGGCTGCCTGCCAGGTTCAGGTTGCCCCATCATTTGCATTCATAGCACGGCTGGAGATCCTTCATCCTTCCAGTGTACAGGCATGTGAGGGATTCTTTAATTAGTCCTCCAAGGACAGTGAGGGATCTGTCTTATGTTAGATCCTGGAGCCCAGCACAGGCCTGTCATTGACTATTTTGTCAAATGGGATGAAGGAGTGGAGGAAGGAGAGAGGAGAGGAAAGAGGGAGGGAGGGGAGGAGTGATTGAATGACTGACTCTCCCCAAGATAGGGACTTAAAGACTCAAAGAGCAGAACAGGCAGAGGAGGGCACAGAGGTCGGGAGACCCAGCTGCTTTCAGCTGTGTGACCTGGGACCAGTCCCTTCATGTCTCTGGGCCTTGGTTCCATCTCTTTGTGCATTAGTGATGCCACTGGGGACTCATCATCATTCCCAATGTACAAGAACACGGATGCATGTGGCCCTATAAACAGGTCGCAGCACAGGTCAGGGTCCTCAGACTTGTCGGGAGGGAGGGCCCTGCATACCTGCCAATGCCCTGTTTGCTGGGAAAGGGGCTGATGTTGCAATGACAGGTTAAACAGAAACAGGACATTGACTGGCATCTGCAAGCTGAGCTCAGCTCGGAGAGGCAGGAGCACAGGGGAGGGAGGAAAATCCCGGCGTGGATCTCACCCACGCGGCCCACTGGGTGCTCCTGGCAGACGGAATTATGGGTGCTTTTACTCTCTCATTTTAAAAATGTGCTTTTTATGTGTATTGTAAAAGTAACAGATTCCCAGAAAAAAATATCTAAAAAATGAAGAGAAACAAGATTAGGCGTAATAAGGTAATCTGTGGGACTTTTGTTTTACTTTTAGTTTTGATTGAAGTTGAGTTTGGGAGTGGGGGAGAACGGATGCGACCTTTGCCCTGGGGCCACCATCGATAGGCCAGGGTAAGAGCTTACTGGTTGGCCCTGGATTCCTGCCAGGAGACTTGTAGGAGCTGCGAGGAAGGAGGAAGGAACAGCTATGACCTCCCCCTCTTGCCCGGTTTCTGTCCCCCTGAGGCCTGGGCAGGGCTCAGCCCTAAGGCTGCCCTCAGTGAAGGCTGGTGTCCTAACCACAGGTCTTATCCCACCATGCAGCGGGCCTGAGGACAGACCGGAGGACAGGGGAGGTCTGTCTCTGCTTTCCAGGGAGCCAAGTGCCACTCTTGCCCCAGGGGTGGTGTCCTGAGAGGCCTCCTCATCAGTCTAACAGGAGGCTGCCCCAGCCCCGTGCACACCTGGAGCAGAGACTGACCCTGCTGCTCACCAGCTGTATGACCTTGGGCAAGCCACTCCCCTGTCTGAGCCTCCATTTCCTCCTCAGTAAGACAAGCTAATAATAGCAGCTTGTGGGGATTTGTGGTGATTCAGAGAGAGGCCGCGGGTGTGGGCACAGCCTTGTCTGCCCATTCCCAGAGCAAGCATTGAGGGGGTGCTCGGGAACAGCACAGTGTGTCATGGTGCCCGTTACGGCAAACGTCGTCCATCAATGCTGGCTGATTCATGGACATTGAGGAAGTACAGTGAGGGATCCGGCTGAGAAAGCTGGAATCCCAGGCTCCCCTGGAAATCCCCAAACCCAAGCCTAACCGGAGCCAGAGACTGTGCTAAGTGATCTCTCCCTGGTATTAAGAGCTTCCTATGAATGAGATCAGTCACCATTGTCTCCATTTTATAGATGAGGAAATTGAGGCTTGGAGGCATCAATTCTCTTGCCCAAGTCCACCCAGGGGTTAGTGGCAGAGCTGGATTCAAACCCAGGCAGTCCAGCTCCAGAGTTCATGGGCCAATTCACCATTGGCTCCCCACGTGAACTCCACGGCCGCAATGGTCAGACAGCCCTTTTCTTGGCCAAGTTTTCCCTGGCTCCATCCTACACAGCCTGGGAAGAGGCTGCGGGGACCAGAACACAGCCCTGCAGTGGGCAGCTGAGGGGCAGGATCTGCTGCTCAACCTTCAGGCGGCCACAGCCCAGGGTGACCAGGGTGACCAGGGTTTCTGCCGGTGAGCCTGGGGATCCAGGTCTTGGATTTCGGGGTTTTTCCAGGAAAACCCATGGGCTTCTTTGAAAAGAGGTGTTTTAGGGCTCTCAGAGGGAAGTGTCTGGCATGAAGGAGTTTCCACAAGAAAAAGGAATTCAGAGGTCACGGGGAACAGGCAGTCCCAGGCAGAGAGGCAGGAGTCAGAAGGCAAGGACAGCCGAGCTGAGAACCTAGGTTAGGCTGCCCTGACCCAGCCTGCTGGTGTGGAGGATGTGCTGGGGGCCCTGCCAGGCACCCTTTCCTGGGCCTTAGCACTGGTTTTGGAATCAGAAAAGCTGGAAGCCCCAGACCAGCCTTTTAGATTGAGCTTGGTAATAATAATAGTCATGACAATAAATAGTATATCATCACATAAGTATTTTCTATTATGCACCCAAAATCATTTTAAGCACTTCCCACATTCATTTATTTATTTAGAGATGAGGTCTCGCTCTGTCACCCAGGCTGGAGTACAGTGGTGCAATCATGACTCACCGCAGCCTCGACCTCCTGGGTTCAAGTGATCCCCCTGCCTCAGCCTCCCAAACAGCTAAGACTACAGGTGCACCACCACCACGCTCAGCTACCTCACACATATTAACTCATTTAATCCTCACAACCATCCCAGTATAAAGGTACTACCGTTGTGCCCATTTTACATACAATGGAACTGTGGTTCAGAGGAGTTAAGTGATTTACCTAAGGACACAGAGCTGGTAAGAAGCAGAGCTAGGATTTGAACCCAGGCCTTGACTTCAGAATTTGTGCTCTCTCTCTTTTTTTTTTTTTTTTTTGAGAGAGGATCTTGCTCCGTTGCCCAGGCTGGAGTGCAATGGTGCAATCATAGCTCATTGCAGCCAACCTCCAGGGGTCAAGCGATCTTCCTGCCTCAGCCTTCTGAGTAGCCCAGACTCCAGACACACAACCATGCCTGCTAATTTTTATTTTATTTTATTTTTTGTAGAGACAAGGTCTCACTATATTGCCCAGGCTGGTCTCAAACTCCCGGCCTCAAGCAATCCTTATGTCTTGAGTCTACATTCTTAGCCAGCGTGTGATGCTAACCCATTCTCATAAGCACCATCATCAGCCTGGCAACAATCATTGACATTTTCTGGCCTTAAATTTTGAAGATTTTTGTTTTAGATTTATTTTACTTTTTTGGTTTTAAATTGCTCGATATTCCCCCTCTACATTTTAGAACATGCTTTCTTTCTTGACACTGATATTACTGTTAGGATCCAGTTATTACTGGCTAATATTTGCCGAGAGTGACACTGGGCCAGGTTCTGTGCTGAGTAGCTTCATGTCACACCCACTCTAGGAGGAAGGTCTTGATGTTGTCCCCATTTTCCAAACGAGGAAACTGAGGTTCAGAAAGAAGTCATTTGCTCGAGGTCACAGAGCAAGTGGTGGGAGGGAGGGGGTTTTTAACTCAGGTTAAAAATCCTGAGTTTTTGAGAACGTGGGCTCCAGTGCCCAAGTTCTCAGCCCTGAGCCCATGCAGTCTCTCCAATGATAGCCCTTGATCCTAACAACCACTGGAGGGATGGCTATTGGATAAAGGACCAGAGAGGGTGGTCACAGGCTCTAGGCCACATAGCGCATTGAGAGTGTTGGTGGCAGGGGCAGGACCAGGGCAGGGATGTCCTGATTCCTACTCCAGTGCTCTTTGTGCCCCCTCCCAGGGCTCATGACCCACATCCCAGCGTGCAGCTCACCTGTGCAGGCCACGGCAGCGAAGACCCAGCACTGGCCATACTTGACGCGCTGGCAGCCGTGGTTCTTCCAGCGCCGCAGGATGTCCACACTGCCGATCCAGGACATGGGGCTGACGCCGTCCCCGTAGTTGTTGTCCCAGCGTCCCAGCAGCACACCCTGGTCATCGTTGCAGTTGACCTGCAACCAGTGGGGCAGCACGGGGACTGAGCCTGGGATGGGGTGACGGCTGTGCCGCCTGGGTGAGCCTGAGTACAGCAGGGGGTGAAAGCTGGGGAGGGGAGCTCCAGGGTGAGGAAAGAGCAGGTGCAAAGGGGCCATCGTGTGACAGACTGTGGTGTGCGGCAGATGGTGGGGGCTGGAGCCGGGGGACAGGAGGGAGATGGGGAAGAAGGAGGTGGGGCAGTGTCAAGGTCTTGAACGCGATACTGGGGATGTGACTCTGTCCTATGAACACAGGATTGCTCGGGAGTGACATGGTGTGATCTAAGTTTTACAAAGACCCGCTTGGGCCCCCCACCCCAGATTGTGTCGTTCCCCCTAAATTCCCATTACCTCGAGAATAAAATCAGCCTCCTTACCATGATCCAAGAGGCCCTTCTGGTCTCACCCCTGCCCACCTCTGCAGCTTCCTCTGCACCCACGGGCCCTGCTCACTGCACTCCAGGCACACTGGCTTCTCTTCCTTCCTCAAACCTGCCAAAGTCGCTCCCTTCTCAGGGCCTTTGCACAGCTGTGCCCTCTGCCTGGAATGCCCTTCTCCTGGGTACCACCTTAGGGAGCCCCTCAGCCCCTCCCTGAGCCTGGCCCTGCAGTCCGACGCTCTCACACCTCGGGTTCCTTCAGAGCGTGCACCATCATTTATGAACCATGTGAACTGCCTGCTCGTTCATATGGTAGTTTGGTTAGTGTCTGTCTCCCCTCCCCTCCCCTCTATAACACAGTCTCCATAAAGCTAGAGATCACACAGGACTTGTATACCGCTGTCTCCCCAGTGCTTAGGACATAAGTGGTATTTGATAAATATTTACTGAAGAAATGAATAAACTAATTGCTCTGGGGGACCCCATAGCATCACCCTCATCTGTGCAAATCCTATCTTTCCAATATAAGGTCTTTTCCCCAAGACTTACCCATCTCCCGGGTCCCCCACCATGCCTAGCCTGTGTCTCCACTGCGAGGGAGGGGCCTGCGGGAGCCCCCTGAAGGCCCCGCCCCTGGATGGGCCATGCCACTCACTCACCATGCCGCTCACCACCCGGCCCACGTAGACGGGGCTGCTGCGGCGGGAGCAGTCACGGCCCGCGTTCTTCAGGAACTTGGGGTTGACATCTAGAAGGATCAGGCAGATGTCTAGGATCCCATCTTCAAACTGTGTCAGAGGAAACAAGAGGAGAAAGAGGGAGCTGGGAAAGCACCTCCTCCAGGAAGCCTGCGTTGAAGCCTCCAGCAGCTGTTTCCCGCTCTGTCCCACACAGCAGACTGGGACACTCTGGCCGAGTCTACCAAATCTCTCTGGTGGCAGCTTCTCTTGGCCCAGGAGGGAATGGAGTGGGACAATGACTGGGTGAGCCATGAGTGTGTGACGAAGAGGGTAACAATTTTCATCCAGGGCCTGGTTGGGGAGACCTGGGAATCTGGAGCAGGAGCCCATGGAATGGGCAGCCCGGTGTCCCTGGGGCTCCCCCTCAGAGTCATCTTGGGCCCTGTCACTGTCCCTTTCTCCTCTTGCTCAGCCAAATCTCCCACTTCCCCAAGGCGTGACCCACCCTGCAGAGCTGATGTCAGCCCCCTCGTCCCCCTCCAACCCAGCCCACACATGCTGCTCTGATGGGAACTGAGACAGATTCTAAATACAGAAATCCAGTCCCATCACTCTTCTGTTTCAACCGTATCCACAGTAAAACCTAGACTTCACCGTGCAACCTTCAAGGCCCTTCACGATCTGCTCCCATCCCCTTTTTGACCTCATCTCTCACCACTCACACCCACACTCACTCTGCCCAGGCTCACTGCCCCAGGGCCCTTGCATGTGCTATTTCTCTGTTCAGAATGCTCTTCCTGCTGCTCTCTGCAGGGCTCACACCTCCTCATCCTTGCCATTCAAATGTCATCTTTCTCAAAAGCAGGACCCCTTCTTGCCACCTTCCACTGGACCACCCACCTCCAGGGGCCCTTCTGTCTGCTCTTTTCCCCCCACCTCTGTGGTCCTTTCCTGGGCCAGATCTCCCTCCAAGCTGCACAACAGCCTTCCATGGTGTGAACCCTCTGTGGCTCCCTATTGCCATCGGCCTGATGTTCAGGGCTGTTCCACAACCTGGGCACAGCTGGCTTCTCCCACCTCATCTCTTGGGGCTCCTTCACACACAAGGTATGCCCCAAGCTACAATATACCTCACAGGCACGACATAAACTTTCCAACCTCTGAGCTTTCACTTGCATAGTTCCCTTGGCCTAGTATGTCGTGCACACACCTCCTTGCATGGCAAACTCCCATTTGTTCTTCAAAGCCTAGCTCAAATATTCCCTACTTCAAGAAGTACCCCCTGATCCCCATAGGCTGTTATTCCTTCCTTCCTCTAGGTCTCATCTTCCTGGACTGTGATCACCTCTAGAAGCTTTGCAAAGACCATGTTCCACAGCCCAGCACAAGCCCGGATACAAAACAAGACCCTGTGGGCGGGGCGCGGTGGCTCATGCCTGTAATCCCAGCACTTTGGGAGGCCGAGGCAGGCGGATCACGAGGTCAGGAGATTGAGACCATCCTGGTTAACACGGTGAAACCCCGTCTCTACTAAAAAAATACAAAAAATTAGCCGGGTGTGGTGGCGGGCGTCTGTAGTCCCAGCTACTCGGGAGGCTGAGGCAGGAGAATGGCGAGAACCCAGGAGGCAGATCTTGTAGTGAGCCGAGATTGCACCACTGCACTCCAGCCTGGGCGACAGAGCGAGACTCCGCCTCAAAAAAAACAAACAAAAAAAAAAACAAAAAAAAACAGGACCCTGGGAAATAAAGGAAGAACTTGACTTTGTTCTCCTTCTCAGGAGAGAATAAAAAGCCATGAAAAATCAGAGCCAATTCATTTTCTGATGTATTTTATGCATCACGGTCATACCACCATTTCATTTATATCCCACAGCAGGCTACGGGGTTGCTGAGCAGATAGTTTTGCAATTATCATCATGATATTCAGATGAGAAAACTTTGGTCAAAGCCTGAGATCATACAGGGAAGATTTCCCTATGGTTTCAGGGTAGGACCCTCCCTAGAGGGTCATTGAACATTGAAACCTGACCCAGAGGCTGCTGGGGGAAGCCTCAGGGTGAACCCCACCCCAGGAGGCCAATACCTCCTAACACACCAGGAGGTTGAGGGGCCAGGGGTGCAATGGTTCTTGCTTTGTGAGTTTTCCCAGCAGAGTCTCAAGAATTTTTACAGGTGGCTGGATGATAAATGAAATTTATCATCACCGGTTTAGAGAACCAGCCCAGGCTGGCCGGCTGGGGAGTGAGAAACCACGTGAAACAGATGAGCCATTGGCTGAGCCAGATGGTAGGAGCCTAAAGGTCAGGCTGGCTTTACTGACTCCAGCCAAGCCCAGCCTAGACAGCCATGCATGGCTGACCCACAGACTTGTGAGAAATAATAAGTGATTGTTGTTTTTTTTTTTTTTTTTTGAGACGGAGTCTCGCTCTGTCGCCCAGGCTGGAGTGCAGTGGCGCGATCTCGGCTCACTGCAAGCTCCGCCTCCCGGGTTCACGCCATTCTCCTGCCTCAGCCTCCCGAGTAGCTGGGACTACAGGCGCCCGCTACCACGCCCGGCTAATTTTTTGTATTTTTAGTAGAGACGGGGTTTCACCGTGTTAGCCAGGATGGTCTCGATCTCCTGACCTCGTGATCCGCCCGCCTCGGCCTCCCAAAGTGCTGGGATTACAGGCGTGAGCCACCGCGCCCGGCGTGATTGTTGTTTTTAGCCCCTAAATTTCAGGCTTGTTGTGCAGCAGCAGCTAGCAGATACAACCAGATCAGCAGTTCCCAAAGTATGGTTATTAGACAAGCGGCATCAGCATCACCTGGGAACTTGTTTGAAGAGCAAATTCTCAACCCCTAGCGTTTTAAGACTCTCAGTGATCCTGAGAACCACTGATCTGGGTGAGGGTTTAAAGCCTCTTCTTAGCACATGCCTAGCACACAGGGCTTACCCCAGCACAACTCCAAGTACTGCCTATTGTTTCAATACATGAGCTTTACTGTTCCCTCTTCCCCATCCCAGGATACCAACCAACTTCACAGCTCCCAAAGGCTCTCCTAGTTCTTTCTCCACCTTGAATCCAAGGCCGCCGCCTTTGCTGTGTGACCTCAGGGCAGCCTTGGCCCTCTCTGAATCTTCAGCTCTTTCAGGGCCTTTGCATCCCTGACAGCATGAAGTGGGTGACTCTGTGAGTCACTCCCACCTGTGCAGCTTTGGCTGCCCCCAGACACAGGGCCGGGCACACAGAAGGGCCTGAGATGGTTGGGAGAGACAGGGTGTGGCCCTTACCTGCCCAAAATTCCAAGGTATGTTCTTGATGAACTTGGCCGAGCCCTGGTAGATAAAGCCCTGCTGGGTGAGGACGTACTCCTGCCGCTCCTCTTCCGAGTCCAGGTACACAGCATCCGCTGCAGGCAGGAAGAAAGGGACCTCAGCTCTGGGTCTGCGGAGGCCCAGGGTCCCTGCAAATCTGGAGTCAAGGGTGCCAATTCCCTAGGCCAAGCCAGCGTCTCAGGGATCCATCCTTCTTTTAATTAGAAAAAGTAACCATTAATGAATAATCCCACATCAATGAGATAAGGTGTTATCGGTTAGTGACAACAAAGGCTGCCATTTCTTCAACACTCGCTGTGTGCCAGGACCTGCGATAAATGTATGACCTGTATTAATAAATTTAATCTCCAGAAGAGCCTTATGAGGAAGGGATCCTTGAAAGCCCCATTTTAAAGACCGGAAAACTAAGGCTCAGGAATATTTTGTAGCTAGGAAAACTGAGACTAAGGACACAGGAGCACTGGACCGGGAGTCAGGAAACTCCTGATTCTCACTTGCTGTGTGACCCTGGGTAGGCTACTTTGCCTTCTCTGCCCACCTTAACACCTCACTGTGTCAGCCCAAAATGCAGATCTGAAAGGTGCTTTGGAAATGAAAGCCCTGAGGTAGCGTGAGGGAGGCGCATGATTCAAGGCAGAGAGAACTCAGTAGCAGAGGGGAAGGCCAAGAAAGGGTTCCTGCAGCTCAGGAGAGGTGGGGTCCTGTCCAGCTTGAGAGAGTTACAGAGGGCTCCCTGGAGGAGGTGGCATCTGAATATTGTCTTGAAAAATGGTTAAGGTTTAGAGAGTTGGAACCTGGAGGGTAGCATTCTAAGCAGAGGACCAGAAAGTACAAAGCTTTCTGGAAAATGCAGGGCATTTAGTTGTCTGTGGCCAGTGAGGGGAGAAGAAGGAGCTGAGGAAGTTGGGGCAAGATGGTAGGAGCCCAAAGGTCAGGCTGGCTTTACTGACTCCACTTAACCGGTGAAGAAACTGAGGCCAAGAAGGGGCCATCTGGAGCCCCATTATGACTTTGGTGAGCCCCAGGCACTCTTGACTTCATGCGTTCCTTCCTCCATTAGAAAAAAAGTAATTGAATGTTATGACTGCCTTGGTTAATTACAGCTATCTCAATATTACATATTAAAACCTATTGTTCAACTTAAATGTTCATTTTTTTCTCCTGATTTTAAATTACATTAAAACATGTTCACGGGCCCCTAAGAGTTTCTCAGGCCCCAGGCACAGTGCCTGCTGGGTCTAATGGAGAAGCTGGCCTGGGAAGGAAGCAGCTGCCGGCCCCTCAGACCCCTGGGCTTTGTCATGCCCATCTGCAGCGACCAGCAGCCCTGACTTTCATCGTAGTGAGGAAAAATGGGAAAGAGGCCAAGTCTCTTGTGTATTCTGATCTTTGGCTCTGGAAACTTCTATAAAAATTAACCTTGAAGTCAATGAACTATAATGGCTCTGCAGCAGCCGGGGGATGTGGGATAAAGACTGAAAGAGAAAGAAGAACCCACAGTGTTTCAACATTAGAATGAGTGTCAGCACTTGTTGAATTGTCCCCACCCCAGCTCAGGATGCCAAGACTGTGACATCCCCAGCTCAGGTCCCCATCTGGTAAAGGTGGGGGCACTGGGGACGTGAAGCCTTGCATATAACTGGCACTCGATCATATTGGTCTTGGAACTGACATACAGGAGGGTCCCATTTTCCAGGCAGACCCGGCCCTTTCCCACCCATCAGACTGATTTCCTCCCGCAGCGCCCCTGCGCTCACCCCAGCCCAACTTCCTGCCTCTGCATCACCAGCTCCACAGCTCCCGCCCCGGGATGTGGGTCACTTTAGTCACTGTGCCGCTTGGCTGACCGCCACTCCAACCCGCCGCCGGGTGAGGCCAAGCAGGAGGAAGGGGGCCATCCCCCAGAACCACGCTTCCCATTCCCTGAACTCTGAAACCTTGTGGTGTGGACGAGGGTGGGGACACCAGCGTGTTCCTGTCCTGTTGGCAGAGCTGCCAACTAGTTGCTACCCTCTGCAGATTGACTAAAATTCAAAACAAACCTATGGGGCGGGGGGGATCCAGTAAGGCCACTTCTGTCCTGAGAAATCATTCCATTGGCCACAGGGTATGAAGCAAGGGTGCTCGTTGACGCATGGTCCCTGCGTGCCATGAGCCTCCAGGCACAACCTCATGTCCATCACTGGGGGCTGGACCATCCACATGGGCAAGAAACAGGACACTCAACGCCCTTAGAAAGAATGAGCAGATGTGGCCGGGCCTGGTGGCTCACGCCTGTAATCCTAGCACTTTGGGAGGCCGAGGTGGGCGGATCACCTGAGGTCAGGAGTTTGAGACCAGCCTGGCCAACATGGTGAAACTCTGTCTCTACTAAAAATACAAAAATTAGCCCGGCGTGGTGGTGCATGCCTGTAATCCCAGCTACTCGGGAGGCTGAGGCATGAGAATCATTTCAACCCGGGAGGCAGAGGTTGGAGTGAGGCGAGATTGCACCACTGCACTCCAGCCTGGGTGACAGAGAGAGCCTTGGTCTCAAAAAAAAAAAAGAAAAAAGAAAAGAAAAAAAAAAAAGAATGAATGAGCAGATGTATGCAGACCAATGTGGACAGAGCCTCACGGTGTATTGTGAGGGGAAAAAACCAAGTTGTAGGTTAATGTATACAGTGGGATCCTTTTATGTTTGTGATAGAGAGACAGAGACCTATAAAATACAGCAATTTCTCCAGGCACACACAGACTGACCTAAGGAGGTGAGCCCCCGCAAAATATCTAACAATGGTGTCCCCCAAGGAGGAGGGGTCAAAGGGGGAGGCCATTTCTCTGTAGTCTTGAAGCCCTCCCCTTCTCTCCCCTTTTTTTGAGACAGAGTCTTGCTCTGTCATCCAGGCTGGAGTGCAGTGGCACAATCCCAGCTAACTGCAGCCTCAACCTCCTGGACTCAAGCGATCCTCCCACCTTAACCTCCTGAGTAGTTGGGACTACAGATGTGTGTCATCACATCGGGCTAATTTTTGTATTTTTTATAGAGACGGTGGGTTTCGCCATGTTGGCCAGGCTGGTCTTGAACTCCTGCCTCAAGTGATCCCCCTGCCTCAGCCTCCCAAAGTGCCGGGATTACAGGTGTGGGATTACACTGCACCTGGGCTTGAAGCTTTTCTACAGAGAATGCTGTCATGGTTTACTGTTATACTGGGAAATAAAAATCAAAATATGGAAAGGCGAAAAATTTTAAAAGCTTTCTGCTCAAATATAAAATGCTTCAAAATAGAGAAGAAAAAAGATAAAGCAGTGGGCCAGCAAGAAGGTGGTTGTCTAACAGCCAGGAGGCCAGAATTTCTGCCCTTTTGAAGAGGGACACCCGATTCCCAGGAGGGGCCTGGCCCATGATGCTTCTTTCCCTGCTTTGTTTCATTAGAGCGGGAAGGAAACAGATCATTAGATCTGACTGCCTTGCTAGTTAGATGGGAAAATCGAGGCCTGGGGAGGTGACTGGCAACCCCTGCCTCCTCCCCCTTGCTCAAGTCAGTTTCCTTTGTGCCAGCTCTCCCCTCTGACTTTCTAGTTTTGTCCAAGGTTGTCCACTTATTTATTCAAAGAGATTCCAAAGGCCACTTCACCACTCTGAGCCTCAGTTTCCTGTGTGTGAAGTGGGGACATGTCATCTCCCCCTTGGGATTGTTGAGAGGCCCGACTGAGATAGTGTATAAGGAGGCAGCTGGATGGTCAAACTGCTCCTACTCACCCCCCTCCCCCAGCCCTCCCCCCAACCTCACCTCCGGGTTTCCCTTCCTCAAACCAGTCTGGGTGAGATTTAAAACAGGGCCTTCCACCTCAGCCGGGCATGGTGGCTCACGCCTGTAATCCCAGCACTTTGGCAGGCCGAGGTGGGTGGATCACCTGAGGTCGGTAGCTCGGGACCAGCCTGGCCAATGTGGTGAAACTCCGTTTCTACTAAAAATACAAAAATTAGCCAGGCGTGGTGGCACATGCCTGTAATCCCAGCTACTGGGGAGGCTGAGGCAGGAGGATTGCTTGAACCTGGTGGGCAGAGGTTGCAGTGAGCTGAGATTGTACCATTGCACTCCAGCCCAGGCAACAAGAGCAAAACTCCGTCTCAAAAACAAAACAAAACAAAACAAAACAAAAAACACACAAAAAACAGGGCCCCATGAAACAGAACCAGGACACAGTGCCCGGGCCTAGGCATCAGCTGGGCACCCTATTCCTGATGTGGGGCTTTTGAAACCAAGTCACCGCCAAGCCCCAGTTCATAGTGGTCTGGGAATATACAGGCCTCAAATAGCGAGTGAAGTCCCTTGGTAAATATGTGGAATTGGGCATATCATTCTGCTTCTTTTTATTTTTATTTTTTTAGAGACAGGGTCTCACCCTGATATCCAGTCTGGAGTGCAGTGGTGTAATCATAGCTCACTGCAGCCTCGACTTCCTGGACACAAGTGATCCTCCCACCTCAACCTCCCAATTAGCTGGGACCACAGGCGTGCACTACCACACCCAGCTACTGTTAAAATTTTTTTTTGTAGAGACAGGGTCTTGCTCTGTTGCCCAGGCTGGTCTTTAACTCCTGGCTCGCTCAAGTCATTCTCCCTCCTCAGCCTCCCAAAGAACCGAGATTACAGGCATGGATCACTGAGCCCGGCCTCATTTTGTTTCTATAAACAGGGATAACAGGAGTACTCATGTCTTGAGGGTTTTGTGAGGCTGGAGCACAGTGGGCCTCACTCAGTCCACTTTGATGTGTGTCTCTTATCCCCTGTTCTTCCCACCTCCGGTAGCCTCCTCCACGGGCGGATCCAGCCCTGCCCACCCCAACGCTGTGAGTGGATGGCGTGTGGCTCACCTGGGCACCAGGCGTTGAAGAGCAAGATGAAGTGGCCCAGCACAAAGCTGGATCCCTGGTAGCCAGTGGAGGCCTCCAGGCTGAGGCGATACAGGCCGATGGGGGCGTTGGCCGGGGTGGTGAGCTGCAGCGAGAGGGTGCAATCTTGCTGGTCCACCACGGTGGCTGTCCAGTCACCCTCCTCCACAGCATCTCTTAGTGGAAAACGGGCCTTGGTCCCGGCCTCCTGGCTAGGGGCTGGGCCTGTGGAGGGAGAAGCAGTAGCCGTGAGCTAGGGGTGGCAGGGCTGGCAGGGCAGGGCACCTACGTGGGGTCCCCCGGCTTGGGCTCCAGGCCTAGTTCTGCCACTAACCACTGAAATAAGTTTGGCAAGAAGTTTGTCTCCCTGAGCCTCAGTTTCCTCATCTGTAAAGGGGGGCTCAGAACCCCAGCCTTTCGGGGTGGTTTTGTGGGAATGCATAAAAAGCCACAGGCATACAGCATGTCCTCAACTAAAGAGTCCTCCTGAGAGAGGGGCCATGCGGCCCAGAGCCAAGGCTCAGTTCCACTGCTCTGCAATGATGTGACTCGGGACAAGCCCATCCCTCTCTCTGGGATCACCTGGCCCCATTTGTGTAGCATAGACAAGGATTAGGCAACATGCCCCAGGGCCCTCCTTTCCTGCCTACATCCTCTACCTGCTAGCGTCCCGCTTTTTCTCTCTGAGAAGGAAGCCCAGACGCTGAGCAGGAAGGGACCTCGGTCCTCTGAGAGCCCCTTGCTGTAGGCCAGCGGGGGATGCTGGCTGGCCCACACAGCCTCAAGGTGTCTGTCTCCCCAGGCCCCCCATCTGCTGTCCCCCACATCTCCATAGGCAGTTCCGAGATGCTGGTCATAACGACCCCTCACCTTCCTACAGCCTTTTACACTTCATGAAGCACCTGCTTCCTTTGAGACACCTTGCCCAGGTGAGAAAACTGAGGCTCAGAGCGAAGCGGTCTCCCAAGGATATCTTAGGAGTTTGTGGCAAAGGTCGCATCTGAAGTGGGTCTTTAGCTCTCAGTTATCTTCTACGGTGCCTCTTCTTCCCAAAGAGGACACTCCCCAGCCGGGTTCTCAAAGGCACAGTGATGGGCACACTCTCAAAGCAGCTGCTTTTCCAGGTGGAGGGGAGGGCCCGCCCCCACAGGCAGGTCTGAGTCATGGGCAGGGCGAGGAGGGGCTGGTCACTTTCTGGACATGGGTGGTGGAGAGAAGACAGAGGACGCTCTCTGCCTGGCTGGGCGGGTGCCCAGGAAAGTTTATTTTTATTCTTCCATCTCCCTCCTTGCAGCTCTGCCCACCCACTGTGGACATTATTGGGGCCTGCTCACCCAGGGGCTCCCTCCCAGCCCCCCAGCCCCCTCCTCCCTGCCAGCCAGCCCCACCCACACCCAGCTCAAATGTAACCATGAACTAACAGGCACGACACAGGCCTCTCAGGCCCTGTCCAAGTGCCAGGGGCCGACTGGAAGCCTTTGAATGCTCCCTGACTTCCAGAGCTGGCATTTGGGGAGGAGCCGTGCAGGCCTGGGGTCCCAGACCCACCCTAGGTCTGGCTCCCGGACTCTGCCCCTGAGCGCTGTGTGACCTGGGCCACATCACCAGGCCTCTCTGATCTGCTTTCTTATCCAAGAAGAAAACAGGCTTAGGCCACATGCCTGGGAGGGTCCAATCTCAGGTTCGAAACTGGCTCTATGAACTTCGACAAGTTACTTAGCTTCTCTATGCCACAGTTTTCTCATCTGTAAAATGAGGCCAGTGGCAGTACCTCCCTATAAGGTTGTTGTGAAGCTTAAAGAGGACAGGCATGCAAAGCATCCCACAAGGCACCTGGTGTATAGTAAGTGCTCAGGAAATCATAGTTAGTCTTGTTCAGTTTTCATGAACGCCTCCTGGCTCTGTTTAGAGGGTTCCGTGAGAGAGTTCATAGAAAGCATTTTGAACAGTGACCAGCTCACAGTAATCATGCAGGAAATGTGAGCTATCGTCAGTGTTATTAAAAGGGGCCATTAAAAGTCTGAATTCTCAGGCCAAATAGCAGATCGTGAGGACTGGAGTGGAATGTAGAAATTGTCTAGTTCGATTGAAGAACTTCACAGATATGGAAACTGAGGTTGAGAGGGGTGGTGCTGGGGTGACCAAGCATCACAGTTTGCTCAGGACAGCCTCAGTTTACGCCTGTGGTCCCAGCATAATTCTTAAGGGTGCTCCTTCCAATCTCAGAAATGTCCCTGCTCGGAGATCAATGATCTGGTCTCTGTGGCAACAGGCCTGGGCCAGATCCCATCATCACTGTCGCTGTTGACATGTCACCCTTGGGGACAAGTCAGGAAACGCATTTCCCTTTCTCTCTATCTTGGGGCAGCCATGCACACACACTCACACACTCCTTTCTTCCCAGATCCTGGGGGAACAGGAGAAGGACAGGCTGCCCCACGGTCCACCCGCTGCTCACGTAAGCTGACTTCACAAATTTCTTGGCTGCGGTTCTACACCATCCTCTTTGTGGGACCAGAGGCACCATGAGGGCCACTCTGGGCCCAAATGACCACAGGGAGCCTAGGGGTCCTGGCCACTATCCCAGACCTTGGTGGCCGGGCTGGGATGGGGTGGGTGGGCAGAACCTTCCAGAGTAAAGCCTTCTATCAGCCTCATAAGGGTTCCTTTCACTCCTCCAGGCTGACTTCACTCCCACTGTGACTGCCACACCCCCTCAAACCCCGACCCCACCTTGGAGGGAACTTTATCCCTCTGACAAGGATGGCATTTGTCTAGTGTGGCCTGGACCCCATAACAGAGTCTGTCGGGTCTCAAACTGTCTGGGTGAAAACACACAACATCTAAGAATGTGTGGGGTCAGGCCACATGCTCCATTTGCTGAGTGACCTTAGCCAGCTCTCCTGCTTCTCTGGGCCTCAGTTTCCCATCACAAGCTAGAATGTTCCCACACAGGAGCAGAGTCAGCTGGCCAGGCCTTGAGCCGGGCGCTGACCCAGGCCAGGCCTGGAGTTGGGGGAGGGCCGGTTTCCTGGTATTGTCCCTCAGGCTTCCCCAGGCCCCGGGAATTTCTTGGTTGCTTGGACAGGGAAGCTGTGTGCACTCTGTACTCAGAGATCTGGGCTCTTCCGTGGCTGCCTACAGGGGCTGTGGAAGTGACCAGGGCAGGTTGGTCATGGTTTGAGATAAGTTGGTGGAGACTGGAGGACAGAGATTAGCTTGCTGAGGTGGGAAGGTCAGCAGCGGCCCTTCACCCAACCCCAAACTCAGGGCCCTAATTACCTAACACTACGCTGCCCAGACAATTGGAGGAGAAATAAGAAAGGGGACATCTGGAGAGTGAAAGAAGAGGAAAGAAGGCAGCCTTATCCTCAGCGAACGAACGCAGGAGCAGAAAAGCAAATCCCCCATGTTCTCACTTATAAGTGGGAGAGAAATGACGAGAACGTATGGACGCATAGAGGGAAACAACACACACTGGGGCCTCCTTGAGGGTGGAGGGTGAGAGGAGGGAGAGGAGCAGAAAAAATAACGCTTGGGTACTAGACTTAGCACCTGGGTGACAAAATAATCTGTACCACAAACCCCCGTGACACGAGTTTACCTATATAACAAACCTGCACATGTACCCATGAACCTAAAATAAAAGTTTTAAAAAAGAAAGAAAGAAAGAAAAATAAATAAAAAAGAAAGTAGAAATCACAGGCTGCCCAAGCCAGCAGCTCATCTACCATTCCATTTCACAGAGGAACACACTGAGCCCTGGCAGGCACTTGTGATAAATGCGCCTGCTGCAGGGACATAGGGATGAAAAGCCTCACTCTGCAGTCGGGGTTTGAAGCCTTCTGTGTCCCTGACTCACTGTGTGACTGACCCTCCTGAGCCAGT
Source organism: Pan paniscus (assembly GCF_029289425.2). NCBI lineage: Eukaryota > Metazoa > Chordata > Mammalia > Primates > Hominidae > Pan > Pan paniscus. The sequence goes on from NC_073270.2 coordinate 43,883,182, forward strand.
GAGTTGACCTTTCTGAGCCTCAGCTTTCCCATCTGCAAAATGGAGTCCTTTATAACTTCTAAGCTGCGAGGATTCAAGACAAGCATCCGTTCGGTGGGTGCCCCACAGATGTTGTGATTTTCACTATCATAAGTCTGACTCTTCTCAGGCCACCAGACCCAGCCCTTAACTGCCATGTACCCTAACTTTTCACTTCATAGAGGGGGAAACTGAGGCTGGAGGGTCAGAGACTTGCTGGGGGCTCCTTGGCTCTGTTAGCAAGAGATCTTTGGGGGCCAGTGTGCTTGTGGGGGAGCCCCTGGGCAGTGGGTGTGTCTCCACCAGGAGGGCAGAGGCAGGGAGGAGAAGGATGGAGGAGCTATCCGAGGCTAAGCTGCAGTCCCCATGATAAGCCTTATCAACGGCCTTCTAGTTCAATGCAGGCCTCAGCCAAGGAATGCTTGCTGCCATCTCTGCCCTCGGAGACTTCAGAAACAGCTGGCCTTTCCCAACCCGAGTCCTAGCCAGGTGGCCCCTCACTGACCTCAAGGGAGTGGCTGCCACCGGAAACCAGCCCCACTGATTTGGCATTTGAGGCCATTTTCCCAGGAATGGCCAACAAAGAAAATTGCGCATCACGCATCTGGGGATGAGATGCCTGGGGACATGGTGTCCCTTTACCTATCCCTGGGGCCCCAGTACAAAGATAAGCAACAGCTGCAAATATCTGCAGGCCCTCCCCCATAGCAGACACTTAACAACCTTCCAATGTGAGGGCTTTCAGATGATGAAACTCAGGCTCAGAGAGGTTAAGTAATTTGCCTAAGGTCACACAGCAGGTAGGCAGCCCAGCCTGCGCTAGAATCCTGGTCTTTCTGTCCAGCCCCGGAGATTGAGGCAGCCTCCTAATGCTTGGAGAATGAACTGCTGGGACCCAGAACTGCCCACATAGAAGGCTGAAGCTAGCTGGGCTCTTTCTCTGCCACCCAGGCCTGATTTGGGCCTGATCCCAGTGCCTGGCTGGGTTGCGTGGATTTCAGGCAGCAGAGAGATTAGAAAGTTGTTTTGATATGGGAAAGGGCAGACAGGTTCTTTTTCTTTTTTCTTTTAAGGTGGTGTCTTGCTATGTTGTCCAGGCTGGATTCAAAGTCCTAGGCTCAAATGATCCTCTCACCTCAGCCTCCCAAATAGCTGGGATTACAGACATGTACCACCATGCCTGGCTTGTGGATAGGAATTTTTTTACTAGAGACAGGGTTTCTCCACGTTGGTCAGGCTGGTCTCCAACTCCCAAACTCAGGTGATCCGCCCTCCTCAGCCTCCCAAAGTGCTGGGATTACAGGTGTGAGCCACCACACCCAGCCTGTGGATGGGATCCTGATCAACTTTCCTGGTTGAAGGCTGACCTGCAACCCTGGTGATAATAGGCTTTCAGGAGCTCAGGGGTCCAGAGGCACAGACTTGCTCACAAAGCTGGTGGTCTGCCGTGACATCTCCTTCCTTTCTGGGCCTCAGTTCCCTCATCTCTAAAATGGGGCTGATGACAGGTGGCAATCTCCCAGGGAACAAAGAAGGTAAAGTTATTATTTGTCCTGTTCTCTGTCAGGGTTCTGGGGCATGTCAGGGTGGAGAGGAAGTGGTGGTGGTGGTGGTGGTGGAGTGGGGTTGCAGGTACTCACCGGTCACGACACTGAAGGTGAGACTGTCTACACTGGCCTCGTAGTTGCGGCCCTCAAAGTGCAGGGTCAGCCAGAAGGGCTGGCCCCGTCGCACCACCAGCTTCTCCCGGCACAGGTCGGCTGTGTGGTGGTCTCGGCCATTGGTCTCCAGCTCCAGATCACACCTCTCTAAGACCAGCTCTATGGAAACAGAAGGAGACGCATGAGCCTCGGGGGCATCCTTCAGACCCCCAGTGATGCACCTGCCCTCCCTAGACATGGGGGCCTTGTGCCCTCTTACTCCCCACAAAGCACAGCCATTGTTTCGACTGACCTCTCTCCCCAGCCCTGGTCACACAGGGGCTGGGTGGGGCCCAATCTCTCTAACCCTTTTTTTTCTTTTTAATTTAATTGAGAAAAGGTCTTGCTTTGTTGCCCAGGCTGGAGTGCAGTGGTGTGATCATAGCTCACTGTAGCCTTGAATTCCTGGGCTCAAGGGATCCTCCCACCCCAGCCTTCTGAGTAGCTGAGAGGACAGGCGTGCACCACTAATTTTTCATTTATCAGTGAGCTGGGACTATAGGTATGTGCCCAGCTAATTTTTTCATTTTTGGTTTTGCCATGTTGCCCAGGCTGCTCTCGAACTCCTGGGCCAAGTGATGGCTCCTGCCTTGACCTACCAAAGTGCAGGTGCGAGCCACAGTGCCCAGCTTTGCCTAAATCTTTTAATCACAAGGTTGTGACCCCCTGTGGCACTTCCTAGCTGTGTGACCTCCAGCAGCCATGGGACAAGCAGTATCTACCTCCCAGGGCTGGTGTGAGCAAGAAATGAATTAATGCATGTAAAACACTTAGTACAATGTCTGTTGTGTAATAAATACTCAATAAACACGAGCTATTCTATTGCTATCAGAGGGTTCTTTTGGTTTAAGCAGGGGCAGTATTTGGTACAGGTCAATTACATGGCCTTTGCCTTTAGATCCAATGTTCAATTCACAGGAAATACCCAGGGCTGAGGAAGAAGTTAAACACAGAACCAGGATGCAGTTGACAAACTTCATATACTGGGAAACTATTGACAAAGGGTCCGGTTTCTTTAATAAATAGATTGCAAGAAAGAAAATGAAAAAAACATTGAAGAGAGAACCTATAAAGAGAAACTTAAACCCGTTGTGATGTATTGATCTATTTGGATCTTGATTTCAAAAAAGTATTTTAAAACATTTATTACATGTATGAGACAACTGGAAATTTAAATACCGATGGCATAATGGTGATATCAAAGAATTTTTGTTAATTTGTTTGTGTTAAAAAAAAGAGAGTCCTTATCCTTTAAAGGCATATACTGAAACATTGACAGATGACATGATGTGATGTCTGAGATGAAGGTGCGCAGGGGCAGGAGACACCACGGAGGTCAGGGCTGGGTGATGAGGACATAGGAATTTATTAAACAATTCTGTCTATTTTTGTGTATGTTCAATATTCTCCAAAACAAAACATTTTTAACATGATAGGCGCTTTGGAGACTTCCAGAGGTAGGTTTTAGTTCTGCTGTGTTGCTGTGTGAGCCTGGATAAGTGTCTCTCCCTCTCTGTGACTCCTCCTCTGAAGTCTCAAGGGGCTGCTGTGAGTCTAGAAGATGTGTTGGGAACCCCCTTCCCCAGGGCCCAGCCCAGGACAGAAGCTTGATATGCGAAAGTTCCATTTACAGTTTCAGATGGAGCAGAGGACCAGGGCACGGTCAGGGTGACAGATGGGTGGGGGTCTTGGGGGAAAACAAATCTCATAAACCTTGGCAAGCTCAAGGTCAAGATTGGGAAGCCCTTAAGGTGGGAGGAGTGGGCAAGACAGACTCTCTGAGTGTGGAGCCACTGGACAGCATGTGGTCCAAGTGAGGCCCAGGGGCAGGAATTTGTTCAAAGTCACGCCGCAAGTTGGTCCTTGCAGTGGGAGAGCCCAGGTCTCCTGTTCACCATTGACTATTCCAAAAATGAGATGCGAAGTGCCTTGTGTGTGAATTATCTCAACTTAAATCCCAAAACAATTCCACTTACATAGATGCTATCATGATTCCCATTTTGTAGACAAAGACACCAGGTGGCTCCAGGTCCCAGAGCAAGTGGCTGCTTTGGGATTGGAATCCAGAGCTGTAGGATTCTGTAGGATTCTGCCCTGGGAACCACCTCACTACAGCTCAGTTTGTTCTCCAGCCCCTCTTATGACCACTCCTTCGCCACCATGTCCTGTGTTGTTCTCAAACCTGGGGGCAGATAGTTCTGCGCCACTGAAGTATCAGGGATGTCGGTCCCCGTGTAATCACAACAGAAGAGACCTCAGTGGCCAGAAGGAAAAACTTCCTGCTGGCCTATTGCGGCGAGGACATGTTGTTTTTGGAAACTTCAGACCCAGGGAGCTTGAGCAGGAAAGAGGCCATTGTTGTTCCCATGGAAGACCCTGGAGATACGGCCAGTCCCTGGGCTGTGGGAGCTGGGGCATTTTCTCCATCTGTTGTCCGAAGAAGGGTTTCCAGAAATCATGCCCAGCTCCAAAGATGCAGGTCTAGAATTGTAGGATTTATAGGATTTCTGCACTTAGAAAGGGCCTAGGTCTTCTAGGCCAGTGAGACCTCTGTCAGAAGTGGCCACTGTGACATGGGGCTGGAGGCTCATCATAACTGGCATCTCCAGGATCTCCCAGCCCCACTGAGCCCTGCTTTTGAGCATGGGGGTGAGAAGATGCATTGAGGACAAGCGGCCACCGAGGCGACACATCACAGTGTGTTGGGAGCTGGGTCCGAGGGAGGCAGGTGGCTGAGATCACACAGCAGGGTCAGGTGGGTCCACAGTTCCTGCCACCCATTCCTGCTCCACCTGCCCCATGTCCCTGTCCCACACCACTTCCTGGGGGTTGCAATGGGTGCAGAAGCCATCCCCAGATGAACTTGACCCAAGAGCCAGCTGGGATTCTGGGTCCAGCAGTGACATCCTCCATTGTAGAAATCCCTCCAGCTGGGACCTACGACAGTGCTGCTTGTGTGTGTGGGGGGGAGTCAGGGGCACCAGTATGAAATTAGTTAAGCCTCTGTTCCACTCCTCTCGTTCCTCACAGATGCACCAAAGGCTGGAGCAGAGGACCAGGGCACGGTCAGGGTGACAGATGGGTGGGGGTCTTGGGGGAAAACAAATCTCATAAACCTTGTCCTATAAAATAAGGACACTGTTGTCCTTATTTTATAGGCGAGACTCAACAATTGGCCAAGGTCTAGGGTTGCAGAACGTGAGGGCGGGAAGAACAAGCCTGATTTCCGAAGGCTCCTGGATAGGATGCCGAAAGCTCCTCTCTGGCCGCTGGAGCCAAGGACTCAGCCAGGCTTGGCTTGCACACCACCGGCGTGGCATGCACACCACCTGGTCCTGGCTGGCAAGAACCACCCAAACCTAAGTGTTCTGAGGCCAGGCCAGCACCCCCTGCACAGCTCCAGGCACACATCAGAGAGCCAGCCCCCACTGACTGACTGAGGACACGTGCCAGTGGTCCGCCAGGACTTTACAGTTTACAACATCCCGTCGCGTTCCATTGCCTCACCTGATCCAGGGAGGCAAGGGTTAATGGTTATGCAGTGTGGATGGGGAAACTGAGGCTCCAAGCAGCATTGAGACGCCTCCTCACCCAGCCCGGTCTGCCTGTTGCTCTCCAAATCAGGACTTAGGGATTCAGCTCCCACCGGGTCCTGACCCCCAATGCCCCGGGGCCCCTGAGTGGCGGCTGCGGTGACTCTGATACTCACCCTCGGCCATGGTCGGGCGGGGGCGGTGGCTCCTTCCACTGGCGGCGAGACCCTCCAAGTGCGACCACTGGCGGCTGGCACTGCCGAGGCGGAGAGCGGCGCTAACTTATAGCCCGCTTTGGGGCGGGCCGGGGGCGGGGCCCCGCGGGAAGGCGGCGACCTGGGAGGCCACCCATTGCCCAGTCCCCGGCCCACGCCGCCAGCGCTGGGGCTCACCCAGGGGACCGGAGCCCGAGGGAGGGACGGCGGCCGGACGAGGGCGCCCCCTGGGGGAGCGGACAGGGACACACAACTAGCCCAGGATACAGACACACCTGGACCCACAGACTCAGACCTTGGAGAACAGACACCTGGACACACACGCTCAGACACAGACACACGCAACACCCTCACAGAAACACACAACGGAACCGGGGTGCACCTGGACACACAGATGTGGACTCTTAAGTCAGATCTGGGATCAAGAACACCTCCCCACCCCCAACACACACACACACACACGCACACACTCACACACATACTCAGATATACATACACGGAGAGCAGACGCAGACACACCAAGACAGGGCTGTGGAGATACACACAGAAACACAGATACACTCCCACAGATACACCAAACACGGCTGGCCACGCAGACACAGTGACATGGATACAAATTCAGATTCGAATGGCAGACACACACCAGGACATAGATACAGCCTGACACAGCCAGGTAGCCTTGACCGCGAGCCACACACAGCTGTGGACACAGATGAGCAGGTGTCCAGAGGCACCTGGCACACACACAGACCTCCCAGACACCAATGCCACTGTCAGATGTGGACGCAAAATCAGAGAGGGCACCCACAGACACACAAAGATGTGGCTACTCAGAGGTAGACACACATGCAGGCATGGACTCAGGTACAGACATGCAGACACACCTGAAAAAACAGACACACCCATGTCCCTTCCTGTAGCAAAACCCAGATAATCCTCCGATCTCACCCATCCTTGTATCTGTCTAATCAGCCATCCATCTAATCAGCCATCCATCTACCCATCCATCCACTCACCCATGCATCACCTACCCCCCCACCTATCCATCCACTCATCCCTTCACCCATCCCTCCCTCTGCCTTCTCTTCCCTCCCTCCCTCAATCCATCCATCCACTGAGCTTTCTTGAGGCCCCACTGTGTGCCAGAAAGGAGCAAGACTAACTTTCCAGGGACTCAGCCTAGGACTTCTCGAACCTGGCAACCAGGGGTCCTATCTCTCATCCTGGTATCTCTGGTCTCTTGGTCTCCTGTGCTTCCGGATCCACTGTGAGCCCTGAGCGGGAAGGGTTCCTGGAGAGACAGAGGCCCACGGGGCTTCCCTGGCACTTTTTCCAAAACAAGCTCTACATTCCAGAGCAAGCTCTACATTCCAGAACAAGCTGTACATTCCGGAACAAGCTCTACATCTATTGATGAATTTGGAAGATAGAAGTAGCCCCCGTCTCCATTCCTAGGTGACACATGGCTCAGGGAAAACAACCCGTGTTGCTTCAGTGGATATTTCTCCCTGGGTCAAATGGGCTCTGGCTGGAGTCTTAGTGAACAAACCCACAAAGAGTGTTGGGCCCAGCTGACCCGTAATTGCCCCATTTTACAGAGATTGTTGCAGAAACTGCTCCCTGCAGCTGGTGAAAGCTTGGAGGAAAGAGCAGCGTGAGGAGAATCACCCGACCGAGAGGGAAGTCGGCCAAGAGGCCGGGGTTCAAGTTCCCACTCTGCCCCTGACCAGCTGTGTGGCCATGGGCAGGATTTTGCCTCAGTTTCCTCCTCTGCAAAATGGGGGAAAGAATCCCTCCCTCACAGGCCTGAGTAAGACTCAATCTAAATGACCAAGGTTGGGTGCCTTATACGTGGTGAGCATGCAATAACTGGGGCCCTGAGATTTGGCATGGAAATATCAAGTATCCCAGCACCTGGCTATTTTGGGACCTCAAGGAGAGACGGGAGGCATGGGGACAGTCAGTTCTGCAGAACAAAGGCTGTGTTTCCACAGGCGTTAGCCCTGCCCCAGATGAAAGGATGGGTTTGGCCTTTTCTACCAGGTATTTTTTCCTTTAAAACCCTCAGCCTGGGAGCTCCCTAGAAGACAGGGAGCCACCTAAGTATTTTATTTTTTTGAGACAGGGTCCCACTCTGTCACCCAGATCGTGCAGTGGTGTGATCTTTGCTCACTGCGGCCTCCATCCCTCGGGCTCAAGCGATCCTCCTGCCTCAGCTTCCCTGAGTAGCTGGGACTACAGGAGTGCGCCACCACGCCCAGTTAATATTTCTAATTTTTGTAGAGATGGAGGTCTCACTATGTTGCCCAGGCTGGTCTCAAACTCCTGAGCTCTAGTGATCTGCACGCCTCGACCTCCCAAACTGCTGGAATTATAGTCATGAACCACTGTGTCCAGCCCACGAGAGATTTTTAAACTCTTCTTGACCACAGTGTCCAGCATGGTGCCTGGCTCACCACCAGCCCCCAAAAGTGTTTGATTTGAGAAATCATCAGTTCTATCAGCAGCAGCACCAGCCCCATTCTGAACATTGTTATTCCCTCTTCCTGCAGGCCTGGACTTAGTTCATTACACAGAGTGGGTATGTCACGCAGCTCTGGGTTTAAATTTTGGCCTCCTCACTGTGTAGCCATGTCCACTACACAGCAAGTCACTTAACCTCTGTGCCTCAGTTTCCTCATTTGTAAAATGGGGGCAGTATTGGTACCCACTCCACAGTGTCATGAGGACTGAGTGAGCTAATTCATGGAGAGTTTGTACAGCAGCAGCCAAACAGTCAGCCCTCAATGGATGCTGGCTGTGAGAAGAATCCCATTAGATTATTCCTGGATCCCAGCACAGGGCTTAGCACAGAATTCCAGGCCTGTCCCGCACCCAGCCAGCTGCCCCCACTTCCTCTCCCACATTCCACAGAACTATGGCCACCTGAGTGACGCATGGCGTTGAGCAACCCCAGGATGTGGCCAGCCGGGGTCAGGACTGGCTTCTAGGAAGGTGGCAGACAAAGGCCAGAACCCAGGCTTGGCCCAGAGACCTGGATTCCAGTCCCAGTGACCAGGCACCCTTGCCCCTCTCTGGGCTTCAGTTTTCCCATTTGTTCAAAGGGACTGGGAAACCGTGCCCTGTCTTACCTCACCGGGGCTGTAAAGGTTTCAAAACTCCACTGAGTCCCAGAGAGGGTGATCATGGCCTCAAGATCCCCAGACACTGCAATCAGGGCCCTTTGTCATCTATTCAGGGGAAGTGTTGTGCAATGCTTAGAGCAGGAGGGCTGTGAGGTCACTCTTGGCTGTGTGACTCTGGGTAAGTTGCTAGGCCTCTCTGAGCTTCAGTTTCCTCCTCTATAAAATTGGTATCGTAAGAGTCCCTGCAACTGGGGATTAGAGATAATGTTTCTACAGTGCTTACAGGTCACATAGTAAGTACTCAGTAAATGTCACCTAAGCTTTATGATGATGTCATCAAGAGTCAGGACCCTCTCCAGAAAAGGGAGAGTCCCCGTGTGTGGGTGAAGCAGGCTGCAGTCAATGTAGCATATTTATTTGGTGGGTGTTGCTCAGAAAGACTCTCTGTCTCACAAATAAATCTTGTTCTCACAGCCACTGATGCCTAGAATCCCAGCGTTAGAGAGATTCAGTCCCTTCCACAAGGATTCTCAAGCCTCAAGGTGGAGACAAAGGTGAATATTTAGAAACTTTGGAATAACCCACTACCAGTCAGATATTCCATTTAAACCTCACAGTATGATTCTTATCATTTGTTAAATGAGGAACCCTGGGTTCAGAGAGGGGAAGTGCCTCACCCAAGGCCACACAGTCAGGAAGTGGGAAAGCAGGGCCTGTGCTGGCTCCGCCGAGGTTCAGAGGTCAGTCCTGTCTCCCCGTGCCCTGCAGGGCAGTCCTCAGGGGCCTGGGCCATGTCCAGTTCTACAGCTTTCAGCAAGTGAGGCCTCCAAGGACTGCAGCCTGTGCTCCTAACACATGGCATGTGGTATACACTGGGTGCTTGATAAATGTTTATGGCCTGAGGGAGGAATGAGTTACCCACAGCTGGAGAAAGAATAGAAGGAAGGAAGGAAATACAGAAACAAGATTAAAGTTCAGAAAGGTTGGAGAAACTGCCTAAGGTCACACAGCATAACCAGGCTCTCAGGCCCTGGCTCAGCTCAGCCACTCCTCAAGGACAAGGTGCCTCCAGGCCAGAGACAGACGTAGACAGCTGATGTGAGAGGGAGGGAGGGCGGGGTGGGCAGGAGTGTGCCAGGGCATCTGGAGGCTTTTCTACCAACTACTGACTAACCGGGATGAGCAGTGTCTGGTGTGAGGGAGCACAGGGAGGGTGGCAGGCTCTCCTGAGGTGGGATGGGGTGGGGTAGGGGTGTTAGGTTGCGGACTTAAGGAAAATGTCAGGAGGCAGGCGTGACCTTTCAAGCCCTTTGAGAGAATGGCCTGTCTGGGGCAGGATCTGGGTCTCCCAAGCTGTGGGGGACAGAGAACAGGGCATCTGTCGAGGGAGGGAGGATTCTTCCAGTGTGTCCACTTTGCAGATGGAGAAACTGACCTGGTCGTCTTGTCCTCAGCTCTGACTCCACAATGTACCACCCTCCAGGTGTAGCGCATCCCCCTTCCACCGTCCCTGCAGCCGGCATGGGGTCCCAGCCCCTTGAGCTTGATGGGCCATGGGCAGGCGCTTTTATTCACTTCTCCGAAGCGTCAGTTTCTGCTTCTGTAAAAGTGAGAATCACATCCCAGACCTCATGAGGCACTGAAGGCCCTGCAGGGCTGACCCAGCTTACCCTTCAATCACATCTTCCACATTCATCCCTTCCAGCCTCACCAGGCATGGTACTTGCCCTCATATGAGCCCTGCAAACACCCACCTCTAGGGCTTTGCTCCAGCTGTGCCCTCTACCCAGGATGGCCTTCCCTCTTCACCTATTGAAGTTTAACCCAGGCTTTACCCACCCTCCGGAAACCCACCCAGAGACTTCCTTCTTGCTCTATTGGCCCCACACCCACAGGACATAGTCACAGCCTAACTTGTATAAGTTCTAGTGTTTGTGTATCTCTGTCTCCCTCCATCCACCTGGCTCTCAGTAGCTGCTCAATAAAGGCTTGTTGAATGAATTAATGACCGTACCAGGGGTTCTAAGGAGGAGAGAGAGATAACTTGTTCAAGCCCAAGACAGGTTCTTGGGGTTAGCCCGGGAGCTCTGATAGGATTTGTGGTGCCAGTTGCCCCTGGTAGGACCAGGAATCAGGGTGAGGTGCTAGGGCCTCTCGCAGCCTTTGTTGTCTGCACCAGAGATGAAAGATCTGGGTCTGACTTACCCTCCAATCATATCTTCTACAATCCCAGGACAACCATTGGGAGATAAACAAAGGACAGACCTGGGGATGTGTGGGTAGCAGAGTAGGAATACCCACTGCTGGGCCTCAGAGGGGGCAACAGCCTTTCCCCAGGCCACACAGCAAGTCAGGGCAGAGTCAGGGTGGGGCTCCAAACACTATAGAAGTAAGTAGTGGCCCTGTACCAGCCAGGTATGATTGCACAAGACTGTTCAATTTCTATGGGAACAGATAAGTAAATATACATACAGTACATACATATAAACATACAGAAGAAGGTTTGGAAAACTCCAGTCCAAATTGCTGGCAGTGGTGGGAGGAGATATGGGAGTCTATGACTGGGGGACAGGCAGTGGTAAGTTTTGAAATTTGAGAAAGCTGTTTTTATGTAACTTGGAATTGGGTGTTGCATTTAACAAGGAGTGGGAAGGAAGATGAGGCTCAGATGCTGGAACCGGCAGTGAGTCCCTGTGGCAGGGGCCACAGCTCCAGGCTCCAACTTGCCCTCCTCTTATTGGCTGTGGCCTCCTCTTCTACAAAAAGGACTCAACACAACACGCCATCCTGCTGGGCTCAAAGGATGAGATCAGAAGAAACGGGAGATAAGGAAAATAAGTCAATTCTATTATTGTTATTATGATGTGGCTCCAGTTCCTAGCAATCCAGACACCCGAGGGAACGGGGAGTTTTAGGATCTTTTTGGAGAACAGAGTTCTGGCCATCTCTGGCAGCAAGATTTGCTTTTCTCATAGGACTCAAACTGACAATCCGATTATCCCTTCCCTAGCACACGACCCTAACAAAGATGGTCATCTGATATGACAACTCCAAAAGATGAGACATTAGGGCTCAGGAAACACTAGAGGTGGGAGGTGCTGAGAGGGTCAGAAAAACCACACAAGCAGGACCGGAGCTCTGACATTGACAACAGATGGCGTCATTTGGTGTTGGGATAAACAATCCTGCTCATTCTGTGCAGATAGAGCAGGGCAATTGTCAATGATTGCCGTGGTGACCCAGAGCCATCCTATGAGTAGAGAGACTTTGTGACTTGCACATTAAGCCCACAAGACACTTTTAACTCCCTTCTGGGTTCTTCTAGCAGTAGCAAGGTTCAACTACAAGGACACGGGCCTGGGTTCAAATCCAGCTCTGCCATCGACTGTCCTGTGTGATCTTGAATGAATCACAGCACATCTCCAAGCCTCAGTTTTCCCCTCTGTGAAATGGGGGTGATAAAAACAGTGCCTACATTACAGGATTTTTGTGAAGGTTATCACCATTCTTGGCAGACAGTAAGCATTCAAATAAAGGTGGTTGATTACTCAGCAATAAAAAGGAAAGATGGATTGACACATGCTACAACAAGGATGAACTTCCAAACCATCACGCTAAGTGAACACAGCCAGTCACAAAAGACCACATATCATCTGATTCCATTTATACAAAACACCCAGAATAGGCAAATGCATAGATATGGAGGGTACATCAGGGGTTGTCAGGAGCCAAGGGAAGGGAGAAAGGAAGAGGGAGGAATGAGGAGTAACTGCTAATGGGTACAGGGTTTCTTTTCGGGAGTAAAGAAAACATTCTAAAATTGGATGGTGGTGATGTTTGCACAAATCCGCAAATAGACTAAAAGCCATTGAATTGTACACTTAAATGCATGATTTTTATGGTATGTGAAATATATCTCAAAACGTGGTTTTCAAAAATGTTTGAAAGATTTAAAATAAAAAAGCCAGGAATAAAGCTCTGAAAGTCTTTGCAATATTGTCTCATTCTCAAATAAAAAAAAAAATCTAAGAGAAGCTGCACATGTATGTGCCCAAGGAGATGTCTCTAGGAGGGGTCTTTACAGCATTGTCTGTTATGGCAAAAACCCATCACAACCTAAGTGCCCAGTAGACGGGGTTGGATAAAGCAGCCATGCCTGGAAATATTACTCAGCAGTTGAAAGAAAGAAGAGACAGTCTCCTGTGTGTGGACATGAAAAGAATTCCAAGTCATAATGTAGAGTGAAGAAAGCACATTGCAGGACATTGCATGAAGTACGATTCCACCAGACTGTTCAATTTCTATGGGAACAGATACAGTACATAAATGTAAACATACAGGAGAAGGTTTGGAAAAATCCACTCCAAATTGCTGGCAGGGTGGGAGGGGATATTGGGGGCCATAACCAGGGGACAGACGGTGGTAATGAAAGGTGATTTCAGTATTCCCTGGAAGGTGAGAAAAGTCTTCTGTGAAGAAATAATGTTATCTATCACTTAGGTAATTAAAGATTAATTTTACAAAAAAAAGAATAACCTGTTTTACATTTAGAATTAAGCTTTTATTAAAAAAGGAGATACTCCAAAATAAATAAATTCTGGCAAAGTAGATAGAAAAAAGTAAAGTCGAAGATAAAGGAGAAAGTGAATGTGCCCCCCACAAAGCCCACAATCAACCCCTAAAATACTTTTGTTAATATTGGCACAGTCTTGCAGAACCAAACCCAAAAACAAGCACATGAATAAATAAGAAATTCAAGATGAGAATTGAATCACATCTAAGAAACGTAATTTTGAGGGCTACACCAAGTTTCTGTTTACTTCACAAACTGTTTATGTCTCAAAGTGCTCCTGCAGCACCACCCTGGAAAGTGCTTGAAAATCTTCTATTTTGTGATTTTGTGTCAATGAAGGTTCAGAGAGGTGCAGTGTATTGCCCAAGGTCACACAGCTCAGAAAGGGTGAAGCAGGGGTGCCGAGAAGTGCTTGCTGGAATATCATGCAAGGGGAATTAAGCCTGCGTCGTGGGTGCCTGGCCAAGCTCCCATGGCCATGTGGGGCTGCTGGAGACACGGAGGGATGAAGCACCAGCATACTACAGCATTCCCCTACATCCCTCCCACGAGGCTGAGTCATTGGCTGTGTCTGCCTGGCACACCCAGTTCAGTCAATAAGAGTCAAACACACTTTCATTCATGGAAATAAATGACCCTTTGGGGGCAGTGGCGGAGCTCGTTTGACTAAATTGAACACAAGTTTGGCTAAACTGACCACTTGTTTCTCCTGCCTGTCTGATGAGCTGCTTGAGTGACGTCTGGCTGAACTGAGTGCTTGTAGGTCTGAAGGAACATTCAGCTTGACCCAGTTAGTTTAAATCCCTGTCTTCGCACCTGCAGAGGGGCTGCCGTCACCTCGTGCCAGCATCACAGGAGACGGGAGGTTTGGCCTCAGTCCTGGAAGGGCAGGGCTCAGTCTCCAGAATAATAAACCCCACACACATGTACAGGCATCTCTAGTTGGTGGTGTCCTCTTTGTAGGCACAGCGAGTCCTTTGTTTTGCCTCTGGCTGACTGCTCTTTTCTATAGGTTTGTTGATACTGTCAAACTGTCAATCAAGTGGCCCCACCCAACTCTAGTTAAGGACAGGTCTGGGACCCAAACTCAGCCTACCAGACGCTCTTCTGGGACTTTGACTCTTACAACTCTGACACAAGTTCTAAATAATGGTTGAAATTTGCTGGTTCATGTCTAGAACTACGTCAGCTCTCATCTTTTCTAAAGTTGGGCTTTTTCGCTGTTTATTTGATTTTTTAAAAGTCATATTTATGGAGTTAAAATTTACATACAATACAATTCACCCATGTTGTATTACATACAATACAATTCACCCATGTTGTATTACATACAGTGCAATTCTCCCATATCATGCAATACAGTTCTGTGACTCGACAAACATATATAGTCGTGTTACTACACCACAATCATGATATAGAACATTTCCGTCCCCCCCAAATTCCCCTCATGCCCTTTTGCAGGCAATTCTCTCCCCCTACCCTCCGCCCCTGGCAACTACTGATCTGGTTACTGCGCCGATGGTTTTGTCTTTCCAGAATGTCATAGGCATGAAATCATGCAGTATACAGCCTTTTGTGTCTGGATTCCTTCGCTTACGGTAATGTATTTGATTCATCCCTGTTGTTGCAGGTATCAGCGGTTCATTCCTTTTTATTACTGAGTACTATTCTGTCGCATGAATATACCACAATTTATTTGTACATTAACCAGTTGAAGGACCCTGGGGTTGTTCTAGGTGATTATGAATGGAGCTGCCATGCACATAGAGGTACCACTCATTGTGTGGACAGATGTCTTCACTTCTCTTGGGCAAATACCTGTGAGCCATCCCCATATCCTTCCAGCTAATTTTTTGGTTGTGGTTAAGCTGCACTGAGCCTCTTTTCATTCATGCAACCCAAACCAGGTTTGGGTCCCAGACCTGCCCTTAACTAGAGTTGGGTGGGGCCACTTGATTGACAGTTTGACAGTATCAACAAACCCATGGAAAAGAATGGGACAGTGACATCTCCCTCATCTAATTCTCCCAGTGACTCTATGGGGTTTATGGATTATTGACCTCATTTTACCAAGGAAACGGAGGCTTGGAGAGCCTAAATAACCTGCCTCAGACCACACATCGGGTACTCAAATCTAAATCAAAGTCACAAAGGCAGCCACAGCCACCTTTCTAATTTCCTAGTCACCTTGGTGGGAGGGGAGCTTTCACAAGGAAGGTTCTAACAAGTTTTTATTGACTGACGGGTGATCGAATAAATGCCTCACTCAAAGGAGTTTATTCTCTGGGCCTCAGTTTCCCATTTGTGAAATGACATGTTTGGACCAAGTAATGAATTTCTGATGCCCCTAGCGTCCGTGATGCTCACATGCGGTGGCTGTGAAAGTGGAGTCATCAGGGCCTTCTTTTCGGATGAAGAATTCCAGCAAAAAGGAGCTGGTGGGGGAGGGGGAGGGGGAGCCCAGCACTTACTCCCCAATCAGTTCCCACAGGCGGCCTCCTGAGCTTGTGCCCAGGGCTGGTTGACCCCTAGAAGAGCAATTTGCACTTCCTGCCTTTCTGGCCTAAAAAACGAAAAGAAAAGAAAAAGCCCCTGTCACCTTGGATTAACATCACCCCCTCTGCTGAGAATCTTCTAAGGGGTGAAGCCCCCTCTCTTCACCAGTATTTTCAGAATGTCCAGTTTTCTAAACAAGACTTGACAGGGTGGTTTCTTTTTTAAGCTTTTTAAAATAAAATAAATCACCCTGTGCACGATCCTGGAACCTCCAATTAGACTAACCCTATGGTTTCCTAAGCAGCAGCCAGATGTGGGCACAGAGAGGTAGGAGGAAGGAAGCGACGGGGGCCTC